>NC_056525.1:243297835-243485807 GCF_019175285.1 Sceloporus undulatus
ATATAATGGAAATTGAGTATCCACAGATTTTCATATCCATAGGAGGTCCTGGAACCAAACTCTAGCAAATACCAAGGGCCAATGTGTCATGCAAACCATGCTACACCTGGGAAAAAGATACACCAGACACAATGTGCCCAACTTTCGAGTAGGCAAGCATAGGACTGAACCATAAGAAAACGTATACCTCTGTACATTTTTTTAAAAGCCCCCTTAGTTCTAGCGGTCTGTCTGTTGAAGTGTTTATATTCCATGCTATATCTCAGGATCTCAGGGCTGCATACATATCAAATAAATTTAAGCGGTTTAAAAATCATTTAAAATTTAAAACAATAAAAATAATTCAAAGAGACTAAAAGCATAGTAAATAATTCAAAAGGTTATAACAGCTTAAAACTATGCACATTTGGGAAAAATCCAATTAGGCTCCAAAGGCTACTTTTTACTTGATGCCAGAATGAAGTCAGCATCAGTATCAGTAGGCCATGTGGGCACAATTGTGCTAACATGACTGAGAAGGCCCTCTCCCATATCCTCCCACAATGAATTGTTTCCACTTGTGGAACACAAAGGAGATCTCCACCAGGTAAGCTTTCTCAAGTAAGCTTATATAGGAAGAGTTGTTCCTTTAAGCATGAAGGTTCCAATCCACTAAGGACATGAATGTGCATAGGATAGCCCTTAGGCTACATAGGGCTGATGAACCCCACTTTTGTGGTCTCTGAAGCCTCACACTCATCCCCAAAGCACTCCAATAAATAGAAATAGTACAAATTTCAAGCCCTTCTTGTTGCCATTTTGAAAAGGACTGCAGAAGAAAGTGGGGGTATTTGGGCTTCTCAGGAAGAAGTCTGGGAGGACTGGTCATTGTCCACCCACAGTTGCCCATCTTTGATTTAGAGCTTTGAATGTCATCACAAGCACTTTGAATTCAGATCAAAAGTATATTGGCAGCCAGGGCAAGTTCTGTATTATAAGATGTCTATATGGTCCTCCATGGTAAGCTTAATGGGACTTTCTTCTGGGACTGAAATCTAAGGCCCAGTACAGATGGGCAAAATGTGGCATGTCAGCAGCATTACTAGGGTTAGGGAGCGCACACCATGCAGACGCTCCCTAACCCTAGTACGTAGTGGTGGCATCAAAATGGCAGTGCCCTGTCTACATGGGCGCCGCCATTACTACATGACAGATGCAGAGCACCCGCATGCTGTGACATGCTTGTGACATAATCAGTGCACCATGACACAAAAAAGAACCCGCTTTTTGGGGGTTCTTTTTCCACCGGTGGGAAGCCTCGCGGTTTGGTGGCTGAGGTTTCCGTCTGGCGGAAATCCAGGCGCCGGCAGCTAAGTCTCAAAATTGCACTTAGAATGGAAAATTTAAAAGCACATACTTGAATTCAAACCAGTAGCACTTCAGCACGTAATTGCCATTGAATGAAAATTGAAAGATGTCCATAATAATCATTTTGCTGGTTCAGATTCTTTTTTTTAAAAAAATCCATCTAGTCTACAAAGCAGGGCAGAATTGTACAAGGTAATACACAGTGCATGGTGCCAGTCAGCAGCTATTTCCTATTCCTGCCCTCCAGTTTTCCAACAGTACACTGATATCTAGACCTGATGTGTTCAAACCCCCCCTTTTTTCTTTTTCTTTTTTTTACTTATTTGAAAAAATATATATTTTGTTCATACCCAGAAATTTCAAAGCAGGTCACCTCAATAAAATGTACACAAAACACACACATACAGAAAACAACATGCACATTATTTTGAAGACCAAGAAATAAGATGTTAGATTGAACTCAATAGGCTTGACTGGATAAATGTATCTCTCTTACATCCATCAAAAATAAGGACAGTTGGCACTCAGTACCCCAATACAGAATGTCTTGCTTTGAAACACTGCCAGTTGGACACCAGGCACATGTAATACTGCAGGGTGAGTCTCTCTTATCCAAAATGGTTGGAACCAGAAGTGTTTTGTTTTTGTTTTGTTTTGTTTTATTGTGGGCGGGGAGTTTGAATTTTTTTTATTGCAATTAAAATCAAATAAATAGAAACAACATATAACATACATCCCACAAATCATTACAAATGACTAACATATTTTTAAAAAGCAATAAAACATTTGACTACCAAACAAGCATTCATTTCCTCTCTTTCGGTCTCTTGATTCTATTAATTGAAGCTTAAACTGAAATTTCCTTCGCGGTTGAGTTCACCTTATCTTTTCCATAAGAATCATTCACTCTTTAGGTATTATATATTCTCTGAGAACTACTATATCTTTCCTCCTGTTTATTCTATATTTTGATTTTCTTCCTTTATCCTTACATAACTTATTTCACAATACTCTTTCTATTTATTAAGTCATAGCTGAAATATATCAATATGCTTCTTTGCTTTTCTTGTTTTTCCAATACCTAGTTTTCTGTTCACATATTACATATTTATATTATTCCTTATTGCCTTTCTCCTTGTTTTATTTTATATTTTTGATGTGTTTTTTATCTTGTACCGTTCTTCTTCTATGTAATCTAATAGTCTGTTTTGAAGTAGAGCTGTTAAAGAATCCATATTCATCATCTCTACTACCTTTACTAACCATTCCCCCATGTCTGGTATTTCAGTTTTCTTCCAATATTTAGCATATGTAATTCTAGAACAGAAGTGTTTTGGATTACACATTTTTTTTCAGATCTTTGGATATTTGTGTATACATAATAAAATATCTTGGAGATGGGACCTAAGTCTAAACATTAAATTCATTTATGTTTTGTATATACCTTATAAACATAGTTTAGGGTAGTTTTATACATAATATTTTAAAATAACTTTGTGCATGACACAAAGTTTGTGTACACTGGACCATCAGAAAGCAAAGGTGTCACTATCTCCGCCACCAGTGGGAGGCGATTTTGGATTTCAGAATTTGGGAAAAGAGATGCTCACTATCTACCAGGAAGGCCTCTCCAGATGACTTTAAAGACATAGTAGTTCTAAAAGGGGAAGGGCAGTCTTTAGCAACCATTTCCATGTTTGAAAATTAACATTATAGTTTTACTATTTTAAAAAGTACTTGTTTTTGATTGCCATGAGCCTTCCATCAATCCATTGCAGGCAATGACCTTGATTTCTACAGTTTCAAAGATAGGTCACAAAGGGTCTACAGATGGCCTATACTAATTCATTCTTTGATGAGAACAGCAAGACGAAGGCCCAGATACTATTTCAGGACTGAGTGGTATATGTCAGATTGCACACTGACTGTGTGGCACTACCCTTGTGTTGAACTGCAGGACTGCTGAACTGAATGTGCACCTCAATGCACAATTAAATTAAATTATTATTATTATTATTATTATTATTATTATTATTATTATCCCACCTCTCCCTATGAATCGATTAATTAAATGTGCAAACAAATATACACTTGCATGTGTGTCCAGGTGTGTCTCACCATGCAGAAATCCAGAACCTTGAACTGACTGAAGATGGTTCATATTGAGGTAAGGGTATATCTACACTGTAGAAATAATGCAGTTTGACACCACTTTAACTGCCACAGCTCCATCCTACCAAATTCTAGGAGTTGTAGTTTTGTGAGGCACCAACACACTTTGGCAGAGAAACCTAAAGACCTTGTAAATTTAGAAACCCCACACATGGAACTCACACATGAATAGAACAATAAGAAGATTCAAGCCTCTATATTTCACTGCTTACCCCAGCATTTACATGGCACACCCAAAATGTGATGAATGCAGTGTGGGCTTTCGTTCAAATTTTAAATGTAGATTCCTAAGTGCTGAACCTGCTCGTGAGGATAGTTTTCAGAAACTTGGATAGCTGCTCC
Organism: Sceloporus undulatus; assembly: GCF_019175285.1. NCBI lineage: Eukaryota > Metazoa > Chordata > Lepidosauria > Squamata > Phrynosomatidae > Sceloporus > Sceloporus undulatus. The sequence continues at coordinate 243,301,697 of NC_056525.1, forward strand.
AAACACTGGGCAAAAGCCCGGAGTAGATTCCTCATCTACACTGACATTGAAGCCATCAGTCACTATTGGCTGCTCATTCTGTGTCCTCACAATCAAAACTGCTTTTTGTTGTTGTTATGGAAGGGAAATGATTCACAACCTGTCAGATTCTGCTCTGCACATTTCACATCTTGTCCAACTGTGTGTCTAATACAAGCGTCCTCAGGAGGTGGTGTTTGTGTGTGTCCTCACAGTACCCTTCTGTCCCTGTTTGCTTCTCAGCAATCCCTCCTGAGAAACTGTCCAAAATAGTATATTGCAAGACGAGTCATGCCTAACACAAGGTTCAGTCTTGCAGGCAAAAAAGGATTGCATCTGTGTTAACCTGGTTGTCCCTTGGCCACATGCCTTATATATCAGAGACACGTTCCTTATATATCAGAGCTTTCTGAACCTCCTACCTTCAGGATATTCACTTTTCACATCAAGTTGCCTGCCAAGAAACCTCCGTGCATCTGCCAAATGTCTTTACATGTTGCAGAAGACTGGAGGGCTTCATTTATACAGGTGTTCTTCAATGCAAGACCAAAAGCCACCAGAATTCTTCACTGCAAGATACTGGCAGCTCCCAATTACGTCATGTGTGGCTCTCTGCCTCTTCCTTTCTCTGTCTTTGTCATTGCACTAACTGCTGCATTAAGCCGAGTCTCTCTACCATTGCCTAATTCTTTGCCTTTCCAGCAGGCAAACCCGTTCTGAACAAATCTTGCCAAGAAAGATAGGTTCACCTCAGGAATGCTGCAAGTCAGAAATGATGTGAAGACACAAACAACAATAGCTAGGCTATTGTGTAGTAAAGTCTACTGATCACAGCAAGCAAGGGGTCAAACTCTCCCAGGGTCAAAGTATATGACAGCATATCAACAGAAGTCAGAATGGCTTGTGTGTTAAAAGACATTTGATTGTCACAACATGAGCTTTTCAGCCCTCTTGTACCTTACCAACTGCCTTGCTTTCTTTTGTGGTTTGTCATCAGGAAGGAAATATAGCTTTATTTGCAAGTCTCATTTCTGAGACATGAATCTCTGCCAGAATTCATCTTTGGAACACTAAGGTGACTTCAAGTTTCTGATGATATGTCATATGTAACATATAATTCCAACTTCAGTGACAAGAAAGGGGTCCATCCCAATACCAAGGAAGGTTGGCTGTTAGTGAGACCTTGCTTGTACAAGGTAGAAGGAAATGTAGAAGGACGCTTATCTCCTGCTGAGTCCGGTGAAAAAGGAGGCAGACAGAGATGGGAGGCCTTCAGGCATCAGGAAATCACACACCCCAAAATGACATCAATAGCAATTACCACAGAAAGAGCAGCTTCTTCAAGGAAAAAAACGATGAATTCACCCATCTGTACATTCAGTTGGAAAAACTGGGACCTGTAACAAAGTGACCCCACCAGCCAAGGAGGCCATGCCCCAACTATATCAGAAGTGAACAACTATGTGGGGACCAGGGGCCAATTTTTCATCTTCAACAGAGAGAGAGAGAGAGAGAGAGAGAGAGAGAGAGAGAGTGAGTTCCCAAATACTGTACCTTTATCTTCATCTAAGTCTTTCCTAAAATGGCATCTGGAAGTGACATTACATGAGTTGTGGTGACGATTTTGAGAAGGACTCCAAGAAATAGAGGGTTTTTGGGGTGCTGGGGATTCTTGAAGCTTTCTGTGTGGAGGTGGGAGTGTTTTTACACGTTTAAGGGGCTTTCCGTGTGTGTGTGTGTGTGTGTTTGTCTGTGTGTGTGTGTGTGTGTGTGTGTTACAAAACAACGCTTGAAAATTGCACCAAAAGATTTAAAGCATGTGGGGTGGGGGAGCTGGGAAATTAGTATGGATATCAGGGGCTTGGCCCACTGCTGAATAGATTTTCCCTTCATCCCCACGTCCACCGTATAGGGCCACATATCACCAACTTCCTTGAGGGACAGATTCCAGGAAAGAGAGAAAGGCAGGTAACCTTAATACCTGGTGTCTGCTCCATTCCAGACAGACAGACACTCTGCCACCAGCTGCCCTGTGAATATTTTATGTGTTAATATATTTTATGATCCCTGTAATCCACCTTTGTTTCTCATAGGATTTGCATCCTGCAAAGGTAGGATATAAATAATTGTAACAACGATAATGTTAGCAGATGCTACAGAACTGAGTGTTCCTTTTCTGTAGGAGTGGCCAGGAGATCTGACAGTATTGGACAGCAAATCACTTTGGATTTGATGGCCATTCTTTTCACAGATTCTCCAAACTGAGCGTGATCTCTGCCTATACTGGTCTGGTACCTGCAAAGCTCAGAATATCCAATAAAACTACAAATCCCAGGTTTCCATAAGATATAGCTATAACACTTAAAGTGGTGTCAAACTACATTCTTTCTACAACGCAGATATGCCCTGGGTTTAGCTTGGAGAAAAGAAGACAGAGAGTAACAGGTCTGCTATCATTAAATATCTGAAGGGAGATCATGTAGAAGAGGCAGCTAGCTTGTTTTCTGCTGTTCCAGAAACTAGAACACAAACCAGTGGATTTACATGACAAAAAAAAAAGAGATTCCTCTAAACATTGAGAAGATCTCCTTTACAGTAAAAGCTGTCGGCTCTGTATCTTTGGAGGCCAAGAAACAAAGTTTGGATGCTCATCTGATGAGTATTCCTGCATTGGAGGAGGTTGGATTGGATTACCCTTATGGTCTCATCCAACTCTAAGATTCTGTGATTCCATGGTAAGTCTTTCAAACACTCCAGGATTTTGTGGAAGATACCTTGAAAGATTTGTGTTCATTGTGAACTGAAATATCTGCAATGAAAAGGCACCTTACAGCAGTCCCTGGGGGAATGGATAAAAGAGCCTTGCACAACCTGTCATTAGGAAGTTTTTCATGCAATACACAGCCTACGTTGTATTTCTTTGCTCTGTGTCATCCCATTATCCCTCACTATATGCCACTATCCCAGGTCATCACACATACTCTTGTTCTTTGCAATATTAACTACGTTCTTCAAAAATTTTCTCTTTCTTTTTCCAGTGCCTCCAGGTTAAAGCCATTGGATCCAGAACATGAAACCCAAACAAAAGGATGGTTTCTATGGGCAGTGGCTGCATAATCTGCAGCTGAGCAACAAGTGCTCAACTAAGAAATCTGAGCTTGGGGGGGAAGGTGATTTTGAGAAGCTGACACAGAGAGAGGGGAACCCACAGCTGTGCAACCACCAGAAGGACCTCTCCTGGTTGAGCAGGGAGACCACTGCCTCCTGAAATGGTAACTGTCCCCCTCCAAAATGAAAGTAGACCTTTTTGCTAAATTCAGACAAAGACTCCATACCCTACATTTTTTTCCTATGGGATGGAAAACCTCAAAGGAAGTCTTATGACAATCCATTCATCCAGAGGCCTATACTTTGGCTAAGCTCTTTATCCTACCTTACACCTAAGTTATAGTTTGTTATGCCAGTGTAAGACACTGTTCAGAGCCAGTGTGATTTAGTGGTTTGAGCGTTGGCCGAGAACTCTGGGGAGTTATTTATACTGTTAGAATCTGCTTTGATTCCTTTGTGAAAAAGCGGAATACAAATTATTATTATTATTATTATTATTATTATTATTATTATTATCGGGGTTCAAATCCCCACTTCTCAAATTCAAAGCACTAGCCCACTGTCAGTATAGGATTTATCTAAACAAAGGTTCTCTCAGTTGAAACCTGAGGGCATACCACCTCTGAGCACTTTTTGTTACCTCCTCTGCCAACAGTGGGAACTAGGACTTAAGCTAGCAAAGAACTGCATTAGCCATTGCTGCTGCATCATGTCAATAGAATCAACTTTTGCACAATCCCAGGCTTTCAGAGTTTTTGTGCTCCCACCCCCACAACCTGCAATTCACATGCACTTCACATATTGCCTGCTGGAGCAACAACTCCATTATAAATTGAATTTCAGAGGAAGGGGATCAACAGCATTACCAGGAAGGGAATATATTGCTTTGAGAAGTAATGAGCCTTGAGGATGACTTGCAGAGGGGAATTGGGGAGCAAGGAAAACACACAAAGGCATTTTTCGCCTTTTACTTCTGCTTTACTGTGTAAGCTGAACGTTTTATAAATGTGATTCTTTTTTCCTCTTCACCTGAGTGTTGAGGGGAACTCCTTAGGCAAGATTCAAGGACACCAAATACCGTTTTCATGTATTCTAAAATGAATGGATTTGAGATATGGTCTCTGCAGCAAGGCATCATGATCGGAGTATTCAGTATTAGGACTGCATCAGACATTTTGACATTTCAATATTTGTTTCAAAAGTAGCATATTCAATGCAGCTGAACAGATGTTGGGGGGGGGGCTTCACTGACACTCGCTTTATTTTAACATAATGGAGGCCTAGAACCAGATATTTCCTTTATTTTACCTGCAAGGTATTTTTGCCACTGTTGATTCACTGCTTACAAACCAAAATACCATGACATCTGACAGCCACACTTTTTCAGTGGGCAGCCAAATCCATCATAAAGTCAGAAATAAAGGGCTTTTAAGGACGGGCTCATAAAGAAAAGGTTTTGTCCTGAAACTCAAAATAAAATCAAGAGGATCTCTGAGTATAGAAATTCACAATAAACATGGAATGTTTTATCTGTGGATTCCTGCACTGAGATAATATTTTGCCTCTGTGTTCCCTGAGGTCTCTTGTAAGTGTCATTGTATGATCTCATACCTTCCGATGTTTCATAGGTAATAACTGGCATATATGTAACTAAGCAACATCACTGTGTGGTCAAGATGGCAAAAGTTATTAACAGGAAGAACAGAAAAGCCCCCTCACCCAAAAAAAAAAAAAAAAAACCCTGCATCAGTTCACCTTTGCGTAAGGACTATATCACACCAGGCTCATTAGATGCCACAATCCCATTAGGCTAGCAAACTCAAATATACTAGTATGTAGAGAGATCTTGTAGCATCTTTGAGACTAGCTGAAAGAAAGAAGTTCTCCACATGAGCTTTCATAGACTTAAGTCTACTTCCTCGGATGCATTTGGTAGACTTAAGTCTACAAAAGCTCGTGCTGCCAACTTCTTTCATTCAGTTAGTCTCAAATGGGCTACACAATCTCTCTACATAGTAACTCTACAGACTAACACAGGTATATCTTTGAATTAAAATATACCAGGTTGGAGACAATTCTTATTTCACAGTTCTTCAAAAGTGTGATGGTGCTAATCTGTCCCAGCCTCCCTGTTTTAGCATGCCTTTCGGTTGGTATTTTTATTTATTTTTATTTTTAGCTTAATTGCACAATTGTGGCACTCCATTAAGGCTTTTAAAAATAAAGAAAAGAAGAGAAATTGGAAGTGAAAAAAGGAAAACCAACCAGCCTGGGAATATCAAGCAAGAGAGGGGAGAGTAACAGAAACTCATCCACTCATACTACATGTCAGCCTGTATATCTGAACTGTTTCAGAAGGAATATATTGCACTCACTCATTAGTGAAAAAACAGCACAATGATGGGGGTTGGATTGATGGGTTTTGCCCATCAATGAAAAGAAGCATTCCATCAATAGATGGACTACAGACCAGCTACTGAACAAACATGGTGCCATGTGATAAGGTACAGCCACAGATGCTGCTGTCCTGCTCTAGTTCCATTTGGTGATACTAAGTCTACTGGGAAGGTGAGATTCCACCTCTTTTTCTCCCCACTTCACTGAGACAACTGGGCACAACCTGATTTTGTCCACTGAAATCAGTTTACAGCACCTGAAGAAAGCTGAGGACAAGGGGCCATGTAGCAAGAAGAGAGAAACCATTTTTAAAAGCAGCTGAGAAAGACTAGAACACAGAGCAATGGCTTCAATTTACAGGAAAAGAGATTCTGCCAACATTAGGAAGAACTTCCTGAAAGAAAGAGCTGTTTGACAGTGGAACGCACTCCCTCACAGTGTATTAGAGTTTTCTTCTTTGAAGGTTTTTAAACAGAGGCAGGATGGCCTTCTGTTGGGTTTGCTTTTACTGTGTCTTCCTGCATGGCTGAAAAAGATTTGACTGGATGAATTGTAAATGGGATAACATAGGGTTAATCAAGACTATCCTTGCCAAACTGAGACAGTTGGATATGTCCTCCAACTTTCTCAGTTTTGCGGGGACAGTCTTGATTAATCCTCTCTCATCACACTGTCATCACACTTTCCATTATTATTATAATATCCATTTTGTAGGACACAGGGAATTAGCTGAGAGATGATGTGCTATACCAGCCCTGCAAAGCAGTCCAATCTTGCTATAATCATTTAGCCATCAAGAATTAGAGACCTGAACCCAATTGTTAGTCTAAAGTAGACCAATTAAGTCAGCTGTTGAGAGTAAGGGAGCCCCGTTGTCATCATTGTCCCTCCCATGAGAACTTGGAGGGAAACACACACACACACTGCACTACCCCCTCCCCAAATTGAAATGGTCACCAAATAGTGTCATATTTTTTGGTCTCCCTTGGGCTATTTTTTAACCTAGAAAAGATTTCATCCAGTTCTATTACCACTCTACAACAAGGATGGGCAAAGTGTAGTCACTAGGCTCCAATCTTTATGACTTCCAAAGCCCTATTCCTGCCCCAAGCCAACAGACTCTGCAAAAAAATTAAAATTGTCATGATTTCCTAACCGTTTTTGCCCTAAAATCTCTCAGAAATCACCCAAGGGGCTGTCTGCTCATATGCAAAATAAATGAACAACAAACAAACAAACAAACAAACAATAAATAAATAAATAAATAAATAATACCCACTACCCCCCATACAAGGACCCCAGAACCCTGTTCAAATATTTGTTTTCTTCTGCAATCACTCTCAATCACTTTCATTTTAGCAACTTTGGAAGAATGCCAGGCTGAGTAAACCCTGAGCCCCTAGCTGGTACTGAACTCACAACCTTGTGGTTTGTGAGTGACTGGCTGCAGTACAGGCATTTAACCACTGCACCACCAGGACACCAGTGGAAGTGTTCTAAGGAAAGAAATTGGCCTCTGCACAGTTGCCCACTCCTGAACTAGCCCTCTTGTCTCCAACAGAAATCCTTTCCAAATATTCATCATTGCCAAAATAAGCATCTGAATAAAGCAGGCGTGAAATTCTACACAAGAAAAAAGAAAAAGAGAGGGGGGGGGCTAAATTTGGATGTTGCAAACAATGAGCCAATGTAGCTGAGGAAGTAGATCTGTCTTGTTTAATCTGGAAATTGATTCCCCCCCCCATCCCAGTTAGCCACCCTTAAGACAATTTATCTCATCAATAGACAGCTGCAGTTTTCTACAAAATAAGACCATTTATCTATTGTTTACAGAAAGCAAGCAACATTTTCCTACACCAGCTTCTGACATATGCATCCCACGGTAAATTTACAAGAGGCAGCCGAGTTAGGCATCCCATTTAGACCACCTGACTAGGCATAATTAGGGTGATCCATCATTTTTGCTTCTTCTAAACCAGTGGTTAAACATATGAGCCCACACAAAAACAGACAGTTCCAAAAGCTTTGTCCTAAATCCAGAGGGCACATTCCACATGTCTGAACTTACCCAGGATTGCCAAGTTCATATGCCCTCACATCCTGGGATTTCCTGGTGATATCATTAAGCATGGTGTATTAATCACCAAGTACATCTGTTCAGATTATGTCACTGAAATGTTGAGAAAGACCAAGTCTTAGAAAGGAGAGTATACAGGTTTAGCCTCCCTTATCCGCAATTCTGAAATCCAAAATACTCCAAAAACCAACACTTTTTTCATGGGTGGCTGATATGTTGACATCTTTCCTTTCTGACAATTCAATGTACACAAAGATCATACACAGAAATATTTAAAGTATTGTATAAAATGGCTTTCAGGCTATGTATATAAGGTATATATGAAACATAAATGAATTTTCTGTTTAGACTTGAGTCTCATCTCCAAGACATCACATATTGTGTATACACATACAAAGGCAGGTATTCTGAAATAAAAAAAAAACCCTGAAATCTCAAACACTTCTGATCCCAAACATTTTGAATAAGGAAGACTTAACCTGTACACAGCTTGACCACCTTTACAAGGCAGAGTTCTCACACTGAGATTATTTCCCCTCATCCTGAGGACCAAAGAAGAAAGTCCAGATACTGAGACTCAATGTCAGGCTCTGAAATTTGGGAACCCTAGCCTTACCACACCAGGACCAATAAGGCCAAGTTGTAAGGAAGACAAACTTTAAAGACCTTCCCAGTTCTGTTACCATTGTTTCCTATGGTACAGCATCAGTAAGCATTGCTCTGGGTATGTCTTCTGAACTCTGTGAAGTCCAGCAAAGCACAAGAAGTCTTTCTTGGTGTGGAAAGTTAGTTCTGCTTCTGAATGATGACTCCTTAAACATTGCCTTCTTTCCATCTGCTGCTTTTTTTGATGGAGATCCAGGACAGGAAACTTGATAGCCTCCTAGCAATGGATATTCAAAGATGCACACTGGATTTATGAGAGAAGTGGCTGCGCTCAAATGCCACATCATCCCATTGTGACTTGGAAAGATAGAAATGCATAATATTTTGTCCTTACCATTCATTGGAGAGGGGAAGAATATTTGCAAAATATCTCATTCTTAGTGAGAGAGGCCATCTCAATTCATTCTGAGAAACTGCTAGCCTCTGTGAGAGTTCTTGAGCAGGAGAACATTGACTTTGGCTTCCGTTGAAATTTCTGTAATTTGTGGGAAATTTGCACACAAAATCACTGTCTTGCAGCTTTGGAATGCTGTAGGGGATTACACTGCCCCTAAAGAGGCAGGTCTTGGGTGTACTCCTAGATTCAGTCCTGACCCTAGATGCTCAAGTTTCAATGGTGGTCAGGAGCTCATTTGCACAATTAAAGCTAGTGAGCCCTCTGCCCCTATTCCATGGTACGTCTGACATGGCTGCATTGATACATGATTTAGCAATCCTGATTAGATTACTATAATGCACTCTGCATGGGGTTGCATGAGTTTGGAAACTTCAACTAGTCACACTGCAACCAGATTGCTAATGGGCGCTGGTTACAGGAAGCCCACAACTCCTTTGTTGCAACACCTCCCCTGGCTGCCATTCTATTCCCAGACACAATTTGACCTATAAAGCCCTATACAGTTCAGGAGCAGACTATCTGAAGGACTGTATCTTCCTATATGAGCCTGCCCAAGCTTTAAGATCAGCAGGAGAGGCACTTCTATCATTGGCACAATTGGTGGGAACATGAGAGAAGATACCTTCTGTGGCTGCTCCCAGACTTTGGCACTCCCTTCATGGAGAAGTTATGATGGCTTCTTCTTCTTTTTTTTTTCCTTTTTAGCAGGAGGTTAAGACCATTCTTTTCCAAAAAGCCTTTAGGAATTGATTTTAACCTTCCCCCCCCAAAGGGGTTTTTTTCCCTATAATTTAAATTGTATTTTTTGCCACTTTGTAAGCTACCTTAAATCCCAGTGTGGGAAAAATGAGGGATATAAACAAAGAGATGGATGGATGGATGGATGGATGTCAAAGTACACAGCCAAAAGGATAGAAGGAATCACTGGTTGATCAACGATGCAAAGAAGACATCCCATGCATCTATTTTTTCAAAAAAATTCATGCAGCAAGGTAGAGGTTATGGTACTTTAGCTACATGATTTACATAGTTTATGCAGTTTGGGGAAAACTCATTCTCATATATGCAAGAGTTCTCTTGGGACCAACAGCAAATATCTTCTCTATCTGGCAAGCAAAGAATGAAATCCTGCAGTTTCTCATTGTCACAAGCAAGGATGACTAAATTTAGGCAAAGCTGGATGATAGAGTATCATAAAGAACCTGCTGTTTGAATACCCGTGTTAGGATCCTATCAGCAGACATCAGTTTGCAGTTCATGCAGCAGCAAGCAATGCACATGAGACCAATGGTGCTAATTGACCCAGTGGGCACTGCTATCTTTAAAGCCATTTGGAAAACAGTACTTCAAACATACATGAACAAATATTGTAAAAATGATCACAGCCATCATGGTACTAAAGAGTAAGTGACAGCAGGAATGAATTAGCCACTAAATATTAATTTGCATGACCTTTGATCTCTTAATGAGCAAATGGGCTACTTCAAAAACCCACCACCTGACCCAGAAACATACTGTTTTCACAAACCATCGGTGCGCACCACACTCCATTGCAATGAAATCAACGGGAGAGTCAAAAAGAGGTGGTATTCCTATTCGTCTTGGTTCTCAAGCCCTTCTCAAATACATTTTCCTCCTGTTATTTAAGCAATTATGGTCATGACCCATGTCTTTTCTGGGGGTGATAATGACCAGCTAAGATTACTGCATTCATGCACCATTAGCCCCAAACTGTTATTAGCCAGTCTTTCTGCTGCAAGTCCACCAGAAATACTCCCATGACTGCCATGAGAACATTTCCTGTGAACTTAAAAACAGTGCCAGGAGGAAGCCCCTTAAATACCAAAGGCATTCAGTACATTAAGAAATGGATGCGCTGGTTACAGTGGTTCCAAAATTACACAGAGAGCTTACACCTGTATGCAGCTGAAAGCCACCTGCATTTTCCTATCTTTTGGGAATATTTTCACTGGTGGGGGATGCATCTGCATTGTAGAAATCATGCAGTTTGATACCACGTTGATTGTCAGGGCTCCATCCTATAGAATCCTAGGATCTGTAGTTTTCTGAGGCACCAACACACTTTGTCAGAGAAAGCCAAAGCTCTTGTAAAACTACAAATCCCAAGTTTCCATAAGATAGAGCTATATCACTTAAAAGTGGTGTCAAACTGTGTTATTTCTACATTGTATCCTGGCCAAATCCTGTTGGTTAGTTCCAGCTACAGTAGGCTCACTGAATCAATAGATGAACGGTGAGTCAACACACAGGCAAATCCTACTGATTCAATGAGTCTGCTCCAGTCAAGGCTAAGAATGGGTTTGAGGCTCAGGGTGCATTGTAATACCTCAAAAGAAACAGTGCTAAAAACAGGCTTTATAAACTAGATATATAAAACATTGAAATGTTTAAGTCCCTAGAGTGTAAATCTTTTGAGATTTACAGAATTAATGGATGCTTGGTGCCAACATCCAGAATACAAAAAAAGTTGATTTACTACCAATTCAACCTCTTGCTGGTCTACTCAATTCCTGCACAATGTAGGTCTGGTGAAAGGAGAGGACCAATGATGTGGAGATATATGTGCTTGATCTGAACTTCACAGCAATTCCAGATCAGTTCATAATGAGCCCAATTCTGAGTTCTGAGTTCTAAGATTTTCTTTCTAGAAGTACCAAATTCCTAACAACATCCCATCATTGTGGGAAATATAAACCATGTATAACAAGTCTCAGGTCTTAGCCATACATAGTCCCTCGGAGTTCCTGCCATGCTTATTAGTCATTTATTCTGTATCTGTTTTGCTTTATATTACTGGGTTATAGAATGTGTCATACCTTTGGTATTGTTGAGTGGAAAGAATGTTTTACTAGGCAGGAGATGAGCAGATGTGGAGGAGAGGTAATAGACAAGGTCAGTTCTGTGGGAATGTCTGGTATGAAGAGAAATATTGGGGCTGTCCTGGAAGGAAGGATGCTGTGAATTAGATATGAATGGGGACTGAGTGCACCAAAGGGTATGAAATGCTTTGTACTTTTAATGTACCGTGTAACTGAAATTGCTTTAGTCCTAACAACATCACCATACAGTGAACTGCTTGGAGTTCTGAATAAATCTTGTTGTTTTACATAGAAGTTTGGATTTCTGAGGCAGTACAAGAGACTAATTCATGCAACCCTCTTTTGCATGATCAATATGGAGGATTTCCGCCCTGGTTTATCTTTGTACTCCATTTACCAGGAGATCAGAGTTAGATACCAACTACATCTTCCCCTGTTTTAATGCTTGTTCAATTCAACAGTGGCTGGAATCCTGTTTGTGACTTACACATGTGTACATTCCCCTATGGAAGTGGTTGGGAACAACTGCATTCAATTCAAAGTTGCAGAAGCAGAGTTGCATGTGCAATACCTTTGTGCATGCCTATGCACATGAGATGCTCAATGAGTTACACAACCTTGACATTCCATACAATGAATGCATAACACAATCAATTGACAGCTCCACTGATTTTACTTGGAAATACTGAGACGTGAATCCTATTGAGGCTTTATGGCAGAATAATTCTGGCTATACTAGTGCTTGTACTTTTTTTAAACACTTGTGTAAGGTGTGGAAGAGATCCTTATAATATTTTAGTATATTATAATGTTGTGTTACATTGTTTTGTCCTTGATTATATATGTCTGATGCACCACCCTTTCATGAAAAAAGTGTTATAAATAAATTATCATCCTCATCATCATCTTGTAGCACCTTGGAGATTAACTGGGAGAAAAAACTTTATAACATAAACTTAGTCTCAGTCTACTGTATTAGATCTGATGAAGTGGACTGAGTCTACAAGGTTTATGCTGCAAACGTCTTTCTCAGTTAGTCTCAAAGGTAGTACAAGATCATTTTATATGCTACTACAGACTAACATAGCTATGTCTTTGAATATTGCATAAGGATGTTTCCCAAACTCCTTTGTGCAAGTGTTTTACTCTTTGCTGGTTTTGTATACAGCACAACTGATCCCCGCCGATGGCCAAAATGGCTACTAGAATGTCACAGATGCCACACACAAATTGCCTTGTTTGTCTAAATATAGCAATGAAACTTTCCACGCTGTCACCAAGGAACAGCATCTCAGTCTAAGAGTTCTGAAACAGAAAGACCAACCTCTTCTCCTGTAATAGCAGAAAGGGCTAACAGGGCACAGTTGGCTGTCTGATCCAATAAGCCCCATTGGTTTCAAAGAGTCTGTTAGCAGGAAAGTGTATAGCAAAGTTGTCATGGTCTACAACTCCATGAATGATCCAGCCAGCACAGCTGAGGGAAGTAGGAACTTTGCCAATTTATTTTCATCAGACAGCACCTATAATGAACTGGATGAAATTACCATCTTGAAAATTTGACCATGGTTCCAGAGATTGCCCAGGTTTGAACCTGACCAAACTAAGGGGTGGAAAGAGGAGTTCTTAGAAAAGAATCTATTCATATGCACCTGAGCATCCTGCCCATGTCTATGAAATGATACAATGCTCTGAGCAGAGGTTCCAAAAGTTACTTTTTCAACAGCTATTCCAAAAACAAGACCAATGAGGCTGAGGGAGCTGTGTATCTTAGTTTGGAAAAGTGAAGATTGCAAGATGGTATGAAATCCATCCTGAAATACCTTACGAGAACTCAGATAGAATCAGAAAGGACATTGAGAAACTGGAGCATGTCCAACGGAGGGCGACAAAAATGGTGAAGGGTCTGGAAACCATGCCCTATGAGGAACGACTTAGGGAGCTGGGGATGTTTAGCCTGGAGAAAAGAAGGTTAAGAGGTGATATGATAGCCCTGTTTAAATATTTGAAAGGATGTCATATTGAAGAGGGAGCAAGCTTGTTTTCTGCTGCTCCAGAGAACAGGACCCGGAACAATCCTCCTGACAGTAAGGGCTGTTCGACAGTGGAATGCACTCCCTTGGAGGGTGATAGAGTCTCCTTCCTTGGAGGTCTTTAAACAGAGGCAGGATGGCCATCTGTCAGGGATGCTTTGATTTGGATTTCCTGCATGGCAGGGGGTTGGACTGGATGGCCCTAGTGGTCTCTTCCAACTCTACGATTCTATGATTCTATGATTTTATGATTCTATGAATCTCTACAAATCTGAAGCTCTGAAAATATGTATTTAGTAGCAAATCATGAAACAAACTATGTGTAGTGGCCATGAAATTAGACCCAGTTAAGGTTTTTTTGTTCTAAAGAGAGAAAAAACTGCCTGGACATTTAGCCATACTATCAGCAATGAGATAAAGAAAGTTAAAGTCCAGCTGAAAGAAAACAATGAGAAAACTGAAAAGGTGTACTACTTCATTAGTATGATAATCCTTATTCAGGCTGAATCATACATGACAGAATCATGGAATGACAGGTGGCCATGAAGGGAAGGCCAGTTAGCAATCGCTCTGGATATGTGGAGATAAGAACAAAGAGGACCTAAAGACAATACATCTAGAGAGAGAGGATAGACTATTAATGACAGCCTCCAACCGAGCCACGCCTAGCTTTTTTGCTCCTGATGCTGTTTCTGGCTGATAAATACGTTTAAAGTGCTGGTAAGGAAAAGGAAGAGACAACCTACTCTCTAAATATTATATAGGCTATTGGATATAGCAATGCAATGCAATACTTCTAAATAGATGCCCATTTAGAGACACAATTACTCAACAGATGGTTATGCTACAGTGCTATCTAAATTTTTAATTTCTTACTGATGTCAGTCTACAAAGCTGGCTCTTAGTGGTATTTCCAAAGGTGAATATGATGTAAGATGTTTCCTTGCATGAAGTGTAAAGTTTATGCTAAGTTATGTGCCTAGACAATGAGATGTCTATGGTAAGTCTATATTCCTCCTCAAGGGGAGTGTGCATGTGCATGAGCATGACCATGTAGGTGCACACACACATGTGTCTGTGTCTGTATACTACTTTGTTTATATCAACAAAATAACCAGAGATTGCTAATTGCTTGCTCATTCTCCCATGGTAAATGTCTTAAAATTGCAGTTCTTTCATTTCTCTTGAAGCTCTACAGCAGCTTCTTCAAAGCAGGAACCTCCATTCATCTCAACATTTCACTTTCACCAAAAATATAGTGCCAATCTTTATTCAGGGGAGGCTTTGTGCCTCCGACACAGCACACATTTTCAGTTGTTGAGTAAAGCGAGATGTGAAGAACAGTGCCAAAAGTCAAGATACTGGACATTTCTAAACCTTGGGCAAAGAGCACACTCCTAACTGGCCAAGATTAATAAAGGCCAAATGAACTGACATTAGACCAGCAGAAGTTGTGAATCCCAACCTATTTCAGTCAAAGCCTGCTGGAAATCATGTACAGCTCCCCTCATCCTGGCCTTTGGACTGATGTTGTGGCTGTGTCCTTGGTCTGAAGGAGATCTGGATCTGGACAATTTGTTGCCTTCCTTGCCCCTCTCCTTCCTGCCCCTTCTTTGGCTTTTTCATTGGCAGATCCTAGCCAACAAAGCAGTTCTACTGGCAGATTGCTCTGTCAACTGATCTCTGGGTTTTCTGCCATTAATGAGGTGTGCACCTAATTTCCTAATGCTTCTGCAGCCTGTGCATCTTTAAGATTGAACAGTAAATCGACAGTGAAGTAACTAAGGAAAAAAAGTCGAGACTGCATTACCTGTAAATAACCCCGTAGTTTCTAAGAGCCATAGTTGAGATGCTTCAAAGACCTCTTGGGATCAAAACTCTCCCTCAGCCATTATACTGAAAAATCCATGGCGATATTCCCATAAGAAATCTTCCCACTTTCTTAATCAGCCTCAGAAACCTTTATTACCTCTCTCTCTTATTTTCCCAGAAAAAGGAACAAGGGACCAGAGATTAAAGAAAGCTCCCTGACTTTGTTTTCCCCACTGGAGTGTATTCATATAATATGTGTTGTTTTTTTCTTTACCATCTCATCCCCTCAGGCAGTCTAACCTTAAAAACACAGACCTAAATGGAGGGGTCTTGAGGCCTAGCACTTCTGTGGTCAAAAAGTGAAGTGAGAATATTTCAAGACTGTTGGGGAATCAAATATATACTAAGCTCTGCATTTCCCCATTTGCTTCTTGTCTGGAAGAGAAGAACATTTTACTTGGATAATGCCTGAAGAAATGAGATAAAGTCATTCTCAGCCTCCCCCCCCCACACACACACACTTTACTTGAGATACATACACAATTTAAGACAGAAGAAATTCTAAGTCCAGAAAATCCATTACCAGCATTACTAATCCAAGTTTTGTTCACCCCAGTTGTACCCAGTGATAGAAGGCTACTGAACTGTACACATATCCATACAATATGTAGATGACTGTTTTCTTTCAGTTGAAAATCAACATTAAATATACATCATCTCATAAATCTTCTCTTTTTTCCTGGGGAAAATTGTATTTCAGCTATAAAGTGTTTCCTTTGTTGCAAAAATATACTGTTGGGTAGCCACTTTTGGATTCACAGGAGACCTAAGGATTAAGGGGACTGAGCCAGCATACTGCAGTTGGACTAGGATTTTAGGAGATCAGGATTCATATCCCTGCTCAGTCATGCACAATTTCCCCCAAATATTCAGGGGGGGGAGGGTACTGCCATTTAATGGTGTTTGGTAGTTTCCATGTCGGTGGGGCAGCAATTCCACATTGGATGTTAGTCTAGACTTTAAAGGAAGGGGCCAAGGTTCATCACCTTGGGTAACTTCTTTAAATATCAGACCAAAACGTTGGACAGATTCATCTCCCAATAACACGGAAGCCATTAGACATCCCTGCTGCCATTTCCTGTCTACAACAGTCCAGAATAATGCAAAACCCAAGGTGCCATGGAGAAGGCAAAATGATGGTCTAGTTGTCAATACAGCTACTAATATTGGCATTCACTACATCATCTTATAAATGCTTATAACAAGTTAAGGGGGGGGGGAGAGAAAGCAGTGCTACTCTCAACCATGAGCCCAACCCCCAAGAAACTTTTGCTAACTTCCTCTTCCTTACAGAGAAAGTCTATGACATGCTCCTCTATTTCTCTCCCCTCTAAGAAGGTGGAGGAATTGTGTGTGCTTCACAACCATCAAAAGATGTGTTGGCCCTAATCAGACCATTAAGAGCAGAGTCTAAACCTACATAGCTGCACCATTGAACAAAACACAGGGAAGTCAAAGCAGCAATCAAATTCCAAGTTCAGAGTAGACCAGATGCTACTTGGGAAAGACAGGATTTTAATTGGCACCTAAACCTATGCATTGTCTGCATCTAGGAGAACTTTCCATTGTGGAGATGCCATAACTGAAAATGCCCTGCTCAAGCAGATGTCTGCTGAACGATCTCACTTCCTGGAGGCAAGGCTTCTGGTGCTGAACAGAATGCATAGAGTTCTCAAACTATGGAGCACAACCATTGGAGGGGTACAGTAGTTGCTCCATGGGGTGCAAGAAATTCCAACAAATGGAACATAATCCTTTTGGGGGAAGGAGAAGGACGGAACGAGATGGTGGGAAAAGGAACCAAAGCTGAGCTGATACTGGCTCCCCATCACTACCCCATTTTGATTTCTCTTCCAGCTTTTGTCATGGTGCTGCTGGTGGTGGAGGCACTGTGCAGAGGAAAAAGGAGGAAAGATAAGCAGACAGGAGAGAGAGAGAAGGAAGGAGTGAATCAAGCAAGCAAGCAAGCAGAGGCCTATTGCTCCTTCCTTGTTCTCCTCCATGCATGGCACCAGACAGGGCCACTGGCTAGGAACAACACTTCTCACTCTCCTGCCATCCTGGCAAGGCAGGTGGAGAGGAAGAAACAATCCATCTGCCTGCCTACCTCCAATTAGCCAGCATTGCACTGTGTTCAAGTAAGGAGAGCGCCACACAGGAGGGGGAAGGCAGAGTTGGCAAGGAATGGGGGAAAGAGCCAGCAAAGGGATTGGGGAGGTATCAGAATGATATCGACTAAATTGAGATGGTGATTTTGGAAGGGGACTTGAATGTGCCAAAGAAGGTTGGGTCTCGTTTGACCAATAAGGATAGGGGACATACAGCCAAGCTGGGCAAAAAAGGGGGAAAGTGGAAAGCATCCATCCAGTGGCAGGAGAGAACAGCATCTGTGTAGATGTAAAGGGGTTCACAGAAGTAAAAAGTCTGAGGTCCAAAACACACTGCAGAAATTATCCATTTTGAGACCTCTTTAACTGCCCTGGCTGAGTGCTGGGGAATCCTGGGAGTTGTAGTTTATTGTGGCATCAGAGCTCTCAGATAGAGAAGGCTAATGGTCTCACAAAACTATCCAGGGCAATTAAAGTGTCTCAAACTAGATTATTTGTGCAATGTGTTTTGCACCTGAGAACCAGTTGGGTAACACATATGGCCTCCTGGCCATTTTAACATCAATCTATGCAGGAAAGAGCAGAATACATTGACAGCATGATGATAAATGTAACCACCATGATGTCCACACATCAAAAAACTGTTGGTTTTTTCAACCAAAAAAAAAAAAGCAAATGTTATCTATCCCATCCCTCAATAGTCAGGATTTTGCTTATGCATTTTTGCCTGTAGGTTCCAAAATTCTGGATAAAAGTGACAAGCTAAATGTTGGACCCCAATGTCAAAACCAGTTTACACTTATTACAACTTAGGGTCGGTACACACCGCCATGAAGTGGTGTCCTGGCAGTGATAGTAGGGCTCAGGAGCGTGCACCAACTGCATGCTCCTGAGACTTATGACGTGAGGGCGGCGCCATTACTGAACAGCACCACCCACATGGAGGGTGTGTATATGATGTGTGGATGTCTGAGCACCCACATATCTCTTAAAGGAAGCAGCATCATAGGGCTGTGTTGCAACCCTTCTTTTTTGTGGCACAGCATTGGTTGCTGCGGTAACGCTGCACAGCAAAGAGGGGCGGCATTTCACCACCAGTGTGTACCGGGCCTAAGTGATTTTTTTTTACAAAAAGAAAAGAAAACAAAAGGGTTGCTCTTATTAGTTTGCAAACTTCATCACGCTTTTGTTACAGAGAATGCCCAAATTAGTTTGCAGTTTCTGTTTAAGGCTACACCTTCAATCATGTGCTCTCTTATCAGCATCCCCACCCGCAAGGCAATTCTCGTCAATCAGCAGAAGATAAAGGTTTTCTGCAACTCATAATACTTAGCAAGGCAGTAATTGAACAGTGTTATTAACAGTACCATCATCTAGGCTGCCTGCTTAATTAACTGGTCAGCAAATGAGGCCTTGAGCACCATTAGTCAGATTGGTTACTGGGGATTTTTTTTCTCTAATGAGCTGCAGCATCATTAATTTGACTATTGGCTAAGGATCCCAGTTAATTAATTAATTAATTAATTTGGTAGATGTACTTTCTACACAGGAGAGGGGAATTCATAAAGTGTTGAATGTTGTGCCTTATACTTCTACAAACTTAATTTACTTTTTGAAATCCTGTTGCTTATTCCCAACTAGAGCAGAGTCATTGAATCGATTGTTGAATGAGGAGTCAAAATCTAGGTAAATTCAATGGGCCTACTCTAGTCAGCACAGTGTAGTGGTCTGAGTATCTGGACTATGACTCTGGAGGCCAGGATTCAAATTTCTGGTTAGCCATTGAAACCCCCAGGGAGATCTTGGGCAAGGATCCTCTCATCCTCAGAGGAAGGCAAAGGCAACCCCCTCTGAACAAATCTTGCCAAGAAAACCCTGTGATAGGGTTAACTTAGGGTCACCATATGTCAGAAATGACTTGAAGGTATACAACAACAACAACAACAACAACAACAACAACAACTCCTCTAGTCAGAAATAATAATACGATTTAGGCTATGTATATTACTACATTCCTGTCTTTCACAAATGAGTTAGGGAGGTCTAGCATTAGTGATCAGCACGGTCAAACCAATAACCCCAAGACTCCTAGGAGCCCACAACGTCATCCTATTATCCTCCCACTCAACATATCCAGTACCGGCTGCTAGCATCTGGCCATCTCCTAGTAGGTTACCTACTTTCTTCCTCCATCCCTACAGCAACAGTACTTCTGGACTGAATTAATCTAGTAGTTACATTTTGCTCTCCATAGCCATCGTCTTAGATAAACCAAAATACAGCCTCTGATATCAGTTCTTGCATTTTGCAAAAACTAGCAGTGGAATCCTAACTTTAAGATGCTCCTTTTGGAGAGGTTAGTATCAGAACTAAGCCTGTTCTGCCAAATGAAATTTCTTTTTGCTGGCAGAGTTCTCTTCTTCTGGCTGATCTGAGATCTGCCAAGAGACAGATGTGCCATAAGAACTACTGTCTGGCAAAGATTTGTTGTAAGAAAGGGGAGGCAGAGAAAGGATAGGGCTACCAAAGATCCAAGATAGATAGATAGATAGATAGATAGATAGATAGATAGATAGATAGATTGGATCCCACCCTACTCCAACCTAGGAACATAGCCACAATGATGTGGCACAAAATTAAGACAAATAAAAGGTAGTTGTAAGTACTTTACAAAATCCTTAGGTTGACACAAAACTATTATTTTAAGCAGAGAATCCTTGGAATTAAGCATATGAGTTCAGGAAAGTTGGGGGGGACATACAATAAGTACAATATTCTCTCTCTCTCTCTCTCTCTGTGTGTGTGTGTGTGTGTGTGTGTGTGTGTGTGTGTGTGTGTAACATGATCAGTAATGAATATAAAGGCTGTATCTCCCTTATCCAAAATGCTTGGGATTTTGGATATTTTTGGAATATCTTTATTTGCATATACATGCATAATGAGCTATTTTGGAGATGGGACTCAATCCTAAACACATGTGCCTTATACACAAGTAATTGTATGTGATATTTTTAAATAATTGTTTGCATGAAACAAAGTTTGTTTACACTGAATAATCAGAAAGCAAATATTTCACTGTCTTGGTGACTTATGAAAAAGGTTTTGATTTTTAGAATACTCCAGATCTCAGAAATCCAGAAAAGAGAGGCTGAATCAGCAATATTATATAATACTTTGTTGCAAATTCAAAATGCCTTTATCATACTTTGCTGAAAATTGTAACTTTTTTTCCAATTCATAGTCATGGCATGAGCTCTGCCTTCACACTCTCCTCCTCAGCTTAATACACTTTATAGATAGGTCAAATCCCATTTTCCCCATAACATTTATGTGGTCACTTTCAGCCAATCAACTTCTCAGCCAAATCTACTCAGAGGGTTTTTCTTAGGATAAAAATGTGGGTTGGGAAAACATAAATACTTTTAGTTCTAGGAGATCAATGGAATGAAAATGGTTCTATATATATATATAGTGTTGAAAAAGCATGATTGCCGATATGTATTCCAATGTCCTTTTATCCCTTATAGGGTGAACTCCTGTGGACATTTACTTAGGATTAAATGCCCCTGAACTCATTGAGGCTTACCTCTGACTAGATGTGTAATGGGGTGTTGTTGTTTTTTCAACTTCACATTAGATGTGTAATAATTGTATTGTTACTGTAAAAGGAACATAGTTCTGCAGAAATAAAACATTCTAAAAACAAAGATATATACAGAACCAAAGTGGGAATAAAAGTATTTTCACATCAGGAATACTTCTCTGCAGTATTGATCCTATTTTAAGGAAGCAGAGGGGAATATTAAATTCATTAAAGAGGAAAGGAGAATCCTTATATTTCACACCCTCCAAGTGTTCTGACTAATCTTCTGAGGTCCCACTTTTTCAGTTGCTTTTAAAAGTTTTCAGTTTCTCTTTCCTACTTTCCTCCTTTCCCCTCAGCTTACTTCAAATACTGCAATCCGAGTTTAAGATGCAAAAGCAGTTTGCACTCATTTAACTCAACAGGGGAGAGAGGAGAAAAGGGGGCAGAATCTTGTCCTTCCCTGTAGGCTCATGCAAAAGCAAACTGCAGCAGCCTCTCCTAGTTTCTGTGTTCTTCCTCATTAATAACCTTTGCCATGTTCATTACACGCTGATGCTGCTTGATCATATGCATCCTGGTTTGCATCTATGAAATGTTGGAATGTATAGTGTCTGTGAGAAAGAGAGATTTATAAAGAGGCTAGTTTATAGTTCTAGGGTGTTCTAATTCAAGGAAAGCCCTGCTTTGCTAACAAATCAACAAAAATGACTGTATTTACAGAGGCTACAAAGCTAACCTCCAAGGAGTAACTGCATCACATTTTTCTGAGAATAGCAAGATTCCTCCCTTTTGCTGAAGCAGGAAAGCAAAATCTCTCCCCCCCCCCCCTTTGCTGGCCTAATAGTGCACAGAGTCATTATCAGCTTTTGGTTACTTTGGCTGTGTCCGCACTGCAGAAATAATCCAGATTGATACCACTTTAATTGCCATGGCTCAATGCTATGGAATTTTGGGAGTTGTAGTTTGGTAGGGCACCAGAGATCTCTGATAGAGAAGGCTAAATGTCTCCCAAAACCACAATTCCTCTGTTTCCATAGCACTGAACCAACTGGTGTCAACCTGGATTATTTCTCTAGTTTGGAGGCAGCCTTAGAAGAAAAGGGGGGAAGGGAAATCTGGGACTTCAAAAAACAAACTGAGAGCCTGGGAATGCCAAAGAGCAGGTGAGTTCATCCTGACTCATCTGTGGCTATTGGAGGGCATGCAGTCAGGAACGTATTCATGCAAACTCCGAAAAAGTGATTTCCAAGTGCCAGTTCAAACATATGATTGTTTGTTTCAGAAATGAGGGAGATATTGAACAATCCAACCTCCTAAGCACCATACATAACAGAATGCTTTGGTGATGGCGAATGAATAGATTTCAAAATAAGCTATGGAGAGTTCACCCATATATATATATATTTTTTGAATTGCTGAATTTTATGGATTTACTGTTTGTACCAGTTCTCATCTGTTCCTTGTGTGATTTGTATTGATTTCTTATAGTGTTGTGAAGCTTTTGTTGCATACAGCCCTTGGAGTTCTTACATTGAAGTCTAAATTATTAAATAATGAATTTAGAGGCTGGGTTAGTTTTATTCAAAAGTATCGATTGCAAAGAAGCCAACACATTCCATGTTTTCTGAAATCTGTATACCTGCTGGTTTGAACTATACAAGCCATTGGCAAGGTCACATATTAAAATTAAATACATGAGAATCCACTCTGCAGTTATGATCTATTCGAAGCAAGCAGTCAAATGCCCTTCCAGTGGTCTGAACTGAAGGTGCTAGTGGTGACTAGTTAAAGCCCTAAATGGCTCATGAGTTCGATACATAAAGGAGTGTTGTCTCTTCCTATAGAATCCTATCCAAAGACTGAGGTCTGCTGGAGATGCTTTCTTCCAGCGGAGACACTGTGGGAAGCCATGGGAAAGGCCCCTCTGCTGTAACACCATAGTTATGGAATACATTCCCTTTAGAAGCCACATTGGTACCATCACAAGTGTCATTCCTGCACCAAGTAAAAAGACTTTTTGTTAAAGTCTTGGAGGCCTAATTGATTTTGTCCAAATCTGCATGTATTATAGTTTTCTTTTGTTCAAAAATGTGTTTGCTGTCTTGCTTCAGTTTACCAGATTATGTAATATGTAATTACTCTGTTAATTTCTTACTGTTTAATTTTTCTTATATTGGTCAAACCAATTAAAATTTGTTACATTGTAGAACACAGGATTATTGTTGTGTATCTTCAAGACATTTCTGACTTATGAAGAACCTAAGTTACCATAAGTCAGAAATGACTAGAAGGCACATAACAAAAACAACTCCTTATTACTCTGTAGTACCCTGCACTGGACTATGACTCTGCCAACCTGCCAAGCCACAGGAACCCACTGGGTGAGCTTGAGCAAGTCACACTCTCTCAGCCTCAGAGGAAGGCAAAGGCAAACCCTACCAAGAAAATCTTGTGATAGGTTTGTCTTATGGTCATCACAAGTGGGGAATGACTTGAAGTCACACAGCAGCAGCAGCAAACTATAGCCAGGCTCCTACATCATGCTTGTGTTGTGTAAATCTACACTTGCAGAGTTAAGTAATGCTTGCTCTATTCCACGCTTTTACTGAATATCAACATTGTACAGTGGACCCTTGTTATCCACTGGGGTTTGGTTCCAAGATCCCCCATGTATAACAAAATCCATGGATGCTTAAGTCCCATTAAATATAATGACATAGCAAAATAGTGTCCCTTATTTAAAAAAAATGGAAAATCAAGGTTTAATATTTGAAATTTAGACTTTTTTGGAACATTGAACATTTTCAAACCATAAATGCTTGAATCCATGTATTTAAAAATCCGTGTATAAGAACGGCTGACTGTACAACCAATTGTTAATCAGTGTGCTTCTTTATTGTCATGCAGTGAGAAATGCGCATTAGCCGTTTCTGCAATCCCACTGGATAAAGTGGTGTGTTAAAAGCACTGAGAAATAGTATGCACCACTCAAGAATGTGCAAGTATATGGCTGGAACCTTGTTAGTGAGTCCAAATTAGAGAAGACCCATTTGTTGAATGGTGAGTAAACACACAGACAAATCCAATTGTTTTAACAGCTCTACCCTAGCTGAGACTAACAATAGGATTTAAATCTATGTGAAATGGTTACATTTGCAGAGCTCCAATTGTGCAACTATGAATCAAATACAGTGGACCCTTGTTATCCGCTGGGGTTTGGTTCCAAGATCCCTCATGGATAACAAAAACTGTGGATGCTCAAGTCCCATTAAATATAATGACATAGCAAAATGGTGTCCTTTACAAAAAATGGAAAATCAAGGTTTGATATGCGAAATTTATACTTTTTTTGAACATTTTCAAACCATGGATGTTTGAATCCATGTATAAAAAATCCATGTATAAGAAGGGCAGACTGCACAAGTCTGAAAATGTGAAACATAATTTTAAAATGCACAAAACTTCTTGAAATTTCATCCTGTGCAGATAAAACTTTTGAAATCTTGCATTCTTCATAAGAAAATGAAAGAAGTGAAGGTTTACATTCCTACTGTCTACAAAGATCTGAAGGACTGTCACATAGAAGATGGAACAAATAT
Organism: Sceloporus undulatus; assembly: GCF_019175285.1. Lineage (NCBI taxonomy): Eukaryota > Metazoa > Chordata > Lepidosauria > Squamata > Phrynosomatidae > Sceloporus > Sceloporus undulatus. The sequence continues at coordinate 243,326,395 of NC_056525.1, forward strand.
ATTCCCTGTTGCTTCAGAGACAAACTAGAAATTGTAAGGAAGCAGATTTTTTTTCCTCGTCATTTGGAGAAGATAAAAGTTGTCCTACAGTTTCACAGATGACTGCAGAATATAGTAGGCTTCTCCTTCATGGGATGTATTTAAGCTGAGGCTTGACAATCTTATGTCTGATGCTATGGTTGCAAAATTCTTGCATCAAGCATAGGTTGGGCTCAGAAATTCAAAACATTCCTTTTTTACTTCAGCTCTCAACCTTCCAGCAGCAAAACCATTAGCCATTAGTTGCCCTTTTTTGAAATTTTTCATCCAAAAAGTAACTTTTCCAGGCTGTGACTGTACTACATGACCTCACACACACACCCCAGACACACACACCACCATTTGAAAGCTTTGTGTCAGTCCAAGCATAAACGCAAACAGACATGAAACCTGTAAAATTACCAGCTCAGATCAAACCATGGGTTCTTCATCAAGACTATGGTGATGATAGGAACCAGCATGGTGTAGTGGTTTCATTGCTGGACTGGGAAATCAGCGTTCAGATCCCAACACAGATATGGAAACCCACTGAATGATCTTGAGCAAATCACCTTCTCTCTGAATCAGACAATGGCAAACCCCCTCTGAACAAATCTTGCTGAGAAAAACCACATGAAAGAGTCTCATTGAGGTCACCATAAGTCAGAAATGACTTGTAGGCATGGGGCTTATTGAAGAGCTTCTTAGATGCACCAGCAAACACCAAGCTTTGTAATTCTTCATCAAAGAGAAAGGATTGACATGAAAGAACATCTGCATATGTTCCTACAAAGCAGATTCAGTTTGAGCCCTGGTGGCGCAGTGGTTAAATGCCTGTACTGCAGCCACTCACTCACAAACCATAAGGTTGTGAGTTCAATACCAGCAAAAGGGCACAAGCTCAACCCAGGCTTACTAAAATGAGTACCCAGATTGTTGGGGGCAATTAGTTTACAATTTGTAAACCACTTAGGGAGTGCTTAAGTCCACTGATAAGCGGTATAGAAATGTCCCTGCTATTGCTATTGCTATTGAGCTAGAATTAAGAAATGAGTGAGACGTCCTAAGCCAGACACTTGAACTGTAATTTTACTTTACATACTAACTCAGGGTTGCAGTGGAAAAGTTTGTATTTTTTTTAAAGTGCAATAATCATTGTAAAGGAAGAATTTCACATAGTTCCATACTGTTGTTCCCCAAATGTTCATCACCGTGTGTCCTTTTGGGCTTCTTTGCAATAACAGCTTCTACAAGAATTGCTCAGATAATTTCTCTTTAATAAATTACTAAACAGAGAATGGTTCACAAAATTATGTATGCCATTTAAAAGTCTTAGAGGTTTTTTTAAGGTGCACAAGATAGTTCCTCAAAGATAGCTTGGTGGCTCCATTTCTTCAGGGCAGTGAAACCACACTGTTTTTATGGGAGCTACTTCAAGTTTCAGAGAAGGTAGATGAGTTATACAAGGTCTACAACGCTATTCTCAAAATAGGGTCAGCACCTTGGAGAACTCACATAAAACCTGGAACAGTTCAGCATAAAAGCTCTGCATGCATTCACCATCCTGAAGCCAAGGGCCCACCAGTCACCTCTGTTCTTTCTTCATTTTTTGCTGCAACAGACTAACATGGCTATCACTGCTCCTCTATGCAGTATCTTTCATGTTTGTCAGAAATTCTGGCTACAACATCCCATAATCCATTTTTTTTTCCAGAAAACCGTCTAACCTCAAGTCAAACAACCAAGCTGGGATGCAACACATTGATACAAATAAGATATAATCTGAATATAGCATCTGATTTTATAAGCCTGTCTGTTTTTTTAGTGTGCATGAGAAAGGAAAATGAATATTTCTAAATGGATGTCTTACTGTGTTACCAAACAAATGAGTTTGTACCAATATTTTTGTCTCCCTTCTTAACAACGATGTATGTGTGTGTTCATGCAAACACATCCAGAAAGAGAACACAATGGAAGAAATAACAGTAAGGGCTGTTGGACAGTGAGACACTCTTCCCTGGAGTATAGTGGAGTCTCCTTCTTTGGAGGTCTTTAAGCAGAGGCTGGATGGCCATCTGTCAGGGATGCTTTGATTTGGATTTCCTGCATGGCAGGGGGTTGGACTGGATGGCCCTTGTGGCCACTTCCAACTCTATGATTCCATGAAATGATGGGGAATCACAGAAGGTTAGAGATAGATGATATCTGAATGACTACCCCCCAGAACATGGAATTCTGTGAATGGACCAGAGCAATTGTATAAAGAGCACAAAGAGAAGAAACAGAAAAGGGGATAGAATTAGAAAATGCTGGTTACATTTGCTGTGAACATGACAAGTAGAACAGAACATTAACATGTGGTTGGTTTTTCAATTAATCGTGATTCTGTCCATGCGTGGGTGTCCCAATTTTGCTAAGAATCGTACATTCTCTTGCCCCTCAACTAAGCTGGCACCCTAACTTTATTGATTCAAAATAATATCTGACACAATTTGAAAGCAGGTGGCAAGTCTGGTCCGCAGCTGCAGTGAGCCATGCCTGACTCAGACTGCTGAGTAATCCATCTATCATGTTCTCACTAGGGCTGTTTCTGCCTCCCTTTTGCCTTTGTGCACACATTACAGTCTGGAGAACCAAACTAGCCATAATAATTTCTATTTTTAGCTGAGCTGGAACCCTTTCCCTCATCAGACTATTTCTTGTGTCAGTTTTACATCATGCCAGTAAAAAAAAAAATGTTCCCCATTTGAAGAGAAAATGGACTCCACTGCAGTACATTTAACCAAACTAATGGAACCATTAAAGTTTTAGCTGGGTTAAAAAGAAAATAACCTCTGCACATTCACATATAAAAACAGGTAACCTGGAATGGTTGGGAATAAAGACTTTTGGAAAGGTGACAGTTGTAATGATCTCTAGCATTAAAAAAAGGGCTGGGCTAAAATAAAAAAGACAGCTGAAAACACATAAACTCACATAAAGCTACAGTTAAAATACAATACTATCAAACCATTACAATGCACGCATAAAATATACATATTCAAAAGTCATGATATAAAACTGACTGGGTAGGCCTACTGGAAAAGATATGCCTTTAAAGCTGTTTTAAATGCCATCTGCGTTTTCATACCTCTTCTAGCCGGTCATTCCACAGTCTTGGGGTAGCAGATAACAAGTAACTTGTTACTTGTAATGAGTTATTTTGGTTTAGAGAGAGCCAATGTGGTATAGTTCTCTGAAGATGCCAGCCACAGATGCTTGCAAAACATCAGGAAGAAACTCTTCTAGAACATGGCCACAGAGCCCGAAAAACCCACAAAAAACAATGTGGTCTAGTGTTTGAGTGTTGGACTAGGACTCTGGAAGACCAGGGTTCGACTTCCCACTTGGCCAGGGAAAACCACCAGGTGATCTTGGACAAGTCCCACTCTCTCAAGAAAAGCAATGGCAAACTCCCTCTGGACAAATCTTGCTGAGAATCCCCCCTGACAGGGTCACCTTAGGGTCACCATAAGTTGGAAATGACTTGTAGGCACACAACAGCTTTAGTAACTAGCCACATTTTGCAGTAACAAGCTAGAATACTACTAGGACACATTAGAATAGAGTTACTTTACCCTGATGCTTATCAAGAAATGTTATTTTTGTGTGAGATATATATATATATATCTCACAAAAATAAGGTAGGTTTTAGGAATACAGTAGTAGCATCAGCAGATGTATCAGTGTGAGAGAGCCATAGTGGTGCACTGGTTAAATGCTGGTACTGCAGCCACACTGTTTTTAGTTCAATCCCAGAGGGCTCCAGGATCTCACAACCTGGAGCCCTGTTTTCTGAGTAGGAAATCTATTTTTCATATATATATAATATATTTTCTGCAAAGAAAACCACGTTTCTGTACAGAAAACAAGTTTCCTTTGTTTTCAGTGAACAGATTTCAAAAATGCGTAGTTTTCAGCTCATGCTTTCTTGAAGCAATTAGAAAAATTGGGAAACGATTTGCTCTTCCTTACATGCCAGAGGGAGAGGGAGAGAAGAGGAACAAGAGGATACACTGAAAACATGTGCTAGAGTCTCAGATTAATTGAATTATTTTTTAAAGCCTGCTTTTCAGCCTTCCTCCATTTTTCACAAAGGTAAGAGACTAGTACTGTTTACAAACAGAGAAAGAAGAAAAGAGAATCAGTGTGCAGAAATGTTTCATTGTGCCTACCCAAAGCATAATGTGCACATAATAACCATGTGGTCTGCTACACCATGTCTGTATAGAATGGTGTGGAATAGCAAAATAATAATGTTCAAAGATATGGAGAGCTCCAGGGAACAATTTCCTGTGTTTTCTAATGGCACTATAGTATCTGAAATGTGTTAGGAACAATTAATGCAGCAAGGTACTTTCTGTACTGTAGTAACAGTAAAAGGAGTGACTTGTTGAGTGAGCAAAACAATGGCTGCCATAGCTAATTACTTTTTTAAAGTAACTTTCCAAGCTCTAAATCCAGGAGTCATTGGGGAGAGAAACATGTACTGCAAAATGCAAGCACTTAAATCAACATGGAATGTGCATGGACAATAGTATGCAAATGTACATCCCTACACACTGCACAACCAAATAAAAAGGAAGCATATGTTCAACCCTGCTTTCAGAACCTTGAGCTGAATGCAGCCATTCTGCATCAGACAAAAATCTCCCACCACTTTTGTAGGGGAATTTATAGACACCAATAGGATTCTGGCCAATATAGCACTCAATTTGACTCTACTATCTGGCAGCACACAGTAGTCACCTCAGATGGCAGAGGCTGGGAGTTGGTAAAAAGATGTTGTAGGAAAGAGCTGAGAACTACCATAGAATCATAGAGTTGGAAGAGACCGCAAGGGCTATCTAGTCCAACCCCCTGACATGCAGGAAATCTAAATCAGAGCATCCCCGACAGATGGCCATCCAGCCTTTGTTTAAAGACGTCTAAGGAGGGAGACTCCACTACACTCCAACGGAGTGTGTTCCACTATTGAACAGCCCTTACTATCAGGACATTCTTCCTAATGTTGAGGTGGATTCTCTTTTCCTGTAGCTTGCATCCATTGCTCCGGGCCCTAGTCTCTGGAACAGCAGAAAACAAGTTAGCTCCCTCCGCAATGTGACATCCCTCCAAATATTTAAACAGGGCTATCATATCACCTCTTAACCTTCTCTTCTTCTGGCTAAACATCCCCAGCTCCCTAAGTCATACCTCATAGGGCACTGTTTGCAGACCTTTCACCATTTTGGTTGCCCTCCTTTGGACACGTTCCATTTTCTCGACACCCTTTTTAAATTGTGGTGGCCAGAACTGGACACAATATTCCAGCTGGGGCCTGACCAAAGCAGAATACAGTGGCACTATTACTTCCCTTGATCTAAACACTATACTTCTATTGATGCAGCCTAGAATCACATTGGCCTTGTTAGCGGCCACATCGCACTGTTGACTCATGTTCAATTTGTGTTCTACTGGACTCCCAGATCTCTTTCACGTGTAGTTTTATTCAGCCAGGTGTCGCCCATCCTATATCCGTGCATTTTATTCTTCCGCCCTAAGTGCGGTACCTTACATTTCTCTGTGTTGAATTTCATTTTGTTAGCTTTGGCCCAGCTTTCTAGTCTATTCAGGTCATTTTGATCCTGTCCTCTGGGCTATGAGCCATTCCTCCTAATTTGATGTAATCTGAAAATTTGATAAGTATGCCCCCAATTCTGTCCTCCAAGTTATTGATAAAGATATTGAATAACACTGGCCCCAGGACAGAGCCCTGGGGACCCCACTGGTTATTTCTCTCCAGAATGAAAAAGAGCCATTGGCGCTTTACAGACCGCCCAAAAGGGTGGTCTGGCGGCGCTGGTGTTTACTGCGTCAGGGAACCGCAGCTGACAAACCGCACGATTCCCTGGCACAGCAAAAAGAACCCGCAAAAAGCGGTTAGGATGCCACAAGGTGCCAATGGCACACTTGCGGCATTATTTCTATGCCATGATGTGCAGATGCTAAGCGTCCACTATGTCAAATGGCGGCACCCATGTAGAATGGGCACCGCCATTTTGTACAGTTATGATGCCCCAAGGCGCCAATGGCACACTTGCGGCATCATTTCCATGCCACAACATGCGGACGCTAAGCATCCACTATGTCAAAATGGCAGCGCCCATGTAGACGCCCCTTCCTAACCCTAGTACATACCAAGCACGTACTTTTTGGTAGTGTGGAACCTGCCATTGTTGAGCACCCTTTGGGTTCAGCTAGTCAACCAATTACAAATCTATGTAACAGTTACGTAGTCTAACCCACATTTCACTAGCTTGTTTGCAAGAATGTCATAGGGAACCTACTCCTTGGTCTAGCATGCAACCTTCAGATGTGCAGGAGGATGTGCACTACTTCTGAAGAAAGATTAATCTGAAACTACAGTTGACATTTGTAAATGGAATGGAAGGGATGGAAGGGATGCCATCTTGTTCTTCACTTACATAATGGGTTGACCTCAATGTAAGTAGCTAGAACCAACATCAAGGGACAATTACTGCCTTCATGCATTGTTGGTGGCCTCTCCAAAAAGATCTGGTAGGCAAAGAAAATGACAAACAAAATTGTATTCCAAACAGTCAGACCATCTTTTAAAAGGGCTGCCTTAGTTACCCCCAAGGAGGAGTCACCAGAATCAAAGAGTCATAGAGATGGAAAAGACCACAGGGCAATCCATTCCAATCCTCTGTTGTGTAGAAATACACAATCAAAGCATCCTTCAACAGATGACCATCCAGCCTCTCTTTAAAAACCTCCAAAGAAGGAGACTCCAACAGACTCCAAGTCAGTGTACCCCACTATCAAACAGCTCTTATCAACTTAGATCAATAAGCCACTGTAAGAAACATAATCCTTAACTAGGTAGGACTTGTTGGAAGATTTTTGCATTCTTTCTCCCTCCTTAGATTGGGGTTTCCTGCATGCAATCTTTCTCTCTCTCTCTCTCTCTCTCTCTCTCTCTCTCTCTCTCATGCAAACTAACCATATGATTTAGGTCACTCCCCACTTTAAGGAAGTACTAACACACTCTCTCAAAGATTTTCTCATGAACTGCTGGTTTTCCGTCTTCCTCCTTTTTGCAACTTTCTTTGGAAAGATGGTGAGATAAATATTTCTTTTACCTGAATGATTCACTATCTAGATTAGCATATAGCCTCTATGTAAACATAGATTAAAGCCATTAGTAAACTCTTGTTTGAACTACAAGCTACTTCTGTTGTTTTTGAGTCAGCCTCAGTTCTTAGGGAAGCATAGTTAGACAAAGGCACATTTCTGCTACTCTGTTGATTTAAAGCTAGACCCTAACAGGCTTGGCTTTGATTTTTTTTATATATTTAAATATTTTTGTTTCCTTAAGAAAGGCTGAAGCCTTAGGAAACTGAAATTACCCCACAGGACTTTCAGGCTGAACCCACTGTCAGGTTTTTCTCATGTTAGTGCTCCCTACTGGAGCAGGTCAAGACTTTATCCCTTTGCTCATTCACCCTCTCCTTTCTCTAAACAGGAGGGTGACCTACCAAGCTCCATGGAAAGGAGACCTTTTCTCCCTTCCCTTCTGATCCAAAACTGAGATCTCCTCTGCTCAAAGGAGCAAAGGCTTATTGAACTCTACTGAGAGTCGCTGGAGGCTGCTGTTGTTTCACTGTTGAACCAAAATGCAAGTTTAATAATAAAAACTTGCAGAGCAGGAAACATGATAACAGCTGGGAGTAAAACATGTCTGTCACACAGCTTTTATTTCAGTCTCCTTGCTTTACAACAATAGCCTACTACCCCATTACACACACACACACACACACACACACACACACATATCGAATTTAAGAATGAAACAGTTCCAACACTCTTCCTCTTGCTTTTTTTCAGTCAAGTTGTGGTTTCCCAGCTGCTGAAATCCCTAGGTGAAATTCCTCCCCCATATTTCCAGGTCCATACTGGTAAAAAAACAAAAACTACGTTTTATACTACATTTACATTTTTTGAATTAACAATTCATTTTCTCTGTTTGTTTAGATTAATGTCTATAAGCTACAGTTCTGCCCAAGAGCCCTCAAGGCAGCATATTAAAAGATAATTAAATTACAATGAGATTCAGAAAAACCAGAAGAAAATGGAAGAATAGTCATAAAAGACCAGAGGAACAGAACAAAGCAAGAGCAAAGGCAAAAGCAAATGCTAGCAACCTCCATAAAACCATCTGTTTGGGGAGGAAATTATCAATACCAAAGGCCTGTCAAAAGGTAATCACTGATCGTCTAAAGCAGGATGGACAACCTGTGGCCCTCCAGCTGTTGTTCCATCACCATTGGCTATGCTAGCTAAGACTTCTAGGAGCTGCAGTCCAACCATATCTGGGAGGCCACATGATTTGAGGTATACATTTATTTCTCCAAAATGAATAGTGAGCCTCAAAAATCTATGGATTAGTTCAGTTCACTCATTTTGCATCTCTGGAGCCTGGCAATGGACAAGGATACATTTTGTTTCAGAGATTTATGGATTTCTGAAGCAAAATGTATCCTTGCCAGTCTCCAGAGATGCTAAATGAGTGTTTCCTGGTAGAAAGGAAAACCCATCCCTGGCAGTACAAGGGATAAGGAAAAGACCAGAGGTATTTCTAGAAGCATCTGAGTCAGTGATTCAGGCACATTGCTCCAACTTAGCATTCTGTAAATGTCAAAGAGCCATCAGGATTATTGTGGTGTCAATAAATTGAATTGATTAAGGAAAGGAAGAGAAACAACACACTTTTTTGTATCCTAAAAATAGCTGTTAAAGCTCATTTACAGGTGTCCAACAAAAATCCCCAGATTTTGTTGTCCATTCATCTGAGGAAGATGGTTAAGTCTATGAAAGCTTATGCTACATCTTCTTTCTCCCAGTTAGTCTCAAAGGTGTGACAAGATCCCTTTTCATACTGATATTCCAGAATAACATGGCTATGTCTCTGAATTCCAGACTTCATTCTGTTATTCCCATAAAACCAAGAGCTATAATCCCACTGAGAAACAGTGAGAGGGATTCAAAACATTTATTATTATTATTATTATTATTATTATTATTATTATTATTATTATCTGTCCCATTGCCCATACAAGTACATCTGGTGGGAGCAGGGGAGGGCCTTCTTGGTAGCTTTTCTAAGGCCCTAGAATTCAACTCCTACAGAGATTAAAATGATGCCCTTTGCTACCTTTCCACATGTTTCAGTAGGCCTTTGAAAACTGCTTGCTCAAAGGGAACAGGATGTACAGTATTTGGTTATTTACTCTCTCTTTTTTTCTTTTTTAAATTTTATTAACACAAATTTAAAATTACCAAAAATACCAAAAGACACGCAAATTAACAAACAATCATTACTAAACTACATACAAATGACATGTCCTTCCTGAGTTGTACAGTGAAATTTCCTTAAACTATCTTACTGTCAATATATTAATTCTTAATATATTTTTCTTACAAATCCAAGATACTTGAAACTGTCCAAAATTGCCATAATCGTAACATATCACATATTAATCATTCACTTCTTCCAGTCCAATATCTAACTTTTTCTTGCAATTTTTTCTTTCACTTAATCCCTTTAATATATGTATCACCCTTCCATTTCTGACTGAGATTCCTAAAATCTTTACAAAACTGACTTTACTCAAACATAAGTATTGTTACTTATGCCTTAATATACTTTAATATATTTCTTGTTATAGTAATTATAGTTAAGCATCTTAAGATTTATTCCATTAATGCTATATACATACTTTCTGTTTCTTCTGTTTTAAAGTAACAAACCCACGGTTCTTATTCTTTATTAGAAAATCATTTAAAGAATTTTTCTTTATGAGACATGTTAATTTATCCATTTCAAACAAGTCATACATTTTTAATTTCCATTCGGTTATATTTGGGGTTTCTTTGGTTTTCCAATATTTAGCGTAAAGCAATCTTGCTGTTATTATTGCCAGAAATAACATTTTCCCATTTGGGAATATCTTCTCTTTTCTTTTTAATGGCTATGTTTTTAAATGGTTTTAATTTTATTGGTGGTTTAATTACATTTTTACCTTCTGTATGAGGTGAATTTTTATCTATCTTTGTTTCAACTGTTGTAAGTTGCCTTGAGTCCCAAAATGGGGGGGAAAGACAGGATGTAAATAAAGAGATGGCTGAAGAAAGCAACAGCAGTTGAGGAGGACAAGTAAAATTATCATTTAAAAAACAAACATGGAAAAGGCAAAGACCTAAATCCAACTGTTAATCCAAATAGTATTATTTTCCTAAATTCCCATTAAATCAGTGGGTTTGCTTTAGTTAGAGTCATCAACTGGATTTAGACTGTCTCTTCCTCCCTCTCAAATCATACAGCTTTCAGCCCAATGTCTTCAATTATATTTAATGGTATATTTGCATCATGATGTATGAATGAGAGGAATCTGAATCGAGAGTTTCATTTTCACCAATGCAGGGAAGTGGAATACTTTCCTTTTTGACATTTGTTCAATATCTCTTGCCAAAAAAAAAAAGGGGGGGGGGCACTCACTTTTTGCTTATACTGTGTTCTCTTAATTCAATCTCACTTACTGGGACCTTCATTCTCTCAGTGCCTGCATTGGCTACAATGAATTGTAACAGCATCTTGTTCATCAGTGGATAACTGTTTGATTGAGATCATGTATGAGAATTTTCATCCAACTTCCACAGATGAAGAAGAAAGTGAGACATTGCCTTCCGGACTTGCCTTCATTACGCATGCTCCACTGGCCCAACCTAAATACATAGGATGAAGCAGTGCTTCAGGATGACATATATTCATCATTATTCTGAAGGAAACCTATAAATTTACACTCATTCCTCCCCATTTGCGACTTTGACTTTTGCAGATTTGATCATTCAAGGATTTTATTAATATGGTCTCTCTAGCAATATCTAGGTCCTCCAGCTCAACTCTATGATCACCTTTATCCAAAAGTCACACTGAAGGAGCCAGAGATCCCTAGAGAGAACATTCCACGAGGGTTTCGTAGTTCCTCCAGTGCAATTCTATGGTCAATGACAGGCAGATGTTGACCACAGAGTTACACTGGAGGACCTAGAGATCTCTAGAGAGGTGTTCTCACAGGTAAAAACATAATGTTTTTGTTATTTACAGTTTTACCACATTCACAGGGGTCCTGTGCCCCTAACCCCAGCGAATGTGGAGGGATGAATACGTTTGTGGACTTTTCCATCATGAAACTGGGAATCCTGATTAGCCAAGGTTTGCCATTCATGTGGTGGAGTCTTCTTCCTTGGAGGTTTTTAAACAGAGGCTCAATGGCCATCTATTGAGAGTGCTGTGGCTGTGTGTTCCTGCATGACAGGGGTTGGACTGGATGGCCCTTATGGTCTCTTCCAACCCTATGATTCTATGAACCCTCAACGTATAGTGAGATAGATATTAGTAGGCACTCTTCATAAAGACCAGGTATGATGTAGTGATTTGAGCATTAGATTACAACTCTGGGAGATGAGGGTTTGAATTTCCACTCGGTGATGGAATTGCCTTGGGTGACCTTGGCCAAGTCCCACTCACTCAGCATTAGAGAAAGCCAATGGCAAACCTCTTCTGAATAAATCTTTCCAATAAAACCCTAGATTAGGGTGGCCATAAGTTAACTTGAAGGCACAACAGCAACAAGGCACCCCGCACACATATGCTGAACAAGGAACCAGGCACACAAGTCAGCACAAAGCCAGAGTATCTGGTTGAGATGATACTGCTACCTCTCATGTTGTAACTGAAATTGGGGGGGGGGGGGTTTCCTTCTTAATGCTTTGTAAGGTGAAGGATCCAGTAAGAAAGTCAGAGAAATAGTAAAGGAGCTAAGGGTACCTGTGCACCTCAAGCCACACATAACAAGTGCAAAGAAGATTTTTAAAAAGAAAGATATTTTACTGTATAAATACTTTGGGGGGAAGTAATCTTTTCTCCCAAAATTGAAACTGGAGAAACTCCACTGCAGCTGCCAGAAATGCTTTTATGAAGCTAAACTGTAAACAGATGAGCATAATCCATTTTATCTAGCAACTTGCCATCATTATTAAACACAGTGGGATGAATCCTCTTCTGACCTTTCCAGGGTGATGCTGTTTTGTGACATGAATCTAAATAAAACTGGAGTGTTGTGAAATGATCATGCATTCTTTAAAATAGCTAGCCAGATACAGACATGGATATGGATATGTCAAATTTTGAGACAGACCAAGAGAAAAGGCAGTATTGTTCAAGAGATGAGAGACGTGATAAAGCAACTTGAATTACATCAGTTGTGACAGAATACTAACGTCTAACATCCTCACCAAACCACAATGCTGATCTCATCACATAATGTGCCATAAATAGCCAATAAATCCCCTTGGCTGGCTGGTTGGCTGGCTGCACAGCTGCTCAGGAAAACCAAGCTACACTACTTTCTTGCACTTTGCTATCCCTGCCACAACATTTGACTGGTAGACTTCAAAGACTATAGTTGTGTTAATCTGAAAAATCAGTATGCAAAGGGATTTTGTAGCACCTTTGAGACTAACTCAAAGAAAGATGCTTGTAGCATGAGCTTTTGTAGACTTAAGCCTACTGCCTCAGACGCAGCAGCATCCAACTGGTTGTGCATGTCAAAACAGCACTTCCTATTTACTGGGCCACATACCTCCAAATCACACAAATAACTTCAAATCCTCTCCATCGACATTAGGCATTATCACTACCATAGTGATCTGCACTTTGAGGCTTACTGGTTGAGTGAACCATCCTTACAGAGAGATGCTTGCAAACGGTTAATCTGGCTGTCAACAGTCTATTCAATTAATCTGGTTGACAACAGGCTCTACAAACAGTTAATCTGTTGCCAGTCTTCAAGGCAGAAGTAAAACATCAGAGAACTGGATCCCAGGCCATGCTATGAAACCTTCCTTTCTCAGCACATTCAGAAGAGCTAGGTGGACAGAAGCTTGACTGCAAACATGAACAGGGAATGATGAAAGAGAGGGAAGGGGTAACCCAATGCTCCTTTGGGAAATGTCAGAATCCAGTAGAACTTGTCATGACTCTAAATGTATTTCTGTGTTGCCTATGTAATAGATTGAGATTTGAATTTGAGTGTGTATGTTTGAGTGTATGTGTGTATGTATGTATGTGTGTGTGTGTACAGATAGATACAGAGATGGATGAATAGATAGATAGAATTGTTTAGTATGCATGTATAATGGTATGTGAAATCTAATGAGAATTATAGTTAATGATCAAAAAGAATGTTGATGTCTCTAGCTGGAGAAACTGCCTGGTTCAAATATGCACAGATGTGTGGAGGAATATTTTTCCTAAGCCAACCTTATGGGAAAAGGAAAGGCAAGGCAAGAATGAAAGTTAATAAAGGCTGGATGGATGGATGGGCCTGAAAATGGGTACTAGGTGGGTATGTTATGAAATGGAAACAAATCAGGGCAAAGTCCATGAAACTAGAGGGCGGGGTGTGGGTCACAACAGAATGGAGACTGGATGAGGGCAGCTCTGTCTGCTGAAATCTACCTGTAAACTTCATTTGTTACTGAATAATAAAAGCCTTACTTAGGAACACAGTAGACTGGATTGCTAAACTCTGAAAAGATGTGGGGTCTTACAAGAAATAAGGAAGGAAGGGGATTCAACATCAGGCTTGACCTGGAAAATGGTCTCTGGCACCCAGCATCATTTTCATTTAAATACAGTTAGAGTTCCAATATAAGTCTACCATGTTTCGGGCAAAAATCCTTAAAAGAGGAGAGGCAGGAGAAACTGTGATGTATGTAGATCATGGAATGGTTACAGACTCTAATTGCTTCATTGCATTAGTTCAGCATGGCTTGCAGGAAAGGAAAATACATCATTGTGATTTTTAAAAAAGAAACAGTATCGCTGAACTCTCCCTGTGCATTGCTTAGCCAGCACCAGCTGTTCATTCTGAGAAGTTCTCCTACCCCTTTACCTTAGGTAACCTTTGAATCCATTCTTAAAAATGTATGGGGATTTGGAAACTTATGACTGAATCTTCTTAGTAACAAATGCTGGTGTAGCCAGGGGTTATGTCTGCATAAGTACTTTTTCAGACTTTGCTCAAGGAGATGGCCAGTATCTCCTTGTACAATTCCTTACTCAAAAGGTAAACAGTTGCAGCCAGATGGTGCCCATACAGAGGTCTACTCTCCAGCCCTGTGACACCAATTGGCCATGTGGTATACCTTTGTATACTCACCCATATGGCAGCCATTACCTTCCTGTATTTAAACTGTAAGTTCACTGGTTAAGCATTATGCTCTGCCAGCATCATATAAGATCATAGGCAAAAATGCAGCAGAGAACAAACAAGCACCTTTCTCATTGTGCCAGCCCTTCAGGCATTTATAAAGTGTGATCATGTCTCTCATCAATCCTCTGAACATGCTCAGCTCCTGCAACCTCTCTTCCTATGCTTTGTTCTCCATACCTCTTATCATCCTTATTGAACCTACTCCAAATTGTATATATCCTTCCTAAAATGAGGCACCCAGAACTGAACACAATACTGCAGGTGAGGCCTGATCAATGAAGAATATACTGTAGAGGGAATATTACTTACTTTGACAATGGATCTCTTAATGTAGACTAAGATATCGGCCCCATTCTCACTTGGGCATTTGCCCCGGTTAGATCTGGGCAGATCTGGTAATCTCCATACCGAATCTCCCCAGAAAGAAGTTCCCACTACCTTTACCACGATCGGTGTAATTTACCCTGCAAAAGTTCACACTCACCAAAGTAGTGGTTTGAGATGGAGCTTTTTTGTTGTCAATCAAATGTCAATGGTGATATGTCATGCAGCCATTCATCAATGGCATGAGTGCTTCCCCCCCCCCCTTTAAAAAAAATCTAGTGGCAAGGTTCGCATATTCGGTCAAATTGTCAATTGTCTCCATTTTCCCTCTGTTTGCTCCCGAAAGCATGATCTCCTTCTATGGGGTTTTCCCTCCATTTGCCCCCAAAGCAAGATCTCCTTCCCTGGGGATTTCCTCTTTCTTAGCCCCTAAACCTCGCTCTCCTTCCCTGGGGATTCCCTCTTCCTTAGCACCCAAACCTCACTCTCCTTCGCTGGTATTGCCTTCCCTCCCGATGCAGCCTCCCCTTCTCTCGAAGCCAGATGCCCTTGCCTTTCCTCCGCATCCAGTCTCTCGCCTCACCTTCGTTCCCAGCCAGATGCCCCCAAAGCCAGATCTTCTTCCCTGAGATTTTACCTTCCCCCCCCCCCACCACCACCCAAACAAGGTCCCCCCCCCATACACACATATATAGCGCACAATTATTCATGTAAAAGCCCCAGCATTCACATAAGCTGTAAAAAAAAAAAAAAACCAAGTGACCAGTGGCAGAGGGGAGACATGTTCCTCCCACTGGCCACCTTCTGACCTTGATCCCTCCCCCCAAATGACCCGGTGATGACCGAGGCCATTTGCCCCATTGAGGGGCATTTGCCCTGGATTGGGTGTGCAAGCCCCAGATCCTGGTGTAGAAAACCTGACACCAGTGGGAACTTCTCACTTTTAAAACAAGGTGGAAACCAGGCTATATGGTAGTGAGAATAGCCCCATCATGTACTTTCTTTGCTGCAGCATCACACTGCTGGGCTGGCTCATGTTCAACCTATGATCAACAATAATTGTTGGTGTTGTTAGCTGCCATCAAGTTGACTTTGATTAATATGACCCTATGAAAGAGAAATCTCCAGGTCACCCTATCATCAGGTGCCCTGCTCAGGTTTTGTAGACTCAGGCCACAGCTTCCTTGTTTGAGACTATCTAGCTGGAATGTGGTCTTTCTCTTTTCTTACTACCTTCTACCTTACTAAGCATTATTCTCTTTTCTATTGAGTCATGCCTTCTCATGGTATGGCCAAATACGAAATAACCTTGACTTCTGGAGAGAATTCAAGCTCAATTTGCTTTAGGACCCATTCATTTGTCTTTTTAGCAGTCCATGGTATCTGTAGAACTCTTCCCTTGCATCATATTTCAGATTAGTTGATCCAGCTTTCACAAGCATATATAGAAACTGGAAATACAATGGCTTAGAGAATCCTAACTTTAGTATTCAATTATATATCTTGCCACTTCAAGATCTTATCTAATTCTTTCATAAATGCCCTTCCAAGTCCTATCATTGTTCTGATTTCTTAACTGCAGTCTCCATTTTGAGGACTGAGCCTAGTATGGAAAATTGTGAACTATTTCAATGTCTTAATCCTCTACTCAAAAGTTATGTTAATCATCCTTGGTCATTATTTTTGTTTTCTTAATGTTCAGCTATAAACCTGTCTTTGCACTTTCTTCCTTGACTTTCTTCAGTAGTCATTCCAAGTCTTTGCAGTTTTCTGGATATATGGTCCAAATATAGAGTCTTGCATTTGTCTCTGTTGAATTTCATTTTATTAATTTCAGCCCAGTTTTCTAGTTTACCCAGGGCCTTTTTAATTATGTTCTAATCTTCCAGTGTGTTAGCTACCTTCTCCAATTTTGTATCATTCACAAATTTAATAAGGATTCCCTCCACCTTGTCATCTAAATGACTGATAAAACTATTGAATCAATGATTTAGATGGTGGGATGGAGGTGAACGTTCAAAAGACAAAATTGAAAAGAAACTTGATTGAAAGAGAAGGAGGGACTTGTCACATTTGGCTCGGACATCAGCAGCTACTGATAAGGAGTCCTGGTGGTGCAGTAGGTAAATGCCTGTACTGCAGCCATTCACAGCCACAAGATTGTGAGTTCAAGGGTCCACTCAGCCTTGCATCCTTCCATAGGTCACTAAAATGAGTATCCATCTTGTTGGGGGCAATTAGCTTACACATTGTAAGCCGCTTAGAGAGTGCTTAAGTGCACTGATAAGCGGTATAGAAATGTACTTTCTATTGCTATTGCTATTCAACTCAGCTTAAAACCAAAATTCATCTCGCAAAAATTGCCCCCAAAGGAATACAACTTTCAACAGGGAGCAGCTTTTATTCTATCTGTTCTCCAGAAATTACTTTCCAAGGTTAAACCTGAATGCAACATGGAGAAAATGTAATGCTGTAATGCATTCTCTTGCATTCTCCACCCCCTTAAAAGGAGCATCTTGTTCACCTCTTCACCTTCACACAGTGCTCTGAATGGATTAAGATCTGAATGGATCTTGTTTGTCACCCAAGAGGTTGCGTAGCCAGGGAAATTATAGCTCTTCTCAAGCCCTTTTGTGTACCTGGCATGCTTAAGTTGCTCATTTCAGGTGGGCTTACATTACATTCTTCAGTACTGATAGCCATCAACTTTTTGAGTCATCAGTTTCCAGAGTTCTTTTTCCACCTTTACCTTGACTACCCTGATCCCTGTGGGTGTCTTTCTATTAACCTTCTCCCATGCTAGGAATTAAACTATTTCTTGTATTGTTTGTTTCTTGTCACTCAACCAGTGTTTCTAAAATCTGTTGCCGTGTTTCACTTCTCACCTGGCAATTGCTAAACCTCCAAAAGAGCTTCTGGCAAAAGACTCTCTCTCTCTCTCTCTCTCTCTCTATATATATATATATATATATATCCATTTGAAGGAGATAAAATACGAAATTCTTATCTGACACAGTTGTAAAAATAAAACAAGGTATTATTGAATGATTAGCTGGAGGGAAGACACAAATCACTCATCAGACTAAGAAAGAAAGTGATTTGTTAAGCCAAAAGAAGGCACAAAATACTCCGCTTTTATTTTATCATTTAGCAATCTATATGAAAACAGTTTTATTACAAGAGAATTTTCCTACCTGACTGCTTGAGAACCATTAAGCCATTCTTGACATACACTGATGATATTGCACAAAAGAACAATGCTCTAAAATAGGGGCAAAAATCATGAGACCCTCCAGAAGTTGCTGAACTGCACTTCCCAGCATTTCTTACTATTGACTATGCTGACTAGAACTGATGGGACTTGCAGTCCAAAAACAAAAACATGGAAGGCCGCATCATTTTCATACCAGCCTAAATCTACTTGTTAGTCTCTACAAGAATAGATTCATTGAACCAATGGAACACACATAAGTACTGTCCTGACAAACTATTAGATTTAGGCCTAAGATTGCTGGCAAACAGAATAGTAAGAACTGGTGCAGAGTATGAATTTAAAGCACAAGAGAACAAGGAATGACCTGGGTTCACTTTTTTGACCACTATATGGTTCCTCCAAAACTTTTGTCACACTGTGGATATTTTTAGCAAAGCTGAGACAGATATTCACAAATGCATTGTAATCCCCTATTTGGCCACTCAAGTTTTGAATATGAATATATACCTCAGGTTCCAAACATTTTTAAAATAAATGTTTTAAATTTGTTGGCATCTTTCAGTTTCTTTGGCAGACATCAGATGTAACTTTTTATATGGCTTTAGTTATCAAATAAATAAAACCATAGTGTGGCAGCTATGGAAGCTGCCAGGTTCTAAATATTATTAACATTACCAGGCAAATGCCACTACACAGGAAGCACAGTTTCATATCAACTACTAGCATCTTTTCATGTCAGCATATTAACTGTAAGCTATAAAATCGGCTGTGAAACACAGATATGAAATATTCAGCAAATATCTGAATATTCAGCATCAATATTCCCATTAGGAGGGGAAATGGGATTGATTGGGTAGTTATATTAGGCAGCCAGTGTGGTGTAGTGGTTTGAGTATTGAAATACGACTCTGCAGATCAGGGTTCAAATCTTCTTTAAAGACATGGAAACCCACTGGGTGAAACTCTCTCAGCCTCAGAGGATGGCAATGGTAAGCCCTCTGAAGAAACAATCCAAAAAAAACCTCATTATAGGTTTGTCTTAGGCTTTCCCTAAGCCAGAAACAATTTGAAGGCACACACCAATAAAAACAACAACAAGAAATATTATCCTGTTGCTAACAACAGTGAAAAGGTTTTGGCACATTAAACACTGACAGCTTTATTCTCATTTAAGGAAGCAAATATGACTCATGTTGCATCTGTGGTTTCACACTGCTTTAACAGTTCAGGGGTTCATGGTTTTGTGAGATATTTAGTTTTCTCTACCAGAGTCCTCTGGTGCCACAATAAGCTACAATCCCCAGGATTCCACAGCACTGAGCCATGGCAGTTAAAACTGTGCATTATTTCTGCAGTGCAGATGCAGTCTCGGTATTGGAGGTTGGTGGCCTTTATAAATCTGTTTCCATTGACACCAGAACTATAACTGTAGGTTTGCCACATTGACAGGCTTCTGGAAGTGGGGACAAGGCAGAAATAATTCAAATTGTGAAGATGCAGTCTTTCTAGGCTTCGAGGTACAACAAGAAGAGTATGCCTTCTATCTGTCAGCACACCATGTTTCTTTCCCCCTCATAGCCAAGAACAGCTGCTCCTTCATCATCTGAATTGCCTCCCTCCCACACTGATAGACAGCAGCAGTAGCCCCTTCACATCTGGCAGGTTCCAGGGTGAAGGAAGGACACAGGACTGTGCTCAGTGCAGGATCTTGGCTCTTGTGTCAGAGGAGGAGGAAGCCAACTTTGAATGGTGAAGGTCAGCAGGTTATTGGTCTTCTCTGAGCAACTCAAAAATGCTGGGCCACTAGCTGCAGAATGAGCAGTGTAGCACATGACAAAAAAGTAATGTAACACATTACATTATTTTTTTAAAAAAGCAGACAACTACAGTTGGGTAATGGGAATGGAGGTGGGCCCAGGAAGAATGCTCCTGGAATGCATTACCTCCCAGGAGTAATGATTCCAAGCATTGGTCTCAGTGTGATCAGACCTAAAATAAAAAGACTAAAGTTCCCTTTTGGGTACATACACAGTGAATTCACTTTTCACTGGATAATTACTGTGCCTTTCCCCATTTATCTGGTATATTTAAGTAGGAGGATGGTTGAAACCTTAGCTGCCCCTTCATTCTGAAAGATTAAGCATTGGGGTCGAGCACTGGGGGAATGAATGAAAAAGAAGAAGAGCACGGACCATTCAGTAAACCTTAATGCATCCAACATGGCTGTTGGATCAGATGAAAGATTATTCTACTTCAGCTTTTACCAAACCTGGGTCACAAGATGTTACTGGACCACGACTTGCCATCATCCCTTACCACTAGACATGCTCATTAGGGATTATGGTCCCTGTTGTGTAACTGACATTGACTGCCCTGGGCCTGACTTAGAGGCACCGTCAGAGGACTCAGACTCTGAAGACATGGAGGAGGCTGCGACAGGGACTGATCTGGGGCTGCCTGGATCAGCAGTCTCAGAGGAGGCTGCAGAGAGAGAAAAAGACTCTGTGGACTCTAGGATGCAGGTGCTAGGACCTGTGGAGCAAAGAAAGGTCAAAGAGTCTTTGAGGCATTCTTCCAGGCTAGAAGCCAAGAGGAGAGCTAATAGGTTTCAGATGAGAGAAGTAGAGGCCTTTTAAAAAACCTCCAGCTGCAGAGGGTTTTTTGCAGCTGACAACCAAGTCTTGCAGCCTTGTTGTTCCTTGCTCTTTGATTCATGACTGGTTATCTGACCCCTGGACTTTCCTTGTGACTATGCTCTTGTCTCTGTCCTTTGCTGTGACTGACTGACTGGTATTGTATGACCTTTGGACTGGACTCTGGACTATTCCTTTGTATATTCCCCTGTTGTGCTTCCCCCAGTAGAGGTAAGCAGGACAGTAACAACATCTAGGAACTCAAGTTTAGGGTTGGCTGTTTCAAACATCACTATACTGAATCTGCCAGGAAACTCACAAGAGGACATTAAAGCCTTCTCCACTTGTCAGTCTCCTTTCTCTGGGATTCACATGTGGCCTTTGACCCAAGATGCTGAGTTTTGATTTACCTTATTGTAACTAGTAGCCACTGCCCAATCTATCTACCACCAGTTTTTCTTAATCTCTTTTAAAGACTCAATCAGTTGCCTCCCCCTCACATCTTATGATAAGGAATTCCATAAATTAATGCATTTTTGTATGAGCAAGTATTTCTTCCCTTCCCAACTAGCTTCTCTACTGTCAAATCATTGGGTAAACCTGGATTCTAATATTATGATAGGAAAAAATCTGGCTGTCTGCATCATTCCTGATGATGTGAGAGGCAACATGGTGTAGTGAGTTCAGAATTGTATTGCAGCTTCAAAAGATCAGAGTTCAATTACGTGATCAGCCAAAAAACCCTACTAATGACCTTGAACATGTCACACTCTCTCAACCTGAGAGAAAATCAATGGCGTAAGTCCTCTAAATATATCTTGCCAAGTAAAAATAGGATCAAAATAAGTAAGAATCAACTTGAAGGACATCATAATAGCGATGAATTACATTCTGTGTGGACTCTCCCCAATAGTAAAAGGCAAAAATGGAGAGAGGTCTTCTTAGCTGTGTAGCTCCTTTTCTCATCTTCACTAAATTGTCCTATTTTTTAGCACTCATATAAGGACTCCATGTGTTAAGGGTATCTGTGTAATCAATTTGCCCGTATCCCAAATGGTGAATTGAATCAGATCGATTCAGACTGAGTTATGTCTGAATTGGCTTGGCTCAGTCCAGATTGGACCCAGATCAGGTCCAGATCAAAGTGGATCACTTTGGACTGTCTTGAAAAACCAGATAACAAGCCAGAAATCATGTCTCCAAAATTCTGCAAAACTGCAACCCAACAAGAAATCCCAAAATTAAGCCATGGGGAAGAAGCAAAGGGGCTAAGACAGGTTTGGCTTCCATTGTGGGGCAAACATCTTAGCAGCATTCTACATTCAAATACTTTGAGGTGCTCTTTAACTAGTTACCTGCTATTAGAAGGAAAGTTGTTGAAAGGACTACTGTTGGTCTCTTCATATCTATGTAAATTCTCCTACAGCAGTGGTTGGAGATTTTTGTTCAGTGTGGAATGTCCACATTTAGTTCAAGGTTGTGGAAGCAAATTTGTGCATGTAGTGCCATTGTGTATGCAAAAGCACACAGTTACATTAACAGGTTTGAATTCAGTTGTACAGTGTTGCCATTCAACACAAGAATGGCATGATGCAGTCAATGCATGTGCATATTTTCTTTGCACAACATTGTGAGGAAAAAATTATGGCCATTTTCCTTTCCACATGAGGGAAATCAATGGAAAGCATGAACTTTCAGATTCCAGAATTCTGTTTGGATTTGGGTCTAGATCAGATCTGGTACGAAATGCCCTGAATTGGCCCAATTAGACTGATTTTCCTATAATAACTAAGTCTTTAGTGAAAAATGAAGATCAAGATATATTTCCCCTGCTTGCTTATAAGTACATTTTCCAAGACGTTAACTCTCTAGAGATGAGAGAAGGAATTCATATGTTTACACCTCACTGGTCACTGATAGTTATCTTCTCTTCTCTTGCCAAACTCTCAACTTGTCATCTGCTGAGAAGAACAATCCACATTATGATTTAAAACTCTACACTGACATTATCTGAATAATCAAATCAAGACATAAAAGGGAAACGAGTCTGGTGGTGAATATGTGAATCCTTCAAAGGAGGGGATCCATGACATGAAATCATTTTGTTCATCTTGGAGTGGCTGGGAAAGGAAATTCATATCCCCCTCCCCCCCAAAAAAATCCTGTAATGTAGAAAATTTGGGGTTTCATGCATTACGTATCAGGAATAGAAGAAAATTTTGGCAGGCATTCGTCTTGGAGAATCTGACCTAATTGGAGAAAAATTGAAACCAAATAATAATAAACTGTTTTGTCTGTTTCATTGGTTTTTTTGCCTCCTAAAAGCAGTAAATGCATACTACAGAGAGTAATTTAGCAATCTCTTTGAATGAATGAATGAATGAACGAACGAACGAACGAACGAATATAATTCCATACATTGTAACCAAGCTTAATTCACATTAAAAAGCTAACATTGGAATAGTAGCCAAGTTGCACTATAAGAGTTCTTTCTCTTTCAAGGATGCATATGAAACAAACAAGCGTTAACTTAGACAAATGTTATCCACAAAACACCAGGCTTCCAAGCTCAATTAGAGTTTTCCCTCTGTGTGCTTGTTTAGTTGCATGCTTGTTGTATTTTAAATATTAATATGCATAAATGAAAGCAAATAATCAAAGCAGACAGTCCTCCAGCCAGCCCTGGAACCATGGGTTGGTTTTATTTCCTGTACTATAAGCTCCAGTATTAATACCACAGGGGGAAAAAGGGAATGGTAGTGTGGCTTGTAATGAGGTATGCTCAGTAAATATGAATACACCACCCTTCTGTTTTCACAGGGGATCTGTTCTGGGCCTGCCCCCCACGTGAAAACAGAAAATTGCAGATATTCATTCACTGGATTGAATGGTAGCATGCACCAGCAGGCACACACCTCAAATTGCACAGAATCATAGAGTTGGAAGAGACCACAAGGCCCATCCAGTCCAACCCCCTGCCATGCAGGAAATCTCAATCAAAGCACTCCTGACAGATGGCCATCCAGACTCTGCTTAAAGACCTCCAAGGAAGGAGACTCCACTACACTCAGAGGAAGGAGTGTGTTCCACCAGGGATGTAGCCAAGGGGGGGATCTGGGGGTCCGGACCCCCCCTTCCATTAGAAAAATGAATGGTGTGTGCTGCTGCGCCGCCGCACTCAAGCCCCATTATAATGGTGGCACTTAGTCTGGACCCCCCCCCCTTCCTAAAATCCTAGCTACGTCCCTGGTTCCACTGTCGGACAGCCCTTACTGTCAGGAAGTTCCTCCTAATGTTGAGGTGGAATCTCTTTTCCTGGAGCTTGCATCCATTGTTCTGGGTACTGTTTTCTGGAGCAGCAGAAAATAAGCTTACTCCCTCCTCAATATGACATCCCTTCAAATATTTAAACAGGGCTATCATATCACCTCTTAACCTCCTATTTTCCAGACTAAACATCCCCAGCTCCCTAAGTCATTCCTCATAGGGCTTGGTTTCCAGACCCTTCACCATTTTAGTCACCCTCCTTTGGACATGCTCCTGTTTCTCAACGTCCTTTGTGAATTGCGGTGCCCAGAACTGGACACAATATTCCAGGTGGGGCCTGACCAAAGCAGAATATAGTGGCACTATTACTTCTCTTGATCTAAACACTATACTTTTATTGATGCAGCCTAAAATTGCATTGGCCTTTTTAGCTGCCACATCATACTGTTGACCCATGTTCAGCTTTCTAGTCTATTCAGGTCATTTTGAATTTTGATCCTGTCTTCTGGAGTATTAGCTATTCCTCCTAATTTGGTGTCATCTGAAAATTTAATAAGTATGCCCCCAATTCTTTTATCCAAGTAATTGATAAAGATGTTGAATAACACTGGGCCCAGGACAGAGCCCTGTGGGACCCCACTGGTCACTTCTCTCCAGGATGAAAAGGAGCCTTTGTTGAGCCAGTCAACCAATTACAAATCCATGTAACGGTTACCTTGTCTAGCCCACATTTTATAAGCTTGTTTGCAAGAATGTCATGAGAAACCTTGTCAAAGGCCTTACTGAACTCAGGATATACTATATCCACAGCATTCCCTTCATCTACCAAGCTGGTAATTTTATCAAAGAAAGATATCAAATTTGTCTGGCATGACTTATTTCTCTGAAACCCATGTTGACTTTTTGTGATTATGGCATTTTATCCCCTCTGTTTGCCACCAGTGAACAGGCAAGGGATGCAGATTCCAAATCCATGAAAATGGGGGGGGGGGGGGGGGGGCAACTGTATTAGACTTTGAGGAATAAAATAGGAAAGCTATCTGTTGTCAGAGTCCAGAAAATTCATTATGGGCAAACTAGGGCTGCTGGTGCGGGTCTAGACTCTTTGTCCATCTTGAAAAAGCCAAGCCTCATTTTAAAACTGCAAGATGGGAACTTTCTTTCTCATGCCCCCCCCCCAAAAAAAGAATGGTTTCACTGATTGAGGGCAAAAAATACTTGAATGTCTTGCCCATCTCTGCTGAATGGAGACCCTGCCACACTGGCTTGGACTGGTATACATCCCCAATGTGAGGCAAATATCTATTTGATTGAATTTGCCCCATATACGCAACTCCATTGTATAATATTGCTCAGACCACTTAAGAGTCATTATAAAACCTTAAAGGCAGCTTCACTTCTACCTTTCTGCAAGCAAATGTTGAGATTATGTTTGTCCTACCCAGAGGTATTCCCTTCACTCTTAGGAGACCACCTCTCAAGTTAGGAAGACCTTTAAAATATGAACACAGAGAGAGAATCTCTCTCTTTGACTCTCTCTGATCTTCCTCAGTCTCCAGCCATCTTCTCCATTTCAAAAGGTGAGAAAATCCATGTGTGTTTTAGTTAGTAAGCCCCTTAGGTTTAGCTGCACCTGTCTAGCCCTCCCTCAGTTTAGTTAAAAGAACAGGTTTTTTTTCTACCTTCCATGCTGGTTTTCCCCTCTTACTTTGAGAGACAGCTTACATCAACTGTTGGTTTCTGCATCTATCTTTTCCTGTCTTTTAAATAAAGAAATTATAGTTTTTGCCACAAAATCATTTTTATTTGGAGCCACTTTGGTTAATTGCCTGTTTTTAAAGCTTTTGACCTGTAAGATCCTGTAGAGAGCTAGTGCGGAGGATGTACATTGGTTGTTTCTGCAATTCCACTGAATCAATTGGTATGCTGAAGGCACTGAAACATAGGTACACACCATCCAAGGATGCACAATTCTCCGTGAAACACCTACACCTGCAATGCTCCACTTACACAACCGTGAACTGAATACATCCATTGTGCAGTGGCCAAAAAAGTACAACCACATAAGTGAGGGAACATGTATGTGCAAGACACCAAAAGGATTGTGCATCATTTCACTTCCTTCAAAATGTGGTAACCTTTTATATTTGAGGCCCATTCTGCTCATTCTGCTGTGTGAGCCTCTGGACATATGCCCCCAAATCCTGCCTTTGCTGCACCACTGTGTATCCAATTCAGACCCAAAAGCTGTATTTTTTATCTCACAAAACTACAAATGCCTGAATCCCATAGCACTGAGCCATAGCCATTAAAGCAGTATCAAACTGCATGAATTCTGCAGTGTAGATGTAGCCAAGGAAGAACCAGAGGACCTTTCATTTCATAGAAACTTGGAGTTGGAAGGGACCACAACGGCCATGTAGTTCAACCCCTGGCCATGCAGGAATACACAACAAACACATCCCTGAGAGATGGCCTTTCAGCCTTTGCTTTAAAATCTCCAAAGAAGAAGAGACCATGACCTTCTGTAGAAGTCTCTTCCATTGTTGAGCAGCCTTTACAGTAAAGAGATTCTTCCTAATGCTTAGGTGGAATAACTTTATAGTACCATGTTACATCATAGAAGGAAGACAAATAATATGAAAATATAAGAGTACAAAGGTGTGGAATATTGGCAGGTTACATACCGCCGAGAAGCAGCGCTCTCCCGCCGCCGCCATCGCTTGCAGCATCCGGGAGCTGCAGCTGCCACACCGCACGTCTCCCAGACGCTCCGAGGAAGGAGCGCAGAAATCGCGCTCCTTCCGGGGCCGGAGAAAAGGTGCACTATGCGCCGTGGCGCGGCCTCAATACGTCACAACCGCGCCGCCTCGTGTGGAGGTGGCGTGGTCGTGACGTAATCATGGTGGCGGCTGTGTGGAACAGCCACCGCCATTTTGTGCACGCAGAGCGCATACTAGGGTTAGGGAGTGCGGAAGCACCGCCCCTTCCTAACCCTAGTACGCGCTCGTCGCGTACTTTCTGGCGGTCTGTAACCCGCCAAAGAGTGGAGTATAATTGTAAAACATGGGCCGGTTACACACCGGCAGTTGGGATGTCCACAGGACGTCCCCTTTTAAAAAGGGGGCTCTTCTAGACGCCCCTGAGTCTATACGGACTGTGTCGTACAATATGGCGCTGGCCCTTCTACATGGCGGCGCCATATTGACGTATCAGACGCTGAGCGTCGAACGTCGCGCGGCGCTAATGACGTCACGAATGCGCCCTTGGCCTTCGCGAGTCATCAGTGTGCCGCGGAAAGAAGCTCCATTTTGGAGCTTCTTTTTTGCTCTGTGCGGGAGCCGCGCGGTATGGTGCTGGCTCTCACGTGGAGGAAGCGGCGGCAGTGGCAGACCGCCTCAAAGCGGCGGTCTAGAACCCGCCATTGTGACTATGTTGTACCAGTTTAAGCCTCTGCTCCAAGACTTAAGTGACACAAGTCAACCAGAGCAGGCATTATTCTAATGCACACCCAAACACATTTTGTGCAGTAAGAAAATGTAATGCACAGTAGAAAGCAGGTTTCTGTGCAGGTGGCAATATGGAGTTTAATCAGGAACAAGATGAAAAAATAAAGCCTGCATCTACACTGCAGAATTAATGCAATTTGATAGCACTTTAACTGACAGGACTCAAAGCTATGGAATTCTGGGATTTGTAGTTTTGTGAGGTATTTAGCCTTCTCTAGCAAACAGCTCTGGTGCCACAACAAACTGCACATTCCTAACTTTCCATGGGATAGAACCATGACAGTTAAAGTGGTGTCAAATTCTTCAGTGTGGCCGCAACCAAAGAAGATCAGGCTTCTGTTGCTTGCTAAACTAGACCCTTTGAATCAATGGGATTTACCTATGTGTTGACTTAGCATTCTCACAACTTTAGATTCAACAGGGCTTCTGCTGCTATTCTCAAAGGCATCCAGCATTCTTTTTGCATCATAGCTATAAGCGCAGGAGTGAAAGAAACTTAACATAAACCCTGATCAGCTGCTAACATGCATGTGTGAATGACTCTTCACATCACAGATAGAACTTTTGGATCCTCAATTACACATCTGTTCACACATCCTGGAAGTGGTGTTTTATACATGTCCTTTTATCACTCCAGGTTTTTTTAAACACCTCTTTAGTACAGAATATGATAACTGACAAATAATTACATAATTATCTTCTTGTCATGTTTCTCGCTGGGGGAAATATAGAGGAAATATGAGAGTTCTGTCTAAGGTGTTACTAAGGGAATGGGGGCAAAATGAGGATGTTGCCCCAATAAGTACAAACAGATGCTCAGACCTCTCTACACTGCAAAATTAATGCAGATTGACATTGTTTTAACTGACATGGCTCAGTGCTCAGAATTTCTAGGATTTGTAGTTTTGTGTGGGATCTAACATTCTCTGCCAGAGATCTCTGGTGCCATAACAAACCGCAAATACCAGGATTCCATAGAATGGAGCCATGCAGGTGTCAAACTGTATTAAATCTGCAGTGTGACAGCAGCCCCAGTGTTGTCTGATACTGCTGGATGTAGTACGCATCTCAGACATCTCTCAACCACCTGTTGGTGCTTCGTCTAGGAAGGTTGGTTTCAGAAGATGGTGGTGAAAGACAGTGGCTTGGTATCCTGGGATATTCTGAGATGGTGTTTCATCCAGTTCCATGACTGTGTCCCACACTGTTTAGGATCTACATGAAGCTGCTGGGAAATACCCTCAGGAGACTTGGATCTCAAATACTATCACAGGAGTTTATCACATGGGGTTTATTCTGTGCAGAAACAGGATTTAAAACAGGGAAATCCTGCAAAAGCGGGATTTTTTTCACATGATGTAACGCATTAACGTGTACAGAAAGTAGACAAAGCTCGCAAAAGCAGGATTGTTTTTATACGTCAAAGTCATTGAGCATTAATCCAGCATTAACTCACACGGAAAGTGGACAAAATCACCAGTTTTTCACGTTCAGGATTATCCTGAAAGTAAAAAGCAGCTGATTTCATCAATTTTCTGTGCAGGTTATTTTCATGTTAATACTCAATGCCCCCAATAAGTCTAAAAACAATCCTGCTTTTGTGGGATTTTTCCAGGATTAAACCCCATTTCTACATAGCCTCCTGTGTGATAAACTTCCGTGTGTTGCAAGCATGGAATATGCATGTGTAACCCTCCGTGATGTAATTAAGGGTATGGGAATTGAATGAAAGCATATGCTTATTTTTGAAAGCAGCTTTCAAAGCCAGCCTGAATTTTTACAATGCTCTCACTGAAAGTGAAGATTTAGGTGTGACAGTGATGACCAGGGACAAGCAGATTATTTTGAGACCTTGCCATAGCCAGAGAGGAGAAACCTTTGAAAACTCGGAGGGAGTTCTGTGTTCATTGCAGGAAGCCAAACCATACCAGTGAAGCTAGATAACAAAAGATAAAACTCTAAACACATGTCTCTGTGAATAAATGGGATTAATTTTGGAACAAACAAGAATAGGATCATGCTTCACATGTTTGTTTTTGTTGTTTGTATGTTTTCCTGTTGCAAACACACAACAGGCAATTCACCTGCATAGGCAAGTTGATTTAGATGTGCAGTTCTCTCTGAAGCCTCTAGAGAGAGCTCTAAAACCATAGCTCCTCTCCCTGAAGGACAACTGAAGTGCGGTACAGACTGCCCCAAAGAGGCGGCCTGTAGCCACCCCTTTTCACGCTGGATTGGGGCCAGGGCAACCTCACCAGCAGCCCTGCAGCCCCAATCCAGCGTTTTTCCAGGCCAAAGAAGTAATAGTGCCACTGTATTCTGCTTTGGTCAGGCCCCACCTAGAATATTGTGTCCAGTTCTGGGCACCACAATTCAGAAAGGACATTGAGAAACTGGAGCGTGTCCAAAGGAGGGCGATAAAAATGGTGAAGGGTCTGGAAACCATGCCCTATGAGGGACGACTTAGGGAGCTGGGGATGTTTAGCCTGGAGAAAAGAAGGTTAAGAGGTGATATGATAGCCCTGTTTAAATATTTGAAGGGATATCATATTGAGGAGGGAACAAGCTTGTTTTCTTCTGCTCCAGAGAACAGAACTCAGAACAATGGATGCAAGCTACAGGAAAAGAGATTCCACCTCCACATTAGGAAGAACTTCCTGACAGTAAGGGCTCTTCGACAGTGGAATGCACTCCCTCGGAGGGTGATAGAGTCTCCTTCCTTGGAGGTCTTCAAACAGAGGCTGGGTGGCCATCTGTCGGGGATGCTTTGATTTGGATTTCCTGCATGGCAGGGGGTTGGACTGGATGGCCCTAGTGGTCTCTTCCAACTCTACGATTCTATGATTCTATGAAAGAGAAGCAGGAAAATGCCACTTCTCTTTGGCCTGGAAAAGGGGTGCCCTTGCGCCTCAGTCACCAATGGCACCCTGGTGCTAAAGAGGAGAAAGGGGCAGCTGCAGTGGCCCCTTTTTCCTCTGCATCATTGGTGCGGCCGTTTGGTTGCCACACCAACGATGCAGGGGCCCAGAAGGAGCTCCGTTTCGGAGCTCTTTTCCACGCCTCTGCCAGGCTACCATAAGCAGCCTGGGGTGATGCAGAGATGTCACCTTCACACCACACCATTTGGATGTGTGTGACATCATCATTATGCATGCCATATGGATGGCGCTGCGTAACAATCACGCCTCCCACATGTACTAGGGTTAGGGACCATGTGGTTGTTGCACGGTCCCTAACCCTAATATCGCAACTGTCATGCCACATTTGGGCCGTCTGTTTGGCCCTGAGTTACTATAGTTCATTGCAAGACAGGTGTGTGCACAAAGGCAGAAAGAGAGAATCATAAGAGTTGGAAAAAACCACAAGGGTCATCCAGTCAAACCCCCTGCCATGCAGGAACTCACCATCAAAGCATACTTGACAGATCGCGATCCAGCCTTTGTTTAAAAACTTTCAGATAAAGACACTCCATCACTCTGAACATTTCTTACTGTCAGGAAGTTCTTCCTGATGTTTCAGTGGAATTTCTTTCCCTGTAGCTTATTATCATTATTATTATTAGCTTTATTTATAAAGCACCGTAGATGTACATGGCGCTGTACAAAAACCAGATAAAATCAAGAATATATAAAAAGCCTGCCTATGGCGTACAATCTAGAAGTTAAAACAACAGTTAGACACATCTAAGAAAACAAGTAAAAACTGCAAATATCAAATATTGAGTCAAGCATCAAAACAACCAGGTCACAATCACAGACTCCCTGGAACGCTTCCCTAAACAATATGGTCTTTAACTCGGTTTTAAAACTGGTTAGAGACGTATTGAGCTGTGCTTGTAAGGGGAGGAGGTTCCAGGAGTGAGGGGCAGCAAGTGAGAAGGGTTGAATCCGGGACGGGGCCGTGGAAATCCTGGGCTGGGACAGGAGACCGTAGCTACCAGAATGGAGGGAACGAGTGGGAACGTAGGGAGAAAGAAGTTCAGAGAGATAGAGAGGGGCCAGCCCATGCAGAGCTTTAAAAGTGAGCAGGAGAAGCTTGTACCGAGTGCGGAAGGGAAAGGGGAGCCAGTGAAGGGATGACAATAGCGGGGAGACATGGTCGTACCGGCGAGCGAGTGAGATAATACGAGCAGCTGAGTGCTGAGTGCTTGCATCCATTACTCCATGTCCTATTCTCTGGAGCAGCTCCATCCTCAATATGACATCCCTTCAAATACTTAAACAGGGCTATCATATCACCTCTTAACCTCCTCTTCTCCAGGCTAAACATCCCCAGCTCCCTAAGTCGTTCCTCATAAGGCATGGTTTCCAGGGCTTTTACCATTTTAGTCGCCCTCCTTTGGACATGCTCCAGTTTCTCAACATCCTTTTTAAATTGTGGTGCCCAGAACTGTATGCAATATTCCAGGTGGGGCCGGACCAAAGCAGAATAGAGTGGCACTATTACTTCCCTTGATCTAGACACTACTTCCATTGATGCATCCTATAATGACATTTGGTTTTTTAGCTGTTGCATCACACACTTGACTCATGTTCATCTTATGGTCTACTAGAAACACACATGGGCACTGTATCTTTGGTGTTTCATCTCATTCATTTTTTCATTTCGTTTCATTTCATTTGTAGGCCACCTTTCTCCCAGGAGGGACCCAAGTTGGGTCACAGATTTAATTTTTTTTAAAAAAAATCCAATAAAATTCAAAACCATTAAAATAATCTATGAACAATTTAAAAATCACATAAATATATACAAAAGTACCCACCTGTTTTATAAAAAACACTGATATGAATTATATATCAAATGCCTGCTTAAATAAAAATTTATTGGTTTGCCAACGAAAAGCAAGCAGGGAGGGGACTAACCTAGCGTCCCCTGGAAGGGCATTTCAGAACAGCCATCAAGAAAGTATCTTGATGATACTTGATATTTAATGAATGAGCTAAAAAGACAGCATTTGGATCAGACTGAAATGAAGAGAAAGAGTGCATTTATGCTGTAGAAATAATGCAATCTGATGCCACATTAACTGCCATGGCTCCATCCTAAAGAACCTTGGGATTTGTAGTGTTGTGAGGCACAGCACTCTTTGGTAGAGAAAGCCAATAACCTTGTGAAACTACAAATTCCAGAATTCCATAGGATGGAGCTTTGTTGTTGTTTGCCTTCAAGTCATTTCTGACTTATGGAGACCCTAATGTGGCCACATCATGGGGTTTTCTTGGCCAGATTTGTTCAGAGGAGCTTTGTCATTGTCTTCCCCTGAGGCTGAGAGCATGTCACTTGCCCAGTGGGTTTCATGGCCAAGCTGGGAATCGAATCCTGGTCTCCAGAGTCCTAGTCCAACACTCAAACCAACATGCCACACACAGCACTGGCAGTTGTGTCAAACTGCATTATTTCTACAGGGTAGATTCTCTCCTAGTAAGCACATGCTTGGCACATCCGTCTCTGAGAATGCTCTCACCAGGACAATGCAACATACTGTATAAACCAGTGGCTTATGCAATACTTGAATAATGGAGGAAGGATAAAGAGAAACTCCTACAAGTTGTAACCCCTGTTTTAGCACTTTTTCTTCTCATTTCCCCACCTTCTGTAATTTATGCACCAGAATCAGGGATGTAGTATTAGTGGGGAAGTAATAATACCAGCCCATTCTGCTTTCATCAGACTTCACCTGAAATACTGTGTCCAGTTCTGAGCACTACAATTCAAGAAAGAGGTTGACAGGCTAGAATGTGTCCAATGGAACATGACCATGATGGTAAAAAGTTGAGAAACCAAACTTTATGAGAAAGGGCTCAGATTGCTTGACATATTTAACTCAGAGAAGAAAAGATTAACAGGTGATATAACAGCCATCTTTAATATGGATGCCATGTAGAAGATTCAATGAGCTTGTCTGCTGCTGCTTCAGTTAGTAGAAGATGCCAATACTCCTGATCCCATTCTAGCTTTGAAGACACTTTGCCTTCCATTCTCCAGTTTTTCCAGCTGCCCTTATTCACATTGTCCATAGGTTCTGTGTGAAAGGTTTTACCTTCCTGCGCAGCTAAGGGTTTTATTTGATTTGGCAGTGAATCTGCTCTGAATTCTAATCTCCAAAGTGCCAAATCCTATTCCACAAGTAGCTTCAACAGAAACTTTAAAGTTGAGACTAAAATCCAACTCGCATATTCAGTCCCCAGCCTTTCCATCTCAATTGGGGAGAGGGATATGTGGTCTTCCAAATGTTGTTGGATGGCAGCTCCCATCGGACCTAGACAGCCCAGCCCATGAGGAGGGATGAAAGATGTTGCAGCAATCCAAAAGCTCTAGAGGACCATAAATATCCCACTGCTGATCTAAATGAAGGGCTAGTAAAAACCTCTCTTTGAGGTGCTGATGAGACACGCTGCCAGTCTAAGCAGATGATACTGGGTGCATTGGAGCATAAGCTCTCAATAAAGTGTAAGAACAGAATCATTAGCCCCTGGATATAAGAAGCTAGAGACTTCCCAAAGGGGCAGTTGGAGAAATCTAACTCACTAGGGGTATCTTTAGAAGCCCGGGTTATTATATATACACATACTGACTTTCTGCTTTATACTCATCTGCCATTAGCTATAAATTTTAATGAGGAGGATGGTGTGGGTATGAAGGAGCAAAATATATTAATCTGTAATTTTCTCCCTTCCTTTTCGTTTATTAGATTATATCTTTGTGGAAGAACTGGCTGTTCTCCTGACTTGTTGTCCTTGTTGGCAACCAGATCTATACCTAGCAGAAGAACGTGGGTGGTGGATCTCCCCCCAAATTCACTTGTGCATTCAAGTCAAATTCCGATGAAATCTCTGTCCATGGCTGTGCTTCCAACAGCAACAGTACTGGGATGCAATGAATCACTGAAATGAAGGAGAACTCATTGACTAGAAGTGTGAAGGATGGAGAGGGAGAGACATTTGTTTCGCATCTTTTCTTTCCATTTTTTAAAGCATTTCGGAGAGAACATTAAAGAAAGAAGAGACTACAGAACAGAGTCAACACATGAACTTCCCAAAGCAAGGTTCTTAACAAAAGTGCAAGACAAGCATCAATTGCATCATATGTATGTTAGTTATACTCATTGGTATTGTCCTAATTGTAATACCAAGTATGTGTTGGCACAGCACTCAAACAGGAAACCTCAGGATTGAAAGGAAAGCTCAGATTTTGACCATAAACCCCAAACATAGTACGGCCACAAAAGGAAAAAAATATTCTGACTCAAGGGCACGTTACAGAGCGCTGAAAAGCAGCACTCTGCCTGAGCCGTCATTAGCTGCGCCGAGAAGCCCCAGCGGCCAAACCGCGAGGCTTCCCGGCACAGCTAAAAAGAAGTTCCAAAATGGTGCTTCTTCTTGCGTTGTGGAAATGATGTGACGAGGTGCCAATGGCACACTTGACGCATCATTTTTACGCCCACGTGACGTGATAGGGGTGAGGCCGGTATGGATGGTAGGTCCTCGGCCAACCCCTAGCACGTGACGGGGGCGCCGCAAAGGCCCTTGCGGAACGGGCCAAGGAGAAAAAAACAGAAGCTGCAGAGTTAACTGAACTCTTTAAAAAAAAAGTCAAAGAAAGGCAAATGTTCACCAGAGCATTCTGACCACAGCCTCAGCTAACTGGCACTTTCTACTAACAACAATAAGTAAAAATTTGAAATGTAAGGGAAAAGTTCAACATGAATAGTTTTAACCATGTGCTTGCTTGATAATTTACCATTATGGCTTAATGGCTACTGTTTCATGCCTGACTAATATATTTCCAGTATTGTCCTATGATTTGCTAGATGTTTCTTGTATACCATTTTAAGGCAGATTTTCTAAAAATGCTATAAACGGTAGGGTGCTTTGGTGGCATTTTGCACAGATTTACTGCTAACATCTGGACCAGCACTGTGTGGTTAAATAAACTGCTGTCTTCAATTTACTAATGCCTTTAATCTTGAAACTAAAATGTAGTTAGTGTCCCCTTCAAAAGCCATGCACCCATTATAAGAATTTGGAAAAGTTCCTTTTGGATTAATGCCACCATGACTGTGGGATTCTGGGAACTGTAGTCCCAAAAAGACGGGGTTGTTTTTATTTTATTTTTTTAGCCCAGTCTCTGCAAATGGTTTCTATTCTACACTGCCAAGACTGCTGGATGGAGGTAGGAATGATAGCTCTTCATTTCAGCCTCCTGTACCTGTCCTCCTGCCTGCTCTTAAGCTTGACCCGGGTTTGCAGACATCAGAGGAGGTGGCCCTTGAAAAATCTGGGTAGACAAAGAAGCCTGGTTCAAGTCAAGATACTAGCTTGACCCAGATTTGATGCACACTACTAGTCAGTAGGACTATGCTTAATTTAACTATGAAAAACTTCTACATACCTATTCTGCTGCAGATTTCCATGTTGAATGCTGCAGGTTGTAGACCACTGCAAGCTCCAAACACACACCCCTGATCAGAACTGCTAACCCTGGGGAGGGATCCATCACTAGCAAGGGAATACTGTAATAGAATCCTTGCAAGCCAGATGGAAAGGATCTAAAAGTAGCACTATAAACTGACAAGAGACTTTGTTGATAGCACTGGTGGGATATTTTCATGCAAGGGCAGGTCAATGAAAGCAAATTCTGCACACACAAAAGACACAATGTTGAGACCACCTGGTGGTAAAGAACCTGAGCCCCATTTCATGCTTCCACATAAGTGGTGGCTTTTGATCTCCAAAGTGCATTGGCCTAATTTCTCAAGTACAAAAAAGTTGTTTTTTTTCTCTTTCCTCTTAAACATTGTCCTGGTTGTAGCCACTGTCACTTTCCCAATGCAGCTCTGATACAAGCAAGACATCTGTAGACACTAGAGTTAAAGTTCAAAGCAATTCTTTTGCCTATACAAAGTGTGAAATTGAGCTGTGCATCCCCATTTTAGAAACCAGTTCTACTCTGCAGTGTTATTTTTAGCACCTTGCTTTCTTGGTCAGGGTTTTCAAAGAACTGATGGTTATATTTGCACCTGGATCTGAGACATAATTTTTCAGAAGCATTCTGCTTTCATCTAGACAGCTAAAAAGCATGTGTGGGATGAGGTTTGTTTATTGAAGACTTGTCAGTGACACTTGAATTATTTTTAATTAAACAAGATAGAAACAAAATGACAGCAAACAGCTGGGAGCCCATTCCAGCCTGTTCCCTGCAAATCAATACCACCCTGACCTTTCTTGGTGAATTGTTGGTAAGTCTTTGCCTTT
The DNA here is from genome assembly GCF_019175285.1 of Sceloporus undulatus. NCBI lineage: Eukaryota > Metazoa > Chordata > Lepidosauria > Squamata > Phrynosomatidae > Sceloporus > Sceloporus undulatus. Next base: position 243,362,995 of record NC_056525.1, read on the forward strand.
TCATAAGTTGCATTTGGGAGTCTGAGACATATTCACCACCAGTATTGTGCCAGGGAACCAGGGAAATGTCACAGAACCAGCAAGTGACATACAAACCCCACAATTTCCTTGTTACCCTTCATTAGGCAGGAGGAGACTTTTGTTTTGTTATGTTTTGTTTTAGCAGGCCTTTAAGAACAGATTGCTCCTGGGGATAGCCATTTAGTAATATGCCGTTTTTTTTTTTTTTGTTTTTTTTGGGTTTTTTTTTTTTTTTTTTTTTTTTTTTTTTTTGTCCTTTTATCTTTTATTTAGTGTTTAGTAACTCCACAAAAACCAAAATCAGTTACTCTGATGTATATGATATTGGAACAATACAACCACTTGAAGTAAAAATAAATTCAGCCCAGGAACGAAACACTGATACTTCAATGCCATGGATATACAGCAGGCTTCATACCCCAGGGCATTTTAGCATCTCCATGTTTTAAATTATCCTTGCAGAGAAACAAAAGCATGAATTCACACATCAACCTCCTGACCAGAAAGCTTCAGAATTTTATCCATTCAGTTATAAAACAACTAACTATTATTTGTTATTGCCAACACAAGTAGCATGTATGACATACCTTATCATGTACATTTTAAAAGGTGTTAAAATATTAAATCATAATTAAAAATAATAATGTAACAAGTCACCCTTGTATAGCACATGGCCTAAGAATATTGTCCATCAACATGAAAGCAAAAAGAACTAAGGTGATGAATCCTAATGATTTAACTTGGCTAGTGAGACATGGTTAAAACAGTGAATTGCCGCATGGGAATATCTGGAGACGGGGATCTCTCTTCTGCTGGAGAAGAGATGGGATATGAAGAAATAATCTTTCAGAGCACCACACTACTTGTGGTCCTTCTCCGCTGGACTTCAGTGCTGCTAGTATCTACAGCTGCACAAGGTGCTAAAGAAATACTCAGAGTCTCCACATTCTATTTACAGAACTTGACTATTAAGTATATACAGCACTATATACACAACAATGACTCTCCAACCAACCAACCATCCACAAATCAATAACCTCTTTCTATTTCTATTTTTCTGTCTTGTGATATTCTCCATCAATAAGTCCTTTTTGGTGCTGGCAGGAGGTACCGATAACATGGGAATAATTTTTGTCTAAACATGTTCTTTAAGTTGAAAGGTACATTTACACATTCCTCCCCCCCCCCACTTTTTTTTTTAAATGTTGTGATAGCTCCCACTGGTGGTTGGACTAACTCAGTAGATTTGTGTTAGGAATAGACTGGCCAAAAAAAGATATCCCTGCCACGCTGGTTCATGAAAATCAGTCGTTCAGTAGAACATTACTTGGTTATGAGCACAGCTACTATTGTGCACATGCAGGCTGAAATCCTATGGTGTCTTATGGATAAATAAGTTTCCCTACAGAAGCAGCTGGACATTTTTGTCTTGATGCACAACCTCTGCATTCAGTTAAAGGTCATGGAAGTGGAGCTGTAGTGCCCTGTGCATATGGAAGCTTATTTGGTTGCCTCAGTTTGCTCATTTGGCTGTGGTTTGGGCATGCATTTCATTGTGCACTCAGTTACACAACACTGCCACTGAACAGAAGAGTGACATAGAACAATGAGAGCATAATTCTGCATGAGGTGATTTATACTGCCTTGACCCAATATAGGATCGCAGCCAAACAATAGGACACACTTCACAGAAGCTCCTTTTCTGGAATTTAATTTAACCTTTAACTGGAAACACAAATGACTCTCACAGGTCAGCTCTTGCTCAGCACTGATAATACAACAAAAAGATTTGGCCAGCAGTTATCAAAAATGATTTAGGCCATTGTCTCTAGCATTACATAGCATGCATATTTTCATGTGGAAAGATGCATCAATTGTGATATGCAACCTTTGGTTTGAAGGGAAGGTATGATAACAGGATGTCATGCACGCACTTCTCACATCCATGCACACCTGTATGAACAACAGCAATGCAAAGGCAAATCCATTTTTTCAGCCTTGAACTGAATGTATCTTTTGCACATCAGCCAGAAGTGTCCAATCACTTCCATAGGAGAACGAACACATACATAAGACATCAACTGAATTCTCATCCAAGTCTGTGAATTTCAGCTGTCCCTGTCATCTGTAAAACCATTATATAAATATATGCTAAGCTTTATTATAATATCATTGTAGGCAAAATAATATAATATAAATGTATATTCCAGCAATGAAATGAGGAAAGAGAGGGACAAACTAGTTTTGATTTTGACACTACTGTTATCACATGAACATCAGTCATAGAGATAGCCACAATACTTTTGATGAGAGTACTTATAGAATGTGAAATCAAAGGCTTTTGTGGCCAGCATCCATAGTTTTTTGTGGGTTTTTCAGGCTATGTGGCTATGTTCTAGAAGAGTTTATTCCTGACATTTCGGCTGCATCTGTGGTTGGCATCTTCAGAAAATGCTGGCATAGAAGAGAGTTGGGTATATATATACTGTGTAACCCTGGGTAGGGAGGAGGGATTTCCATGTTAATCTGTGTATTGTAATGTTCTGTTCTGTTCTGTTCTGTTTAGAACAATACATATATTAACATGGGAATCACTCCTCTCTACCCAGGGTCACACAGTGTGTGTGTGTGTGTGTGTGTGTGTGTGTGTGTGTGTGTGTGTGTACCCAACTCTCTTCCAAGCCAGCATTCTCTGAAGATGCTAGCCACAGATGCAGGCAAAACATCAGGAATAAACTCTTCTAGAACATGGCTACATAGCCCAAAAAACCTACCAAAAACTACTCATAGAATCATAGAATGCTCATAGATTTCAATGTTTCTGTGAGTACAAGCGTGGCATAATGGTTTGAGCATCAGATTAGGATGCTGGAGAACAGGGTTCAATCCCGTGCTTGCCCAAGGAAACCCATGGAAACCCACTTGGTGACCTTGGGTAACTCACATACTCTCAGCCCCAGAAAAATGTGTGAAAGTGTCACCTTAAAGTCATCATAAGTCAAAAATGACTTGAAGGCACACAACAGCAAACAAACAAGTTCAAATGATGAGAGTGTCTTTCCTCTTCTTTCCCCAAGCTCAAAGACTGAATTTCAGTTCTAAACCTGTTCAGTAAATTATCTATTATCTCCCTCACTGGTGGAGGCAAGTAATCCCTCTTGCTTTAATGGATAATTTTATGGCTACTAATAACATTTGTAGCTAAGATAATGAGAAGGATAATCAAATCCCATGCTTCAGGGCATATGCCAATAGCCGCAGGATAAGGTAGACAAGAAGTCACTGCTGTCACTGTGCTCTGCTGGGGCGCCCTCTGGAACAGCTGTGCCACTTTGAAGTGCACCATGTGTCAGGCAACAAACTGAACCAACAGCCCACCTCTGGAAGCCTTGAGCTGAGATTCATACCCAATCTTTCTTTATATCTCTGATACATTACCTGGCAATTTTATCTAAGTACACATTGCTTCTTTACCTTCTCACCAGCCCTGGGAACTGAATGTAGCTGAAGGTACCTATCTGTGAAATACACCATTTTATCACAACTGTGTCTCTCTGTGTTTTTTTCCATAATGCAAGAAAATTATTAAGGTGAAAGTGGTTGAGATTCTCAAAGGAGCATTTTGCAGCCCAAGAGCCGGGAACAATTTAGCACACTTGTACACCAAGAGAATTTCAGTCTACTGAAAGGATATGGTTATGACTATTACAGCTTAGAAAAGTTACCTTTTTTTTGGTCCAGAACTCACAGAACCCTCCAACCAGCATGATCATTGGCTGGTTGTCTTGTGTATTCAGGGAATTCAAAGCCTAACTCTTTAGTGTTAAGCTCTGAGCATGAAAAGCATTAAAATTCATTGCATCATGAACAGTAACATGAGCAAGCAAAAAAGGCAGAAAGGAGAAATTTGTGCTCCAAAACTGAGGTTATGACTTTAATTTTGGGACTGAAGAGGCATCGAGGATAGGGAGGGTGACTGAGAGTAAAACAATTGAATCCAGGGCTCTGTATCTTTGGTTTTGGCTTTGTTGCAGTAAAGGGGTATACACATGCTAATCTAGAGGGAACAGCCAGAACAAACCTTATATTATTTTTTCCCAATGAGAAGAGTTCAACTATTATCTGGAAGTCTGTTACATCAAAGCCAGAATACAACCATGAAAAAGTCAGATTATTGGTTCAGAAGAAGGACTTAATGGAACAACAAAACATCAAATATGATACACTCTCTGGGTCCCCCAGATTCAAAATGATCACCCAAAATAATACCAATATCTAGGGAAATTATTTCACATTTGTTATCTGGGCCTCGGTACTTTGCCTTAGAAAAAAACGCAAGTCAAGCATGTACCAACTTCGGATGCACCTGTTTCATCTTGATAATTAAATCAGGCTTATTACATCAGTGGAAACATACATAACCTTAACACATCATAGTAACAGTTTTGTGATTATTTCTTAATGCCTTTCTTTTCCTTCCTCTTTAAAATTGATTTGGTTCCTCCATCAACCATTACACATGTCTCAGATTAAACACTTAAAATTAAACCGTACAAATAAAAAATATTTATTTGTTAACTGTATGGAATTTATTTTCCCATTTCATGTCTACTTCATTGTGTTTATTGCTGGCACCTGGTTGCAACAGTTTTAGATTATTAGCTTGCTTAGCACCCCATGGTGCAAATGCTCATTATAAATAATGTGTTTTATTGCTCCTTTTTCTGACATGAAAGAGAAATGAACCAGTTGCTTAGGAGTCATTGGACTTCTTGTACCCATTATATACCTATTGTCAGCACCTTCAACAGCCATAAGTAAAATATATGTCATGAAAAAAGACCCAGGCTGCAATCCAACAGCCCCACAATGTAGCATAAATATCCAGATATAAGAACATGCTGCACTAGCAGTAGGCAGAACAGCAAAATTGTGCAGCACATGCCAATGACTGGGAGTGGTTGTACAATGTGCAGCTGAAATGCACAATACACAACTTGCAATACTCAATGCACAACAGCAAAGTGCAAGGCACAACTTCAATGCTCAGTGTGAAACTGGAAGTGCTCAATATCCAACAGCAAGAGGCAATGCACAAATGCAATGCTCAATGTGCAGTTTCAATGCTGAATGCACCACAGCTATGTGCATTGTGAAATTACAACTCTCAATGCACTACTGCAATGCTCAATGCACAAAAGTAATGCACAATGCTTGATTTTAATGTTCACCATTACTGTGTGTAGAACTCTGCTTCCACTGCTGTCAGCAGAATTCAGCTGTTGCGCTACAGTGAATATTTCTCTCTCTATGCATAGCGCAACTTACACATGTGCATGGCACTAATGTAATGACAGCCATACATCACCAAACTGTGGGGCTTTGAAAGCCAAGGCATGAATAGGCCCAGGAGAAGCCCAAGATTTCTCTAAGTCACTTCCTCTTCACTTTCTTTTCACACCTGGGGGGGGGGGTCTGGGGGCACACAAATGTCCCTGAAAGCCCCCATATTAGGAGACCTGGTGACACAGTGGTTAAATGTCAGTACTATAGCCATTCATAGCCACAAAGTTGTGAGTTCAATCCCAGGCAGGGCTCCAGGGTCCACTCAACCTTGCATCCTTCTGTAGGTCACTAAAATGAGTACTCAGCTTGTTGTAGTCAATTGGCTTACACCTGGCTAGAATCCAAGCTCAGCTGGCCAATTTACAAAGCCAGGAAGTGTCCGACTTTGCAATGGCTATTAGCTGGGTTTTAGGCAGGAGGTGGCATCAGCAGCAAAATGCAAGTGATAATATCTGGCTGCATCCCTGAAGAGAATTCAAAACGGGCAAGGTAAGTCACATTTTTAAGCTGTGCAAAAAACTCCATAGCCAGACACTTCTCCAATCTTTCCTTTTCCCACAAGGCACAGAATGGTTATACAGGGGAGCTGCCCTATCCGAACTCTAATTTCCCAAATAAGCATGCAAATGATGAAGAATAAGTTCAAGCCTAGTATTAACAGTAAATAATTCCCCTCGGTCATTTGCGTGCAACTCTCAGGCATAAAGTTGGCTTTGAAACTGTGTCCCTTGCAAAGCAGAATGGGAGGAGAGAGCTGCATTTCAACTGCTTGTTGCCTGGAACAAGATTTATCTTGTTTTAACCATAGCAACTGTTCAGTGGTGCAGAAGCTTATGAGGACACATGGTAAGAAAAAGATAATGCAGGGACAGTGCCATTTGCAGTAAGGTTCACAGCCGTGAGTACATTCAGCCTCAGTTGGAAGGGAGGAGGTGGCCTTTGAGGGTAGCAAAACATTCTCCAGGTATTCTAGTAACCATGAATCAAACCCCAAACCAAAGTTTAGAAAGCAATGTTTACCACTCAGAGTTTGACCAGTCATGCAGCAAGGTGAAGCCACCTGCTTCTGGCACCATCATGAGTAAAATTTAGAAAAGTTACTTGGCAGGACGCTACAGCTCCCAGAATTCATCAGCTAATGTACATTTTAGCCTGGGGCTTTGGGGAGTTTGCACACAATGAAGTAATTTTTTCAACTTTTCCGTGAGAGATGAATAAATGAATACTGTTGCATGAAAAGTAAGCAAATCTTAATTGTCAGCCAAAGAGGAGGAACGGGGAAATGATTAAGGCCAGGCAGTGAAATATCTTGTGCCAATATTTCTATTGTTTGTAACAAACCATTATTATCTATATGCCTTTATATAGGCACAACATAATGGGTTGTACCTTATAAGAAAAATCAAGCAAAACTTGGGCATCAAACTCCTAGCTTTATACCATATACTGCTTATGCTTTAGGTAAAGGTGAGCCATTACAAAGAAGGTGGAGGGGGAAATCTCATGTACTCCCCCCCCCCCAAAGTCTACACTAACACTCTTGGCATTACCAGAAATCATGGTCATCAGAATGCTATCCCCACAAAATGACCAGACAAAATTTGACCACTAAGACTCCTGTGTATCTGAATCTTCTCAGGAATTATCAAGCAGAAATGACAGGGTTTCACGATGAGTCGAAAATGAGTTGAAGGTATACTATAACAACAAAAGAAGTATGAGAACCACTCCAAGTTTAGAGAGGGATGGATGAGTATTCCAGGTGTCTGACACTGACTGAAGCAGGAAAGGGGCTGGATCTGCTGGATCCAAAGCCCCCCCACCCAGCTCTCCAGCCATATTCCTGGCAAGGTGAAAAACTAAGATGTGCCTCAGAGCAAACCTAATTCAGTTTGAGATGGTGTTATTTCCCCACTCAGCAAAAGGAGTCCCATGGAGAGAAAAAAGTGAGGGGAAAGATTATTGAATATACAGCCACCCCTCCTTTTTCAAAGAAGATTCATTCTGGACCCCCTTTGGCTTGTATATAGGCATGGGTGCACAAGGGTGCACAGGCACTCCATTCATATTTCCTCTGTTTGTCCCTCGCAATAAGCAAGGGACATGGATCCAAAGACCGTGAGAACGGAGGGAGAACTGTACTCTAGTCCCAACAGCCTAGCAGAATTGGAGCACTCCTTCCTCTCTTCCCTTCTCTTTTGGAGCATCCTAAATTTTATAGGGGACTCCCTGACTGTCTTCTCTGACAATGTAGAGAACAGATTGTCACTTGACTTGTCAAGTTGACTTCATCTTATGGTGATTTTATGAATAAAAGACCACCAAGAGCCCTGATCATCAACAGCTCTGCTCAAGTCTTGCAAACTCAGGACTGTGGCTTCCTTGATGGAGTCAATCCACCTGTAATGCAGTCTTCAGCCATCAAATCCCTGCAGTAGCTCTAATTATGAAATTATTAGTTACCAGGATGAATATTCTAAGAAAGCAAGTCAAGTTACAACAATAAATGGCAGATTAAAGGTTACAGATTTTTCAGAAATGTACCACTGAACAGACTTCACTGGTAGGGGAATCAGGCTCTTTTGGGCAGATGAGTGAGTGCCATCTGTTGTATAGTGAAATGAACTGTATGATTATATATATATATATATATATATATATATATATATATATATATAATCTGTTGGATAGAAATCAAATTGGCTAATGCAGACACCCTACTCACATCACAAGTTAGGTAACAAATGATAGTCAAAAGAGAAGGAATTCTGAAGAACCAATATTGTGACTAAAATCATGCATATTTTCTCTTGGCTTTATTTCTAAGCCCCACTCGAATTCAGCTGAGACAGAGCAAAGATTTTTATTCTGGATTTGGTTTGGTTTTTCTTATGAAGAGCTTGAGTTCTACTTCCTTCACTTTGGCATCAGCCACAAAAGAAAAACCTGCAAGATTCTTAGCATTTCATCCCATCCCTGTCTTTCTTTCTCTTTTTGAAACATTACATAAACTTTTTGTTAATGTTTGGAACTTTGCCATAATATGGTTATGCAACATGAAATTGTCTCAAGGGCTACTGGCTCAGTCTCCATTTTTAAAACTGCTTGCATTACCAAGATGATGATGACGATATTACAAGGCAAAGAGGGGAAAAAGGCAAATCTTCGTTAAGAGGCACACTTGCATTTGTCAGTTAATTAGATGACTATAAAGTGGTGGAGAGAATTCGCTGCTGGCCTTTGGCACCATCTCCTATATGGAACTGATGCAATGGGAGATGGAAAGCTCTTTGCCAAATCACTGCCTCATTAGAGAATTGAAGAGAGTCAGTAAAACCCAAGGGAACTATTTGAACGTCTTCTAAGGTACCTTTGTACCCCAGAGTTGCTTCTGTGGCCCCAGGGGTCCCAGGGTTCAAAATGCTCAATATGCTTCTAAATACCCTCTAGAGTGACTGTACAAGGCTATCAGGGTGCATTATTCCATCATAATGCCCATTGCAAAATAAATAGATAAATCCAAAAGAAACTGGATCCAACCCCTACACGTGCTCCCAAATGTTCTCTAGATAATATGGGGGCATTTTACCATGTTTTAAGGAGGCCCAGAGAAGCATTTTTTATGTCTCAGAGAAGCATTTTAAACACCAGGAAGTGACCAGAAGTCATTTCTTTTTCACTTTCTACTACTTGGACATTTGTCTCAGTTTTCATCTGTGAAATGTTTGCAGTATGATATCCTCATGGTCACACCCAAAGGGTTTGTCTAGAACAGGGATGGGGAACATTTTTGCCCCTATGTCTCTCTCCTCATCCCACCCCACAGGATGCACGAGTGTTTCAACATGACCAAAAGTGATGTCCCCTCAACTTATGGCCAATTTTTTGGTTCATTCGTTCTTATTGTTTTGCTTAGGAAGGAGTCTGTGGGTTGCTCGGGGGGAACTAGCTGCATTTTGTGATGGTTTTGTGCCATTTGTGGGGACTGAAGACAAAAAAAAAACCCAAACTTTAAAATTTAGAAGGTCAGGGGGTTTCAAGGGCCACATTTGGGAGATCCAAGGGCCTGTCACTTGCAGGCTACACCATGACCACCCCTGTTCAAGATTGAGAGTTCCTACTTGTTACAGCTAAAATCTATACACCTTTTCTTCCTCCTCCTCCTTTCCCTTAAATAACTTTCATTGATGAGGAGAAAGGGGCAGAAGAAACAAAGGAAAAATACAGTAAAGAGAAGAGGAGCAGCATCTATATCTCCTGTAGCCTTTAATGAATGGCACATTCTGAAGAGTCACACAAGAAACACAGCATACAGCATCTCAAAGGGAAAGGTATGCTGAGCAAACTTAGAGAAAACCATGCAAGGTACCAAATATAATATAAATCCAGGATACAACACTTGAAGTTGATGTGATAGAGAGAATTTTTATGGACTTCCATTTACCACTTTCGCAATTTGGTTATGTACTGGTATAGCAAGTACGGTTTGTCAGTAGAGTAAATTTGGCAAAAGGCTGTCTGCTACTTTCTGTATATGATTACATAATTGATAGTTACTTTCTTGATATTTTTTGGTTTGTGTAATTTTAGTTCATTATATTGCTAGTAAACAAGCTTCATTTATATACCGCTTCATACAGCCTAAGCAGTGTCTAAGCGGTTTACAACTGTAAGTAGTTACTCTCTCTGTGTTCTTTTGTCATTTTTTGTTCACTTTTTGTATTATATTTGGTACCATGCTGTCCCTAACATACCAAGTATGTTAGGGACAGCATGCTGAAGAGGCTATGGTAAGAGCACTGTCTAGATGCGACCAAAAGACTGTTTCCAGCCTGGCCTCTGGGATTGTTCTCAGAACTGCTGAGATTTAGAGACATTCCCTTCAGACAATAATAATAATAATAATAATAATAATAATAATAATAATAATAATAATAATGTTGTGATGGTACGAATTACAGACAGAACTCCAGGAAAAACCAGGAAGACTCAAACCCATCTGTGATGGCTGGTGCTCTTCTCTTCTGTCATCCCCCCCCACACACACACACACATACTTCTTTTCTCATTTATCTGTACCAAACTTCACCATCATGACAGAATCATGGTAATTTGTGATTTTGTTCTTTGAATTTGGAGGATTGAATATTAGGTTGGTTTTAACAGTAAGAAACTGACAGGACTGGGGGGGGGGGGGGGCTTCTGCCCAAGTCATCCATATATGTGAAACCAATAGGTCAAAGGCACCATGTGTAGCCAGATGCGTCTGTAACCAAGATCCCATTCACACTACAGAATTTCAGCACAATAATTCCACTTCAGCTGTTATGGATCTGTCCTATGAGACCCTGGGTGTTATATCTTATGGAGGAGCATTTGAAATTATAGCAACATAGAATCATAGTTGGAAGAGACCACAAGGGAGATCCAGTCCAACCCCCTGCCATGCAGAAAGATATCATCCAGCCTCTGTTTAAAAAACTCCACTATACTCTGAGGCAGTCTGTTCCACTGTCAAACAGCTCTTAACATTGGGAATTTCTTCTTAATCTTTAGGTGGGATCTCTTTTCCTGCAGTTTGGGTCCATTGCACCATGTCCTAATCTATGGAGTGGCAGAAAACAAGCTTGCTCCATCCTCAATATGATATCCCTTCAAATATTTAAACACTTGTTGTTATTGTTGTTGTATTTATTTGTATTCAGCTCCCCCACACACACACACAATAAAAGGGACTCACGGCAGCTTACAGTTTAAAAGCACAGTACAATTCAAAACTTATAAAAGTGACAATTAAAATAGAATTAATATTATGTCACATCTGAACCTTCTCTTCTCCAGGCTAAACATACCCAGCTTCCTAAACCACTCCTCAACCAGAGCACTCCAGAGCCACACCAAATATGGAATAATAGTGCTATAAAGGCATGGTGCGAATGAGACCCTTGATGGCACAGAAGAACCTGAAGAATCCTCTTAGGCTTGAAGCCTTACATACTACCAGCTTGCCATAATACTGTCATCTATCCTGAGACGATGAACAGGATCTCTAAACTAAGCTGCTTCCAAATAAACTAAATCCAGTTTTCAAATAGGAGTTATCTGAAAGGATCATAGATCTTTTCTACATTTCTGATTAATGCTGGGAAGCTAGAAAGGACCTAACTGGTGTTGATCTCAGTCCCTAAGATGCAATAGTGAATGGTGGCTTCCATGTGAGTGGGGCAATGAATTCAAGTGCAGGTTTCAGTTTGAACTGTAAGTGAGCTCTAGCCCTCAATTCAGTTCAGCATCTTGGCTGGCTCTTTTAAGTTTTGGACTAAAATCTTGAGAGGTTCCTTTGGCCCATTGACATCTAAGTCACCAGCTGGCACTGCTGAAAGGTGAAAGAGAAACTTCCAATTATGCAAAAGTGCACAGTGCTAAAGAGAGAGAGAGAGAGAGAGAGAGAAATCCCATTATCACCTTTGAATTTTTCAAGTTCTAATTAGGGAACATTAAATCTCCATTTAAGGCTGCAAGTCCCTAATGGCCTCCTTTAGCGTTGCACTTTTAAATCAGAGTGGGACCAACAAACCCATGTGGCTGTCGGCTGGGTGAACGAATAGTGGTCCTTTGAGACTGCACAGGTATGAATTGGAAGAGAAGAATTTGTGGAGAGAGATTCTGTAGCAAAGCATATATTCTGAACATATAAGGGTCCCCAGTTGAAATACTAGCATTTCTCCTATTAAAGCAGGGATGGGAGTGGTGTAGCTTGTATTTATTCATTTTATTTATTTCAAGGATTTATATCCCACCTTTCTCCCACAATGGGATTCAATGAGACTGTAGGGATTCAGTGGGATTATAGTCTACATACATGCCTAGGCCCCCTTTCGTTGGATCCTAGAGCAACAGTCTCTCAAAGTCCCCAGTCGTTTTGTGCCTTCAATTCATTTCCAACTTATGATGACCCTAAGTGAGTGAGGGTATCATGGGGTTTTCTTAGCAGGATTTGTTTAGAAGAGGTTTGCCATTACCTTCCCCTGAGGCTGAGAGAGTGTGCCTTGCCCAAGGCTACCCATGAGTTTCATGGCTGAGCAGAGAATCAAACCCTGCTCTCCAGAGTCACAGTCCAACACTCAAACTACACCACACTAGCTCTCCCCAAAGTCTCCAGAGTCACGCCCACCCAAAATATTTTTTACAGACATCACTTCCTGACACCATTTTGAAAATGCAATCAATGGAAAGCATGGCATTTGGCCAACCTGGTGGAGGTATGGCCCACAAAGTGTATTGGTGGGGAGGGGTTGCCTGAATAAAGTATCACAGCTTGCTGGATTTGTTGTTGGAGAGCTGTTTGGAAATGGCTTAGGACAGGAGTGGGAATTGCATGGCCTTTGGGCCCTGGAGACCCCTACTGACACATCCTCCAAATCCCCCAAAAAGATTTCAACACAAAGCCCTAATAATTTTCAATAGTAAATATTATTGTTTTGGGAGTCTCACATCCTGAAACAGCAAGAACACATGCACATCCCATGCCCCACAAGTGACTGTGGATGAAGCAGCATTGTGGCTGCAGCCCTTGAGAGCTTGGTAAGACCCAAAATGTGGACAATTACAAACAGAGAAATCAGTTAAGCAATACAAAGACAATTACAGTATATGCAAAGAGAATTCAGAGATATAGCTGTGGTAGTCTGGAACATAGTCTGGAATATCAATATACAAAGAGATCTTACAGTCTTGCAGACTAACTGTGCAAAAGAAATTGTTTCATAAGCTTTTGCTATTTCCTTAGACGCCTGGTGTCACTGCCATGTATCTGAGAAATTCAAAGAGAAATTCAAGAAAGATATTGACAAACTGAAACATCCAGATGAGGATGACAAAACTGGCAAAACGTCTGGAAATAATTCCTTATGGCTGGTTTATGGAGCTGCGTATATTTAATTTGGGAAGAGAAGGCTAAGAGGCAACATGATAGCCATGTTTAAATATCTGAAATGTCATATAGAAGAAGGGGCAAATTTGTTTTTTGTTGCTGCAGAAACCAGAATATGGAGCAATGGATTCAAACTACAGGAAAAGAGATTCTGCCCCAACATTAGGAAGGACTTTTTGACAGTAAGAGCTGTTTGACAGTGGAACACACTCCCTCGGTGTGCGGTGGAGTCTCCTTCTTTGGAGGTTTCTAAACAGAGGCTGGATGGCCATCTGTCAGGGGTGCTTTGATGGTGAGTTCCTGCATGGCAGAAGGTTGGACTGGATGGCCCCTGAGGTCTCTTCCAACTCTTAAGTTTCTATTAAATACAACAAGTCATGTGAAACTGATACTTTCACTAGATCATTCCATAAATTTACATGAGAAGTTGCTATACTAAATTCATTTGTATTGCTCTCACCATAATAGATAAATGGATACCAGCTTGTGCAAAAAAGGACATTGTATCCATTATCATTTCTTAAAGAATGGGCATATGGAATAATATGTTCCATAAGTCTAATGGACAATCATTTGTTGCTCCACTGTAAAATTAGAAGAGCATTTTGGCCTCTTGAGTTTTGTGTAGTAATTAGTCTTGCTGATAAACAAGAAAAACTGATCAACTCTTTTATGTAACAAGAATGTTTCAGCATCGTTAAATAGGGCCAAAAGAACCAAAGCACAAGACAATTACATAAAATTGGTTGGTGACTATCTCCATTTCAATAAACGTATCACACCAAACATATGAATGTAAGAGCTCCACTGCAACACCAACATTCATCTGGAGCAGCCCTATTAAGATACCTAAATTTAACAGGAGTTCAATACCAACATTTCACATATGAGGCTGCATCTGTACTGCAGAAATAATGCAGTTTGATGCAGCTTTAACTACCATGGTTCAATGCTATGAAATTCTGGGATTTGTAGTTCTGTGAGCTATTTAACCTTCTCTCTCCCTCTCTCTCAAGTGTCACTATAAATTACAAATCCCAGGATTCCATAGGATGGAGCCATGACAGTTAAAGCAGTGTCAAACTGCATTAATTCTACAGAGTGACTGCAGCCTGAGATAAGGCTTCCTTAATTTAGCAGACAGAACATTGGATGTCTTTTTATTATTCTCTAGAAAGAAGACCAGTTTTCTGACTCAGTACAAGACAAACATTGATTTTTTAAAATGTAATGGTACCTGTCTAATGATGAATCCTTTTCATATCACACCAGCATCAACCAATGGTGAGCTCCGTGTCAGTGAGGCAATAAATCTATTCCACAGTGTAGTTCTGTAAGCTTCATAATAGTTTCAACACCTTGAGTAGCTGCTTTAAACTTTGATTGAAACCTGGAACAGATTCACTGTCACAATGATGTGGGGGCCAGCAGCTGGTAACAACTAGTAGGAGATGCTCCAAATCATTGGGTAAAGATCAGGAGATACCATCTACCAATTGCTTTTCCCAGACTGAGAAAAAACAGTTCTCTTCTATTTCCATTTGCCACACAAGCTTCCAGAAGAATGCAGTGTTTACTAGAGTTTTGTGGTGTTAAATCAAGTATGGCTATCACCTCTAAATGCTTGAGAAATAATCGAGAGCTTTCCATAACAGGAACACATGCTGATGGTGACGCTTGTTCATTTCAAAAGGCAGAGGGGTATCAACCAATTTACTTGCTTATACATAGATTTGTGTAGAATACATCCTCAAAACACACCTAATTTCCCAATAAAGAAAGCTACATTTTGTGGGCATATATAAGCCCATAGATGCTAAAATCAGTATACATTATGGATATAGAAACATTAAATGAATTGTCTAAATCACAGCCTTCCACTTTTGGAGATTTATTAGCATCTTCAAAGCACTGCATGCTTTATATGAGATCCACTTTCCATTTTTCACGAGCGATGTCTATCATTCTTGTGTACATGGGGAATTAATAAAATCAGCACATCTCTGTCCATTCATGTATATCTAGACTTATAAATGTCAGGGAAATGTAATCATTTAATAGCAAGCTCAAGGGGTTCAGTACTTGCTAATCTGAAAATGAAAGAAATGCCAAAATGAGAAAGCATTCTTGACATATTCAGTGGACTCCCTGGGTAAACAAATATTAGTACTTGGGGCATGACAGGATAGGCTTAAAGTAGCACAAAAGTGGACTGACCAATACTGATAAAAATTCCAATGTGCAGAAGCTGATGTTACTGAGCCAAGAAAGAGCAAGAGGGAAAGATAGCTCTGAAAGAGTTAGAACTTGTGCAGAATGTAACCTTATGCCAGTGTCTGAAAAGCCTGTAAGTATCACATGTGAGAAGGACACTAGCCTTTACCATCCACCCAATTTTCCTCTATTTTCATCACTCTCCAAATGTGGAAGGGAAAATAATTATCTATAATGAAGAGCTTCCTACATCCATGAATGTTCTTCACACCATTAGAATCCTTGAAAACAATCACATTGAGGAGTGATCATTCAGATCAATTAAAATTAGCAATCTAACCAAATACATTTATCTATCATCTCTCAGCCTACCAGGGAATGCAAGGCAATGTCTTGCATAATTATGAAGTTGGGAATGGGGTTATGGGCCATTGAATCCAACCTCCCACTCAGTGCAGGAACTCCAGCTAAAGCTAGGTAGCTATCTAGTTTCTTTCTGAAGATGTCCAGAGAAAGAGCCCCCACCACCTCTCTAGGTAATTGGTTCCATTGCTAAACAATTCTTACTATTAAGAGTTCCTTCTAATGTTCAATCAAAATCTGCCCTCCTGTAACTTAAAACCATTAAGCATGGTCCTTCCTGCCAGGGCAGAAGAGATCAAGCCTGCCCCCTGCTCTCTGTAATAGCTCTTGGGGTATTTAAAGAGTACAGTCATGCCACACCTTAGTCTTCTCTTTGCTAGGCTGAATATACCCAGCTCCTTCAAGCTTTACTTATAGGTTTTATTCTCTGTACCTCTTATCTTAGGGCTGAAACAGACTGCAGAAATAATCCATCTTGAAACTGCTGTAACTACCCTGGCTCAGTGCTAGGGGAGAGCCAGCATTGTCCAAAGACAACTCCATAGTCATGTGGCCAGCATGGCTGCATGGTACACTATTACCTTCCCACTGAAGTGGTACCTATTTATCAACTTGCATTTGCATCCTTTCAAACTACTAGGTTAGCAGAAGCTGAGACTAGTGGACGGGAGTTTGTTCCATCACTCAGCACTTGCTATTACCTTTGCCTGGTTAGTTCTTGTGTGTATGAGTGAGAGAGCATGCCTGTGCATGTGGATTCCCCTTTTTAAATAAACTAAATTAGTCTAGAAAACCACTTTTGGAGTTCTCTGGGTTTGAAACTGTCCTACAGTGGCTGAAAGCCCAGCTTTGTGTTACCAAAGCCCTCTCACTGCTTCCTGTTGAGCTAAATTAATTTCCCCATTGAGTATAATTTGTGGATGCCCTGTCATGCCCCCCCCCCCCCCTGCAATTTAGGTAACAAGTCCCTTTCTGACTGTGACAACACAGGCCTTGGCTACATCTGGCTTGGATTACTATAATGAACTGCTTGTGGGACTACCTTTAAAAAGTGTCCAGAAACTTCAGTTCATCCAAAGACCTACAGCAACAGCTCCGTTGGCTGCTGGTTTGTTTCTGGGCTTGGGTCCAGGCATTGAAGTCTCATATCTCCTTTCATGAGCCCACCAGAGCTCTAAGATCTTAAAGAGAGGCTCTTCCTCTCTGTCTTGCCACCTTCTCAGGCTCATTTTGTGGGAACCTTCTTGGTGGGTGTTCCAAGACTTTAGAACTCCCTTCCTAGAGAGGCTAGGATGACCAAGGCAGATTTTTCAGCTGTCAGGAACACCTGGTGGGGTTTTAAAAAAAAACACCTGGGAACTGATAATTATGAATATTCTTTCCATCTCTTTTTCAGTCCCTTATTCAAATCATGGTTTTACTGGTAAGAATGAGGATCTCTGCTGAAGTGTTAATCAGTAAACAATAGGTCATAGGGAGCAGTGATCTGCTTGTACAGTTTTGGGGAGCTGAAATGTTGTTTTAGAGAACATGAAATCCTGGGTCCCTGTTTGGGCTGCTTGAATAAGTACAAAGAAGCTTCAGTGAGGAACTGGAAACATATCATCCTATCAACCTGTGACTTTCAGAATGTCCTGAACAGCAGAATTGAAGCTATGGAGCTGCACATGGTAATACAATACTATCACCATGCCATGTCTGGGGCTACTGTCACAATGAGGAATTGATGCAGTTTGACAGCTCTGTCATGGTTCCATTCTATGGAATCCTTGGATTTGTAGTTTGATGTGGCAAAAGAGCTCTCTGATAGAGAAGTTCAAAAAGCTACAAACCCCATAATTCCATAGCACTGAGCCATAGCAGTTAAAGCAGTGTCAAACTGCATTATTTCTGCAGTGTAGATGCCGGTTTGCCTACACTCCATTAGTCTCAGGCCTAAATCCAGTTGTCATTCACCTAGAACCATTAGGAACTTGGCACACCAACATTAAATGTAAGTTCCACTGGCTTAATGGTTGGACTATCATTGGAAATAACAATAGGATTTAGGCCTCATTCCCTAGAGTTGCCAAGTTACAAGGATCATTTGCCAAGTAATGAGATGAGACAGACAGTCCGAGGAAGTGCTGCCAGTAAGAACAACAGTGAGCAACATGGATAAAGAAGCTGACCTGGAAGATGTTCTCGGCACAATGACCCTTGAACAAAATCATTTTAAAAAGGATTTAAAAGTTGAAAAGTAACAAAATTTGAGGAAAAGACTAAGGGCGCCCAGTTCAAACCAGAAAAGGAGCAATTTGTGCTGAGCAACAACTAGCTGCTGTGTCAGCCTGATGGGACATTCATATATGGAGGTAACATACCCCGAGTTCTATTTCCTAGGTTCCTGGCAATGCCAGAATGCAAGAGAAGGTGCCCATAATGTAGCCACTCACAGACATCTGTCTGTCAGGTAAAGAGGAGTCAAATCTTGCCAAGCAGGGTCATTTTCTTGTTAAACAAGGTCATGTCTCATAAACCACAATCCATTCCAAAAGAGTGCCAATGTGGACATATCCAGTCCACACAAAAGTAAAGAACTTTCCCTGAAGAGCAAAGAAAATGAGTCCCTGGGAGTTCTGTTATTCCAGCAATAGGCTGCTCACAACTGACACCTTAAGAAGGCCAGAACATCCAGAACATTGTGCACTACAGCCTAATGGTAACTGTAACTTTTAAAGGTTCCATTGATATTTCTCTAACTGTATTACGGCCAAAGGATGGCCAAAGGATGGAAGAAACTGTGGACAGATGGCCACCCAGCCTCCAAACAAGGAGATTCCAAGGCAGCATATTCCATAATCGAACAATTCTTACTGTCTGGAGGTTCTTCCTAATATTTAAGTGTTCATAGAATCATAGAATCATAGAATCGTAGAGTTGGAAGCAATTTCATTCAGCCAGGTGTCCCCCATCCAATATCTGTGCATTTCATTTTTCTGCCCTAAGTGCAGTACCTTACATTTCTCCTTCATTTTGTTAGCTTTGGCCCAATTTTCTAGTCTATGCAGGTCATTTTGAATGTTGATCCTGTCCTCTGGAGTATTAGCTATTCCTCCTAATTTGGTGTCATCTGCAAATTTGATAAGTATGCTCCCAATTCTGTCATCCAGGTCATTGATAAAGATGTTTAATGACACTGGGCCCAGGACAGAGCCCTGTGGGACTCCACTGGTCACTTCTCTCCAGGATGAAAAGGTGCCATTGTTGAGCACCCTTTGGGTTCAGCCGGTCAACCAATTACAAATCCATGTAACAATTACTTTGTCAAGACTACATTTTACAAGCTTGTTTGCAAAAATGTCATGGGGAACTTTGTCAAAGGCCTTACTGAAATCAAGATATACTATATCCACAGCACTCTCTTCATCTACCAAGCTGGTAATTTTATCAAAGAAAGAGATAAGGTTTGTCTGGCATGACTTGTTGCTTATCCTGTCATTTGAATACATTACTCCATGCCCTGGAGTAACAGAAAACAAGCTTGCTTCATCCTCAATATGATATCCATTCAAATAGTTAAACATGACTCTCATGTCACCCAGGTTAAACATACCCACTTTCTCTTCCTAAATATACCCAGTTCCCTAAGCCTCTCCTTCTACAGCATGGTTTCCAAACCTTTCACCATTTTGGTCACCCTCCAAATGGAATGTGAAAAGTTGATGAAGGCGAAAAGGTGACAGTGTAGAGATTGAGCCACCATTTTGCTCAGGTAGAGAGATAAACAATTGCATAAAATTGGGTTGCTTGGGACTTGTAGCACCGAAAGCCGGTAAAGTCAAGAATCAAATTCCTTTCATCCTTTGAAAACTTTTCTGAATTACCCAATAATGAAAGTTTCATGAGAAGTCACTTCACAACTTCCAGTGGAAAGCGGTAATATATTTTCTATACAGTGATCGGGGAGAAAAATTGGCAGGCAGCCTGTGCGAACCTGCTTAGTGAAAAAGAAAAGAAACCACATTCAAAGTGAAAGAATGTTGCAATGGGGAGTCAGGAAAGATTATATGGGAACGGAACAAATATTTTTGGGCCTGTGTTAGTGCTGAAGCTGATAGATTAGATAGACCTCTCACCTCCCAGAAAAAAAAAAAGGGGGGGGGACTCTGTTGCTGGTTAATAAAAGGAAGAATGAGCTCCATCAAGCTGAAACTCAAAACTTGG
Source organism: Sceloporus undulatus (assembly GCF_019175285.1). Classification (NCBI taxonomy): domain Eukaryota; kingdom Metazoa; phylum Chordata; class Lepidosauria; order Squamata; family Phrynosomatidae; genus Sceloporus; species Sceloporus undulatus. Next base: position 243,383,078 of record NC_056525.1, read on the forward strand.
CCAAGTGTTATTAGTGCAATTGAGCTTGGAAACGTTTTGGTTCTTTCCCCCACCAATTCATTTATATTATTGCAGAGTTCCTTGCCATTTATAATAAAGGCAAACCACTTAACAGTTTCAAGAGTCAACACTTGGGTGAATGTATAGTTTTCTTACAACAGAGGAACTGAGCTCAAAAGGAAATGCATTGTAATCAGCTTTCTATGCAATCTACATTGCTTTTCTCATGCAACATTCCCTAACCATCTAGTAGCAGAAGTTGGACTGAAGTCCAAAACCCATTATAAAGATTACCTCTCAACCACAGATGTGTGGACATCATGCTGCACAAGGTGACACACTTTGAATCTCAGTTATGCCAACTTATGAACTTACACTTAACTGTCAACCCAAAATTACACATCACCAGTGAACCCATGAATCCCAGAATGTCCAGGTACATTTTCTTTGCTGCCAAACAGCACTAGGAGAGAATGGTTTCAAGAAGGAAGGCAACTGGCAGGATGAAGAATGCTTAACCTTACTCGCTGTTTATTTTCCTCTGCAAATTCCAGATACATGCAGCCCAGCTTTCAAAGCAATGGTCACCATGGAGTGCCCACTGACAGTAAAGAAATTGGAGAAGAAATTGAAGGGGGAAAGACTGAAGGAAAGAACAAGTATTTGGGAGAAAGATTAGGCATTCTTCATCTCATAAAATTACACCCTCCAAACATTGCTCTCTCAAGGAGAAGTGACAGCATTGTTTGCCAGTTCACTATAATGGTATCCTGTCTCAGCTTCCCTGTCTGTAAATTGGCATGATTAATAACCAACCTTGTCAAGTTCATATGAAAACAGACAAAAAAGCTCTTCATGGCTTACATTTTTATTGACATGACTAAACATGATAACCAGTATGGTGTAGTGGTTTGAGCATTGGACTACAGCCCTGAAGACCAGGGTTCAATTTCCATCGGTGGCCTTGGATAGGTCACATGCTCTCAGCCTCAGGGGAAGGCAATGGCAAACCTCCTCTGAACAAATCTTGCCAAGAAGACCCCATGATTGGTTCACTTTAGGGTTGCCAGAAGTCAGAAAGGACTTAGGGGCACGAAACAACAACAACCAAAATGCAAAGTGTGTGATTATAACACACCTGAGTCTGGAAACACCTTCCCAAATTGATGTGAAAATAGTCTAGAAAGCCCATCACAGATTACAGTATTACAGATATGTCTAAAAATGTGCAATTGTAACACACCTGGGCTTGTAAACATGTGGAAGGAAGTGCCATATTTGTCTGAAGAATAAACAGGATTGGCTGAGGATCCTGTTGAATGTACGGCCAATGACCAACCCAATATTGTGAAAGAATGTAAGATAAGGATTTCAAAACTCTGTGTGTAAAGCATCTATACCCAATGCTACCTCTATTCCTTTCTACCATCAATTAAGCTTAATGAAAGCACATTAAGCCTGAATAAGTTTGATTCCAGCTTATGGAGGGGGAAAACCCAAGATCAAAACCACAATAATACACAATGACAGACTTAGACACTTAAGTCCAATTCTTGATTCAAACAACACACTGAGTCAAAAAAAACCTTCTCAAAAGATGCCAGATGAACAACTTCAGATGTTTCAAAATGTCAAGGCAATCACCAAGAAATTCTAATTCCTGACTGTTGCCGTCCAAACTGATCACAAGGATAAAACAGAGATTATAGGCTGTTGGGTAAATATCAGTGGATTTACAAAGCGAGACAATCATTTAAGGTGAGAATCCCAAAGCATGCAAATTTGGAGAGGGTTTCCTTCATGAAGCACTTGCTCCACTTCTTCTTTCCTCGCTGCACTTGTAGTATTGTTTCCACACGTTCATTTCTTGTTGGCCTTGTCTCCAGCTTTGCTTCTCTCCAGGCTGTACATTCCCAGGGGGAAAGGTCTCTCTCTTTTGTTCATACTCTAAAGCATCATGTGCATTTATGATGTGCTAAAAAGTGAAAAATGGATGCCAGCAGAAATCTAACTGTCATTACAAAAAGGGTTAGGAAATGCAAACAGCACTTTGGAACCTGTTGGATGGTTTTTCATTCCAGATGTACTAACAGTATAGAAATATATTAAACACAAGAGTCAGGACACCTTTCCCAGCTATCATTGCTACATCTCACATTCTGTATCTGGACAAGGTTGTCTTTGGGACATTTTTTCCCTCTGTCCTCCCACTCAAACTTTGATAACAAATCCCTCCAGGAAATGTGAGCAATTGCTGTCTTTATGAATTACTGGATGAAATATGGAAATTTTAAATGACTTTTGCAAGAAAATCCCACCAACACCACTCAACTGGGGCAAAGAGTGCCTTTGCATTAATGCATAAAATGAGCTTTCACTCCTGAATAGTACTTCAGTGGTTTGAGAGAGGGAACAAAGTGTGAGCAAATCATGTTTTCAATGTGGTTTAAAAATAGAAACAACACTTTAAAAAAAATCACTCAGATCAGCAGACTATGTCACTATATCACTTTATAAAAATTTGTAACATGGTTGAACTGGAGATTTGAAACAGATTTCTTTTCAGACACATTTATAAGAAACAGCTGGTATATTTTCATTTGTTCTCATAGGAACTGTGGCTGATTGAAAGTTAAATCATGTCTAATTTGTCCTATCGATTTCCATGTAGCCTGCATTCAATGATCAGCACCTCAATCCTGATCTACAGTTACAAGTTAATAAGTACAGTATTAATATTTATGCAGATATTAGAAAAGTTACTTTTTTGAGACCACAGCTCACAGACTCCACCAACCAGTCATACTGAGTGGGGGATTCTGAAGCTGTAGTACCCCCCAAAACCTATTTCCAAGTCCTGTATTTCACAAATATGCCCATGGCTTTAATTCACCCATAAGTTTAATGTAGACTCATACAACATATAATTGTGTGAGTGCTTGAGGTTTGCCAGAGTCTTGCAAAGCTTGGTCTTGTGCTCACTTTCACTTTCAGTGATAATGTGCAGCTCTAACAGGACTTTTTCACTTGTAACTGCAGACTAGTGCATCTGAGCTTGTACAGTGTGCCTCTCTCCTATTCTTGAGCAATCGCAGCCAGCCTTTAATACATTCAGGATTGTACCCCATGGTTTCCAGGGTGCTTTGAACCTTGGAATCTTTTGGTTTTACAAATTAAGTACTAGAAATTCTCATTGTTTTTGGATACAATCCAAACTAAAGCAGAACTCACCAACTAAAATCAACAGGAGAGAAAAGTATGTAACTTTGGAGTTTCTTCAACATCCTCATCCCAGTGGGCTTCCTTGAACCCTTCTCTTTGCATTCATAAAGAAGGCTTCACCTTTATTGACTCTAAATATATTCTCTATTTAGTTTATATCCATCCAAACATGCATGCTGAGAACAAAATTTATAATTGTTTTATTCCTTCTTTGACTTACTATAGTGGAACAGAAGATTGTTTAATGATATACTCTCAGTTTTAAACATCCTAATAAAACAGAATGAGTACATACACTCCAACCCCACCAAGAGGAGTTGTATCGTTGTGAGTATGAGGAAGGGAATGATAAATGACTTGTATTACGTGACATCCCTGCCCCCAACACCAAAGAGAAAAGCTTACTCCAAAACATTTGAGTTTTAAATTTTAGGAAAGTCTGTTGTAAGGTGCAGGGAAGATGGATTTAGGAAGGTGGGAGACTTCAGAAAGAAAAAGTGCGCAACCATTTTTGACATGTAGGGAAAGCTTTTTTGGAAAGCAAAATGAAAACATCATCTGCAAAAGTGTCAGATTATCTTTCCAGCAAGTAATTTACTGCTGCAGGGTTTTGTTTTGTATTTTGAAGTCAAAACCAAGATGAAAGGTAAACACTCCCCCTCCCCGGCAGTTTAAAGAAGGTGCAGTGGACATTCTGGCAAAATCTGACAGCATCTTTCTGTGTTTGTGTTTATTTTTGTCATAACAAGATCTAACACTGGAGTCACAAAGCCATTTTGGATAATCAGATTGCTCTGTTTCTTCACATCTTGTCCAACAGAATAGAGTTGATGCATTATCAGCTACTGCATTCAAAATATTGTATTCTGTCTTCCACAGGTGTTTAATGTGTGTTCCTATGTTGGGAGGACCATTTTATTTCCAGAGCTGGCACATACATTTTAACATATAAATTAGCAAGCATCAAACCTCCCACTTGGTGCCACATGAATTCTCAAGTCTACAAACTGTAATTTTTTCAGACCCATTTTTTTTACCTATTCCTACCTACCCAGGACCCATGAGGTGACATAAGATATATATTATCCCAGTCAATTGATTAATCAATTAACCTTTGCTTTTATTTCAAGGGGGGGGGTCTCAAGTTTAAGGGATTCACAAATTTTGCCAAGATTAAAATACACCCCTGGAAAGCCACCTTTAATTTGTCAATAAAACTGATATTCTAAAACACTCTGAGCAGTGGATAGGTTTCTCTGGTGGCTGTTATTTTACTCCAAAGACTCTACTCCTACTTCCAAAAAGAAGAGAGGAAACTGTGAGCAGACAACAGGAATAGGAAACACAAACTGTGTGTTCCCAGTACAGTTGCCAAAGAAATGGATGGGGCCATCAAACAGAGCAACTAGAGAAACATCCACTGAGTTCCTTGCACTGGGTCCATCTTACTGCATTATTGTTGAAAAGTTGCAGGGAGGGGAGCAGGAAAAAATCTCAAAGCTCAACAGGTGTAATCTGAAAGAATTGAATTACACAATATAGTACAAAGTGAGCAAAGCACTCCACAACACAGTGGCTTTTAGGATCAGTTCTCAATGCAGAGACATCTATGCCTTTCCTGATTAAATTTTGAAATCCCATACCATTCATCTCTTCAACTCAGCCCAACATTTACTTTTCCAGTCAACAGATCACACCGACTCACACACACACACATCTCACTTGTGTTTCTTTTGTTTCTCATTTTTCTCAGATACTTTAGGGACAGACCCTGGGTGCTGTTTGGTTGCAAGTATTCTATACAGTGGATCTGAAGCTAGTTTTATTGCATACTCTGAACTCTTGGATCCCCAGTCCCATCTTAGAAGGAAGACCACTCACCTATGGTGGTGATGACCGTGATGGCAAAGTAGAAGGACCCTGCAAACTTCCACTGGACCCCAGCCCGGTGGGGTTCTGACTGCATGATGATCTCCTCAAGCTGTTGGTAGTCGTCCTGGGTGATGTTGTACTTCCCCTTGAGCCGGGTCTCCTCGGCTTTCAGCTGCTCCTCCTCGCGCATCTCGTGGTCGGACTCCAGGGCGTCGAAGACGGCGGCCCCCACCAGCAGGTAGGTGAACGTGCAGATGATCAGGGAGAGGGTCCGCACATTCTGCCTCTTCATGGCCTCCAGGAAGGGCCCACGGAAGGGACCATGTCCCCTCCTGGCATCCGGGGGATTCAACAGGGTGCAACAGATGCAGCCGCCCACTGGTGTAAGAGGCAAAGTGCTGGGCAGAGGACGATGACAGGACTCCCCAGGGTGGCCAGGGATGGGACTTCCTGGGTGAGGCTTATCTCCAGGGTGCTGAAAGGACTCCCCAAGGTGCCCAGGAATGGGACTTCCTGGCTGTCCGGGGAGCTGAAAGGACTTCCCAGGGCAACCAACTTGACTTCCACAAGGCTGCTGACCAAGATGCTGAAATGGCTCCCCGGGGATAAGTCTTCCACTGTGCTGCTGTCCAGGGTGCTGAAAGGACTCCGCAGCGATGGCACTACCACTGGGCTGCTGACCAAGGTGTTGAAAGGACTGCCCAGAAGGAGCGGGACTTTCCTTGAGGAGCTGCTGTCCAGGGTGCTGAAAGGCCTGCTCCGCTGCTCCCTGGTCGGGCTCCTGGGAGGCCGAGAGGCACAGGAGGCTGCTGGAGCGTCTGGACCAGGGACCTTGCAGCCGGCAAACTGTGCGCAGGACCTGCCCAAACCAAGCTGTCCCAGCGCGCAGGGCCATCAAGGGCGCCTCCTCAGCTCTGACCCAGCAGGAGGAGCAGAAGGAGAGGCTCCGATCCTCCAAGAAAGAAGGCCCCCGGTTTCCTTCCCTGCGAGCCCAGAGAAGGCCAGGATCCAGCCCCAACTTTCTCTTCCCCTCTGCCTTTTTTCTTCTCCTCGGGCTTTTGATGTTGGGCACTGGTCAGGCCCCAGGAGGGTGGAAAGGGGGCGGGGGTCCCTTCGGAGAAGCCGAGAAGGAAGAGCTCTTGCGAGGGGAGCCTAAAGAAGGAGGCTCGAGTCTAGGAGCGCTCATGCTCCCAGCTTCTTCCTTTCAGCCAAAGGTGCTCCAAGATCCCGTTGCATGCTGGCTCCCCAGACGGGAAGGACTATGCCTTTGTTTTAGGAGGGCAGCGGAGAGAGATTGGGAGGGAGGGTGGCCCCATCAAAGCATGGAGGGAGAGACACGCCCCTTCGAAGCCAGGCGAACCAGGGCTTCTCTCTCCCTTGACCTGATGCTCTTCCAGGATCCAGCTGTGGCCCCTCCAGCTGTATCCGCCAGGATGTCTGCAAGGCATGGGCCACGATCCGAGACTTCTGGAGGTGGAGTGAGAGGGAAGGCAGAGGAGTTACTTCCAGGAAGGGGAAAGGACCAACTTTTGCAATCCTACAGTCCTTGCTGCACTAACTCCAAAAGGATAGGATCAGCTTGAAGTGCTGGACTATTCAGCCCAGAGAGAGGTAGACACACCGAGACCCGCCTTTATCTCTTCCTCATCTGTTCCTCAGAGAGGACTACAGGCAATCTGGAGGCACAGAGGCAGGGCCAGTCTCCAAGGGGGGCCCTGAGGATCAAGGGGAGAGTAGAGACTCTGGACTTCAGAGCCACAAAGGTGGAGGAGAAGGGTTGATGCGGGAGAGAGAGCCACCTCCTCCTGGGATCTTTTGTTCCTCTTCTTGCGACGGATTCAACCGAGAAAAGGCTTCGGGCAAAGAAGGCAGGGAAGAAGGACATGCCCAGCCTCTTTCCTCCTTCAGAGGCGATGGTCTGCAGGAAAGGTAAGGATGCTGGAGAGGAAGGTTTGGAAGACCCCCCGGGGAAGGAAAGAGAAGGCTTGGGGCTTCACTTTGGGGGCACTTTGGGTTCTCATAGCCAGACTCTCGAGGCTTGCTGTCTGCCTCCTTGATAGAGTTGTTTCAAGATCCTTTGGGCATCTGGAGAGCGAGAGAGAGAGAGACAGGTGTGCCTGCCTCTGTCTTGGTCTCTTTCTCCCTCTAAAATCTCCAGCAGTTTGCAAGAGAAGATGTAGCTAAAAGCGGGATGTGGAAGGGAGACAAAGGCTGCTCAGGGTGCAAGGGATCCCTGGATCGCGAAGGGACCGCCTGGGAAGCCAGGGACCAGGCAAAGGACTTTTTTTCTTTGCTCTTTTCGGGAGGTACCCAGTATATGGACTCATCTGGAGCCCCAGGCAGAAGACGGTCAGACCTTCTCAGGTCCTGTGCTGTAGAGAAAGCAAACAGGATTAAGAAAGAGGGAGGCGGTGGAAGAAGAGGAGGAGGAAGAGAGAGAAGGAGGGGGTCGCTTTGAATCCACACTCTTCCTTTCCTGCAGAAACAAAAAGTGTGAGGGAATTCTAGACTTCTCCTTCAAGGAGAGGGAGGGAAGGTGAACCTGTGGGTCCTAGCTCAGCTAGAAGAGAAGCCCCAAAGCAACCCCAAAGGCTTGACGAAAGGAAAGTGGGATTTGTAAGCCTCCTCCCCTCCCCTTCCTGCCCTCTCTTCAGCTTGAGCAAAGCAAGCCAGCGATGGGGATGTTGCAGACCAAGAGTTGAGGTGGGTTTGGAAAAGCAAAGCCCCAGGTCTCTTGGATGTGAGATGCCTTTGACCATCTCGCATGCTGGTCTCATCTGCTGGCATCCATGCCCAGCAGCCAGACTGAGAGAGAGAGAGAGAGAGAGAGAGAGAGAGAGATCCCTGCTCTCAGCCACCCACCTTGTCTGGAAAAAGCTGGACTCCTCGTCTGCCTGTCTCCTCAGCTGCTCTCTTGTCGTCCACAATCTCTCTCTCTCTCTCTCTCTCACACACACACACACACACACACACACACACAAGCCTCTGGCCCCACCCACTCATCGCCATGGCCAAGCCCACTGGGCTCTCCTTCTTTAAAGAAGCTTCTAATTGCTGGAAAGGGAAGCCAGCTGGGAAATGCCCAAATCCAGACCTAGGGTGAAGGGGGGTAAGAGACCCCCTTTTCTCCCTTCTTTCCAAGGCATGCATCCTTTGGAATCATGGAGTTGGAAGAGACATCAAGGGCCATCCAATCCAACCCCATTCTGCCAAGCAGGAACTCACAATCAAAGCAACCCTGATAGATGTGCATCCAGCCTCGGTTAAAAAACCTCCAAAGAAGGAAACTCTACCATTTTCCAAGGAATCAAGCTGTCACGGTCAAGGAGTTTCTCCTAACGCTGAGGTGGAATTTCTTATCCTGTTGTTTGCATCCATTTCTGTGACTCCTAGTCTCTGGAGCATCAAAAACAAACTTGCCTCATCCTCAATCCCTTCAAATATTTAAACAGGGCTATCATATCACCCCTTAGCTCCTTCTCCAGGCTAAACATGCTCAGCTCCCTAAGTCTCTCCTCATAAGGCATGGCTTCCAAATCTTTCACTATTTTGGTTGACCACCTCTGGACCCACTCCAGCTTCGCAATATCCTTCTTGAATTGTGCTGCCCAGAACCAGACACAGTATTCCAGGTGAGGCCTGGTCAAAGCAGAATAGAGTTGTGCTATCACTTCGCTCAACCTAGATGCTATCCTTCTATTGATTGTAGGAAGGAAAAAAAAGGTACCCTTCCCATATCCTTCATTTACAAATGATGATGCCCTGAATTTAAAAGCCCTGGAGGGCAACTAGGCTACTTCTAATGTAACCAGTGATCCCTGAAAAATGATCTCAAGAAGGACCCTGTACATTTGGCTTTTGACCTCTGCACCTTGAACAGCAGCATAGTCTCTCCCAGGTCAGAGACTGTGTCCAGTTCTGGGCACCACAGTTCAAAAAGAATGTTGGCAAGTTGGATCTTGTCCAGAGGAGGGTGAGCAAAATGCTGAAGGTTCTGGAAGCCATGCCTTATGAGGAAAGACTTAGAGAGCTGGATATGTTTAGCCTGGAGAAGAGAAGGTTAAGAGGAGATATGATAGCCCTATTTAAATACAGTATTTGAAGTCATATCAAGGATGGAGCAAGCTTGTTTTCTACTGCTCCAGAGGATAGGACCAGGAACAATGGATGCAAGTTACAGGAATAGAGATTGTACCTAAAAAATTAGGGGGGAAGTCCTGACAGTAAGAGCTGTTTGACAGAGGAATACACTCCCTTGGAGTCTGGTGGAGTCTCCTTCTCTGGATGTCTTTAAGCAGAGGCTGGATGGCCATCTGTCAGGGGCTTTGATTCTGTGTCCCTGCATGGCAAGGGGATGGACTGGATGGCCCTCAGGATCTTTTCCAATCTGTGATTCTATCATTCTAACTGTTCTTGACCTGGGAAAAAAGCAACCGGCAAAGAATCATCTGCTACATTCCTGTGCAGAACTACCAGCCATTCCAAATGCATTGTGGGTTGGCTGAAGACCATGACAGTCATGCCAGCAGGGTAATTCTGGACATGTCTATTCAGCACTTAACCCTGTTGAATGGAGAAAGAGCTATAAAAATCTGGCTGGCATGAAAAATGGTTACAGAGGATGAGCCCCTGGCATCTCCAAGTGAGGCAGGTGGAAGATGCTAATCTGAACCCCAAAAGCCACTGTCAGTCACCAGCCTCGCCACCTTGGTGTCCTGCACATGAGTTGGACCACAACCCCATCATCCCCATACATATTGGCAAAGAAGATAGACACTATAGTCCAACAACATCTGGGGATTATCTGGTTGGGGAAGGCAGGTCTAGAAAAACACTGAGCTAGATGGACCAATGAACTGACTAGGTGTAATGGATATTTCCATGTCCCCATGGATGCATAGGATTGTAAACGTAACAGCAGTCTCCTAAAACTAGAATCTAGGAGTACGTCCAAGGAACTGAGTTATATTTCAGTTTGAGCAAATATGCATAGGATTCTACAGAAACGCATGAGATATGTAAAGCCACAACCAGATTCTATCCTAAGGTCCAGCAGCCATTACTAAGACATAATGAAGCAGCCTGATGTTTTTCCCTCCCTGCATTATTCTATTCTATATGTATGTGTGCACTGGTAAATACTGCTCTGCAATAAACAATAATTTTCCTATATATTTCTGTGAGTGATCAATGGAGTGCATTGATAAAACATTACAAAAATGAATTCAAGGTTATTTTATGCAGCTCTCTTTGTATGGTGTTATACCAACTAGCAGAAGAGAACATGTGCATTAATGAAACACCATATTAAAAAAAAAAACTGTGATGCAATCATACATGCAATTGTACGAAGCATCCTTTTCCAGCATATTATGGAGGAGTTCAGCCTCCTTGCTATCTTTCTGCATGCAGATCAATTTTAACTGATAGAGCCTGGAATATTCTTTTTATCCCATACTCATAGTAATAGATTATATACTGTGTGATTTACATGGAATTCCAGCTTTCTGAGACGAATGTACTGGCATTGGTCTATCTAACAACTCTAATCTCAGAATCATGAGAAGAAAGGGGCCGCTTTATTTGGCCTGTGTGTTCTGGGTCAAGTCAACTTTTACTTGTGGTGGCTCTATGAATGAGAGAGCTCCAAGTCACTCTACCCATCAACAGCCCTGCTCAGGTCTTGCAGACTCCAAGAGTGTATCCATACTGAAGAATGAAAGCAGTTTGACACCACTTATTATTATTATTATTATTATTATTATTATTATTATTATTATTATTATTATTATACTTTATTTATACAGCGCTGTAGATTTAATGATCATGACTCTGTCCTACAGAATCCTAGGTTTTGTGGCTGAGTGAGGTATTCAGCCTGGTCTGTCAGAGAGCTCTGGATCCTCACCAAAGTACAAATCCCAGGATTCTGTAGGATAGAGTTATGACAGTCAAAGCGGTCAAACTGCTTTGATTCTGCAGTGTGGATACACCTCAGGACTTAGCTCCCTAGACTGAATCTATCCATCTGCAATGCGGTTCTCCCTTTTTTCCTATTGCCTTCTAGCTTACCAAGCATTATTGTCTTTGATTTTCTTTCTTGCCAGCTTTCTTCACTGCCCTGCTTTCATAACCATACACAGAAATATGATGGCATGGACAAGTCTGACATTCAGTTATATGTCTTTACACTTCCGAACCTTCTCTAGTTCCTTCATAGCTGCCCTTCCCATTCTTAGTCTTCTGATTTCTTGAGTGCAATCTCCATTCTAATCTTGAACTATTTCAATGTCTTTATCATCTACTTGTTTTTTGCTTCTTTTTCGTTTTCAACTTGTATTTCTCTTTATCTGAGTCAGCATTGTGGGTCCAAAGCACAGTGCAGAAATAATCCAGTTTGAGGCAACCTTTGTATGCCACCTTTCTCCCTGAAAGGACCGAAGCGGGCTTACAGATAAAAACATTTTAAAAAATAGAATAAAATTTAAAACAGTCAAAATCATCTAAAAAACAGTATAAAATTGCATTAAAATCTACATTCTTAAAATAAACAATTAACAGCAAGGGGACCCAAACAGGACTCTGGTTAATGTTTTTGGTCACCATGCTACCAATGCTTGCAATGCATTATCTTTCTGGAGATGGCAGAAAATGAACAAGGTAGTGGCCACTGCCTCTTTCTGCCTCGTCTCCAACCAAGGTTTGCTGGGCATTGAGACAAAAAAGAATTCATCCTAAGGCATACCAAAAATCCTGTCAAATCTGAACTCTGGCTCATAGGTTCTGCCTCTCTTCCCACCTTTTCTGCACACATAATTTGGTTTTCCTTTTCAGGCTCTCCCAAGCAAATCAAGTAGGTTTCCAACCTTAGTATTTTCTCTCTTTTTATATAAGCAGAGTCTGAAGTTTTGGGGTGGCCATAGAATTAATGCACCACTTAATAGATGTGTTCAGTAAACTCACTGCTGTGAAACTGGGGAACAGAACAAAGGAGGAGTGATTCAAAGGGGACTTTTCCTCCCGCCACTCAATTGTAGGTGATATTGTACTAGTATAATACTTCTAACACTCTTATTCCCTAGAATGAGAAAATAAATGCAGCTTGGAAACAAGGCTCATTCACTGCCCCAGGAAATGCAGAAGAGAAGAAAGTGGGGAAAAACCTAGGGCTAGACTAGGTAACGGGTGCAGCTATATATGAACCTTAATGCAGTATATAAACAATTATTTGGAATAATTTTTAGACACAATAAAAACTAACATGAGTGCAGTTTTAGTTCTAAAGGTTGTGTATTTTTTGTGCTCACCACTAGAACTCACATGCGCCTATTACAGCACTAATCAACAAAGCATATGTTCAAAAATGGTTTTCTACACAAGTTACTTAGTAGTTCCCTAGCCCTAGTTTGCAGTTTTCTAGTGTTTTTCTAGGTCTGGGGGTTTATCCCTCTCTTGTAAATGCAGATTATAGACAAGGTAGTGGATTTCAAAATCCAGATGTCCATTGAGGATGGACCAAACAGAACCTCTTGGCTAGAGCCAGAGGCATGTGGTGGGAGAGGATCTCCCAAAAATGTAATGAGTTATGAATATATAGCTAAATGTTTTGCATTTCTGGCACCTTTCAATAAAATGGGCAAGATGAGTGGAAGCAATGAACATTTGGGGGCTACAAATGCATTGTGTGCAGATGGTAGTTTAGCGAAATACAGAGTTGAAGTCTTGCATTTCAAAATGAATTTGGTAATGAATTTCTTCAGCAAGAGGCAGAGAGAAGGTTTATACTGGGGCAATGACAAGCCAACAGCTCAAGAATGTCCATAAGATCAGAAGTCAAAATAGCCACAAGTAACAATAAGAATAACAACAATAGCTTGGGCCTGAAATACTGGGGTTCAAGTCAGGATCCTATGTCAAGGGAATGAACATAACTTTACATTCATGGAATTTGGACAAGTCGGACTCTCTCAGCCTCAGAGGATGGCAATGGCAAACCCCCTCTGAAGAAACTTGCCAAGAAAACCTCATGATCGGTTCACCTTAGGGTTGCCATAAGTCAGAAATAACATGAAGGCATACAACATTATCATCATCATCATCATCATCATCATCATCATCATCATCATCATCATCATCATCATCCTCTTTTCTCAAGACTAGGACTAGGCCTCAAGACAGTATATACTTTAAAAATATTACAGGGGGGGGGGGGGGAATACAAGAAGTCAAAGTTAAAACCAAATTAAGCTATAACCATATTATGTAACTTTAATATGGTAGAGTTCAAAGATATAGCCGTGGTAGTCTGTAGAATCAGTATGGAGAGGGATCTTGTAGCACCTTTGAAACTAACTGAAAGAAATATGTTGGCAGCATGAGGTTTTGTGGACTTAAGTCTACTTCCTTTCTACATATTTTAATATGGTCATAGTTTTAATATGGTTATAGTTTAATTCAGTTTTACTATAATGTAAAATATATGTATTCCAAAAAGATTTTCAAGTTGCACAGTATAATTGAAAACAACACTGTCTTTACAGCCCTTTGTTAAAAGTGTGTCTGAATCTGATTGCCAACTGAAGGATAGCAAGGGGCTTTCATAGAATCATAGAATTGTAGAGTTGGAAGAGACTGCAAGGGCCATCCAGTCCAACCCCATTCTGTCATGCAGGAACTCCCAATCAAAGCATCTCCAACAGATGGCCATCCAGCTTCTGTTTAAAGACCTCTAAGGAGGGAGACTCCACTACACTCCGAGGGAGTGTGTTCCACTGTCGGACAGCTCTTACTGTCAGGAAGTTCCTCCTAATGTTGAGGTGGAATCCCTTTTCCTGCAGTTTGCATCCATTGCTCCGGGTCCTAGTCCCTGGAGCAACAGAAAACAAGCTGGCTCCCTCCTCAATATGACATCCCTCCAAGTATTTAAACTGGGCTGTCATATCACCTCTTAACCTTCTCTTCTCCAGGCTAAACATCCCCAGCTCCCTAAGTTGTTCCTCATAGGACATGGTGAATGCCTCAGAGAGCTGGGGATGTTTAACCTGGAGAAGAGAAGGTTAAGAGGTGATATGATAGCCCTGTTTAAATACTTGAAGGGATGTCATATTGAGGAGGGAGCTAACTTGTTAGATCTCCAGCAACAGGAGAACTGGAGAATTTGCACCTCTACCTCCCAGTTGGAGCAAATATTGTCTTGATGTCATGCACTTCTATGCCTTCAAGTCAATCTCACATATAACAATGTTTTCATAAGGTTTTCTTGGCAATATTTAGTCAGAGGAGGTTTGCCATTGCCTTCCTCTGAGGCTGAGAAGGTGTGACATGCCTAGGGTCATGCACAACTGAGTGGAGATTTGAAGCCTGGTCTTCTAGAGTTCTAGTCCAACTCACAAACCGCTATGCCACTCTGGCTCTCCAGGCAGCAAAATGACCTGCTGGAGTGAGGCTCTGAAAACCCACCCTGCAAATCTATGATTAACCAATGACGCTGATTGACTGATCGATGCAGTGAGCTCTGGGGAGGAAAAAGAAGCTTGCGCTGAGCTTTGAAATCTAAAACAGCAGAGCAAGGGGAAGAGAGATGTCAAATCTCTGCATGTATTTATTTCTTTTTCTCTTCCAGGGAAAGAGGATTTGTTTCTCGAATGGAACATACTGTGCCGTACCACACTGGGCAATGTGGATCTGCCCTGGTAGCTTCTGGGCATTGCTTGCAGGACATGCTTCATCCCAGCAGTCAGCATCCTTTCCTAGGGAAAAGAAAGCAAAAAGTGAAAAGTGTGTGTGTGTGGGGGGGGGGGTAATCACTCAGGGGGACATTTTCATTCCCGGCTGCTGCCCGCAGGTTGCATTCTCAGGCCTGTACTCTATTTTTAGCTCAGCGTCTTCATTGCTATTGATCCCAGTCACCCTTTGTTAATTAGATACATACAACACAGGCAGCATTTGCAACTCATTTATCAATTCTCTGCAGCACCTCCATCCCTGGAGATGTAATTTCAAGACCTCCTTGAGACAGGCTATTGATCGGCCCCACAACTTTACTCTGGGTTGCAAACTATTTATAGAACAGTCTCACACAGCTCTCTCCTCTTTTCCCTGTCGGGGATCAGAAATGGCCGACATCCATCAGGTCATGGGGCTTGAAAAGTGGGAAAGGAGAGATGCTGTGATTCTAGAAGCAAAAGGCAGGGCAGCTCATTTTTAAGTCACTGCTAAACCTTAGGGTGCAGGAAGATTGGAGAAGGAACTAACAGGGATGTATGGATTGTTTGAACAGAAGTCTTTTGGAAAACAGGGAGATGCCCTTGGGCTAAGATTGCTGCCACACCGCAGAATTTATGCCGTTTGACACCACTTTAACTGTCATGGCTCCATCTTTTGGAATCCTGGGATTTATAGTTTGCTATGGTGCCAGAGTTCTCTGAAAGAGAAGGCTAAACAGCTTACAAAACTACAGATCCCAGAATGATATAGAATTCAGCCATGGCAGTTAAAGCAGGGTCAAACTGTTAGGGATGATGGGAGTTGCAGCTCTTCTCCTGGCTTTCACTCTCACCCCCCTGATCAGCGGAAGAACAACCAGTTTGGCCAGTAGCTCTGAGAATTGGCTGAAGATGTCTTCCAATCTTCTCTGGAGTCTGCTGGTTCTTGTTCAGCTCTCAATACACCAGTCAACACAGTAGTCTTCTTAAAAAGATCTACTTTTATTCTTATATATACACTATGCACAAAACTATTCACTACTCACAAAACTCACACTACTATACTCCTCAATACCCACAAAAAGTATTGCCATACATTATTGCTTATATAGACATTTGTCTCTCTATTCATTATACAGTTGCCACCTCCTGGGCGTGTACATACATTATGATTGACATACCATACTTGGCTCAATCTAGACCTCACATTGCATCATACATTACTGTCCACTCAATGACTTTCAGGTGATGTCAATTTGCACCTTTTCACTTTGTCATTGCCTCATATGTCCTTGGCTTTCAGGACCTTCTAATTACATTACTTACAACACCTGTGTGACAATTCAATAACTTTTGCTGTGTCATGTTACTTTCAAATACATTCATATACATATTATATTTCTTGTGACTATATATCCCATGTGGCTTTTTCCTGACACAAACTGCATTAATTTTGTGGTGCAGATGCAGCCTTAGTGAAACCTATGGTTCACTGAGCTTAGCACATTTCTCCAAGGGGGCAGCTATCTTGGGTTAGAACCCCACCATCCTCAGGAATCATCATATCTTGCTGGATGAACCCAGGGCAGCAAACAACTGGAATCCAGTTGGTGTCTTACACACATATAAGTTGCACATATGGACATTGTATATGAATGATAATGCATTTTGTGCAAGGATGCACAGTGCATGTGGTTGTATATTTGGTTGGGCACATTTGGTGTCTTGGTTCTGCTCCACAATGTTGTCGTTCAGATGCCCAATTTGTATGGATTGTTACCTGACCATATATTTGGAAATCTTTGTTTCTTTGTTGTCACTGTTGCATTTACATTATTTATTTATTTATTTATTTATTTATTTATTTATTTATTTTTAAAAAGAGAGAAAATAATATACCAGCCAGTCTTCTGTCATCCATGTCACATTTATAGAGTCTTCTTCATACATTGATTTCCTCCTAACAGAACTTGGAGTTTCATTAAACAATTCAACTATCTCTCATTTTAAGCTTAAATTATTTTCTGTCTTTTACCTTCTACATCATTAATTTATATGCATTACATATGATTATTTCTTCTTTACAATTCCAGGTTCTCCCCATTCATCACTTAAATCATTACATGTTCACATTATTTTATAAATCTAGTTATTTACATTTTTGTAGATTTTTAAAAATTGAGTATCTCCCCCCCCCCACCACCACCACCACCAGCTTTGTATTATTTTTTCCTGTTTCTTGCATTCTTGGCATTATTAGTCATGCACATTAAAAAAATAAATGAAAAGAATGTGAGATCTTGTGTGGGGTTACAAATATGAGAGGTAAATCTCATTTTGTATTCCTTCCCAATCCAAATATTGTTCTTAGTTATTCTTAAAACCTGACTGACCTATCTTCCCCATTAGCCTACTACAGTGCACTCTGTCTGGGGCTGCCCTTGAATCCCATTGTGGGAGAAAGGCAGGATATAAATCCTTAAAATAAATAAAAATATAAAGCGAACTTGAATGCTGCAGTTAGTACAAGACAGAAGAAAGCATCAAAACCATATAACACTAGTCTTCATGGAGTTGCCGTGGCTGCCAGTATGTTTCTGGTCTGAATTCAATGTGCTGATGATGACATTTCATGCCCTAAATGACTTGAACTTCAGTTCTTGAAGGGACACATTTTTATACATCTGCTTGAGGGTTGAGGTCTACTAGATGCCCTCTCCTCTGTCTGCCACCAGGGAAAGTAAGACACTGTGGAAGCATACAGGACAGGGCCTTCTTTGCTATGGTACCCCAGTTGTGGGATACCTTCCCTTGGAGGTCTGATAGGTACCCATGCTATTTTCATTCTGGTGCCAACTAAAAATGTGGCTCTTCCTTGAACCCATAGAAGCTTAATTGATTTAATCCAGATCTGCCTATGGCATGGTTTTAAAGGGCTGTAACCCCAAGACCAAGACCCCGATCACCTCTCATATTTGATATCAATTTAATATTAAAAGAGATGCTGGGGATGCCAAGGCAGAAACCTGGCCACACCTTATTTGAAAATCCAGCTGGCTCTAGTAAAGAAGGCACCCACCACAATGAGATCACCCAAGGGATCGCCATAATCCCTTTTGTCAACGGAGGGCGATTATGGGATTCCAAAGAAGATGGCTGTGCATACACAGACAAAGGAAACTTCTCCAGAAGTAGAAGATTACCATTGTCTGAGATATTCATGCCGATCGTACAGACATTTACTCCTGACCATTCTTTTCTCCTTGAAGATCATCTAGCAGTGAGTTAATTCAGTCATTCCTTGATTACTGTCCAAAGACATGATTTTGGGTATACATATCACCACCTAGACAATAGCAATTTGGTCTAGTTTGTAAATGTGAAGACACTGTCTACTAACCTCCTTATTAAGCTGGCCACCCCACTTGCCAAGGCGGCTATTGAGCCCTCCCCATTCCGGATGCCCATTGATCTGAACCACGCTTCAAGATTGGTAATGTATCACTCTTAGCAAGGCTTCCACTATTCACCTTCTCCCACCTTTGCTTCATTAGTTCTTGTCTGTGTGCATGAGTGTGCGCTTGTGTGTGTATTGCTTATTTCCTTAGTAAAACTCCAAAACCTATTTGGAACTGCGTTTGGAGTTCTGTGTGATTTGTAACCAATATAAACGGGGTTGATCCCAAGGCCAATGTTGCCCCAGCAAAAACATAATTTTATTTGAGTTATTAAAATCTCCCCAAAATATATTAATTTGTGAGTGCCCTCCCAGGACCCCAGCATTTTGGGTAACAGGGTCCTAAATTGTTTTAACTCCTTATTTTGACTTGTCAAATTATTTAATATGCTTTTAGTCTGTTTGATTGATTTTACTGTTCTAAATTGTTTACATTGATTTTCCTATATGAGATGCCATGGTATAAGGTGAGAAATAAATATTTTAATAAAATAAAATATTCTAATATATATATATATATGGCTCCATTTAATAATGGAGAGAAGGAGGCAAGAGTCTATGAAAAATGCCTAGATAAGTGCACAACAACTCCAGTAATTGTGGGGTCAGCATCCAGAATTTCCCCCATCTATGTTTGAAAAAATAAGTCCTCTCTAGGCAATTTTTATGTCCTCCAGTGCAATTCCATGGTATACTTCCACTAGATGTTAGGCTGGAAATAATTCATCTCAATAGGGTTTTCTATTATCTGCATGACATGTATGGTGTTGTGGTGTTCAGTACTAAGTCCGATGGTATTTTTTCTTCCCACAGCAGAGAAAGGATAATGAAGAATTGCAAAGTGTGTCCAAGGGGGATTCTATAGATTAAAGTGTTGTATTTCCAGTCCTTCTGTGAACCAGACACAATCTGAAAGAGAAGAGCAAAAAGGGAAAGACCGCAGTGTTTAATTTGCAGGAATATATCAGTAAGACAGTGAGTTGTGATTGTAAATTGATAAAATTAAAAACAGGAAATGCATCGTGGAAAGGAAATATCACCTTTGGGTCACAGGGTGATCAGATGATGATAATAATAATAATAATAATAATAATAATAATAATAATATATTTTTAGCCCGCCACTCCCTACGGATCGAGGTTTGCTATTTGATCATCTTTCTCTTTGCTCCCCAATAAAGTAATGATATCTCCCCAAAACATAAGCAGGCGTAGCTGTTTTGGCCATATAGCAAAGTATAATAACATCCAAAATCCATAAAACAGTGACACCTTTATTGGACCAACCAAAATGGACAATATACATGTTGCAAGCTTTTGAAGCTCCACTGGCTTCTTCATCAGGCAAAGGTATTAAAAATTATACATACATTTTTTTAAAAAAAATCTGATATTAGTCGTAGGCCTACATTTTGCCAAGGTGAGTTGATGCTTGTTCTCAGTTTGGATGGTATGGAGGGATATTCATGCAAACTTTGACTGTCTTTCACTCCTGAGGTTCTTTAAAAGGGATCTCAAATTCAAAAATAGTTGGTTATGGAGGTGGGGTCTACTTGAAGTATCAATCAATCAAATTTATTATGGCACACAGCCAGCATAAAACAATAAAAAGTATTCCAAGAGCTCAAAGGTATGTGTTCATGTACATATAGCATAAATAACATGTGGATACAACGTTCAACCCCCAAGAATAACTGGAAGTATCAACCAAAACTCGAGCTGCCTCCTCCTCCTCCTGCTCCTCCTGGAAGCCTCTTGCTGACATCGCTGCCTAGCTTGGCCTTGGTCCTGCCTTGGCCTTAAAGCCAGTCTTTCAGCATTCAGGATTTGGGCCAGGTAATTTTGTTAGCTCATTCTCTTTCTCAGCATCCCAGCTTTTGGTCGGCTTATCCTCTTCATCTTTGCACTGTTGCAGCCAGAAGTTCCAATACTCCTTAGCATCTCACAGTAAAAGTTCAACAGGACCAAGGAGAGGTAACTTTTGACATTTCTCAAAGCTGATTCTATATTTTGAGGAGTATTTTCCCTGCACATTGCAGCTTTCCAAAAGTGTTCCCTCTTTGTGTGTGTGTGTTTATATTAGGGAAAGCATTATATTGTCTTTATTTTTGAGCCTCCTTTCCTCATCTCTCCTCCTTTTAGCAATCCCCAAGCTTCACATTACTTAATTGCAAATGCTTGCTGCCTTGCAGATTTACTCATTTTGACTTATCATTTCCCCACCTTAAAGTGACTGTAGTCTATGAGGTACCTGTTTGTATTTTGCATGCATTGTTTGCCATCTATGAAACTCTACCATAACTTTTGCTGTTTAGCAATCTTAATAGGATTATTTAGTTGGATTCATAATGGTAGAATAATTTCTATTTTTTTCTCATTACAGTCAAGAGCCCTACAGTGTATTAGTTGTCTTTTCCCCTTTCTTCTTTTCTCTCCTTTTTCTTTGTCTTTTTATTTTCTGAATGGACATTACTTTGATTGTAAATTAGATGGTTCATGTTAAAATTAATAATAAAAGAATGTTTTTCTATTCTTCAGTGCAATAATGGTGTATCTTGAAGGCTGTGTGTTCAATAAAATTTTCCTTTTCAGACAGCTCTGTGTGAATATGGTTTATTAAATCCAATTTGCCTAAGATGCATTATTGCAAAAATCACAAGATACCTTGTAGACATGTCTGCTCAAGACATATCTGAATTCATTCACATGCTCTTTGGGCATATCTGGTCATGCCAGAATGAAAGATGTTGGTGTTCACCAGCCCATCTCTGTGCATGTCATTTTTGCAGTTGGGGTAAGAGTCAGCCCATTGGGGTAATTCCAAGAAGTTGAGAAATAGTCCATAAGAATGCATTTGCTTATGCATTTAAGCATGGCCAGAAGTACCTGGTACCAACTTCTGTTGATATGCCATGTGCGTCCCTACCTGGACCGAAAGGACCTTGAAGCAGTAGTGCATGCACTGGTAATCTCTCATTTAGACTTCTCTAATGTGCTCTACATGGGGCTACCTTTGTATCAAGTTCAGGAACTTCAATTAGTACAAAATGCAGTTGCCAGACTGGTCACCGGTACACCTAGGACTGAGCATTTAACACCAATCTTCACTGGCTGCTGATTAGTTTCAGGGAGCAGTACAAAGTGTTGGTCATTGCCTTTAAAGCCCTATATGGCTTGGGCCCGAGTTACTTGAAGGAACGCCTCTCCCTACACAATCCGCCCCGCACTCTCATAACTACAGGGAAGAACCTATTGGACTGCCCGAAGACTTGATTAAGATCTACTTCTCATAGGGCATTCACTGTGATGGCTCCCAAATTGTGGAATGGCTTGCTGGAGGAGATCTGTCTCATTACCACCTTAGATGCCTTTAAGAAGGCAATCAAGACGGATCTCTTCCGGCGAGCCTACCCCCCTCCTCCCCCCCGCCAGACCTGCTTTAACAGCTTAAAATGATACTCCACTCGGAACTTGATTAGGAACCAGATTTTGATATTGCAGATGTACAGATATTTTAACATGTTTTTAAGTTTTGCTTTGTATAATGAGAATGTATTTTAACTGTGTGTAAATGTATATATGTGATGTTCTCCTGCCTCGATCTGTAGGGAGAGGCGGGATATATAAATAAAAATTATTATTATTATTATTATTATTATTATTATTATTAAGCCCTGTATGGCTTAGGTCCAGGGTATTTGACAAACCAAACCATAAACCCTGATATGGGTTTGCCCAGTTTCCGATAGCCACAGGAAAGGCCCTTCTCTCTCTCCCACCCCCTTCACAGTTACAGTTGGCTGTAGGAAAGGTGGCTGCTCATATACTTTGAACGAGATGTCATACTGAGGGGGGAGCAATCTTATTTTCAGAATGTAGTGGAGTCTCCTTCCTTAGAGGTCTTTAAGCAGAGGCTGCATGCCCATCTGTCGGGAATGCTTTGATTTAGATTTCCTGCATGGCAGGGGTTTGGACTGGATGGCCCTTGTGGTCTCTTCCAACTCTAGGATTATATGATTCTCCATCAGCCACATGCCTGTGCCTAGCTTCCTCCCACCACTGTATTCTAGCTGGCCTTGAAGTTCAGCTCAGTTTGCAAGCCTTAATTAATTTTCAAAAACTCCAGGGAATCTGCATGTTTATTTAGTTAGCCAGGCTTTCTCCCTTCTCCTCTGTGGCATCACCAGGTCCCACCCCACGCTCACAGGTTTTGGCCTGGAAATCTTAGGGTTTCCAATGATCCCAGTCAAGCAAGCCTATGAAGGCACATAACAACAAAACTGCATTCCTTCGGTTCTACTGAGTCCCAACAATTTTTGGATTTAAGGACTCATTAATGCTCTAGGGATGCAGTAGCCCAGTGGTTATGATGCCATTTCTGATGATTGGATGATTGGAAGGTTGGAAGTTCGAGGCCCGAGTGCTGCATGATGGGGTGAGCTCCTGGCAGTTCAAAAGCATTCAAATGCAACTACATAAATAGGTACCACTTCTCAGTGGGAAGGTAACAGCATTTGGTGCAGTCATGCTGGCCACATGACCACTGGAGCAGTCAACACTGGCTCTTCAGCTTAGAAATGGAGATGAGCACTGCTCCCTACACTTGGTTATGACTAGACATTTGTGTCAAGGGACTATCTTTACCTTACCTTTAATGCTCTAGGGCAGGGGTGTACAACTGCCTGAATGAGAGTGCACTTCCTACATGCCTATCAAGCCCCAACTTTTTAAAATAAAGGCTGGTATCCTGTATCCTGGATTCATAACTTCAAGTTACAGATCCATAACTCTTCCATATTCAATCATATGACATATTCATAATCTTGGTACTATTGCCATGGTCACAAATAACCCCCTACAAACCTACCTTAACAGCTAGTAGCCACACTGAGCAATGGAGGAGACTGTTCAACTGGCAATCAGGGTTCAGGAGAATGCCATTTCCAGCCACCTCACACCAGCAAGTGAGGCTGCAATGAGGGTTGTGTTTCTGATTGTTGTAGCCTTACTCACTGGTGGAAGAGGTTTTTAACTAAGCAAGGCAATATAGGTTATCTGTGAGATTTCATTTTTACTGAGGAAAAAACCTTACCTTCTAGGACATGGAGATAGCCCCCACTTTGACATCTGTTTTAAACACTTTGATATCTATTTTCCTTCTCATTCACCACACATCACAATTTGGATGTCTTGATTTTGACTCCTTACATTGAGGTTAAAAGATGGGCTGAACAAACTGTAAAACTGTTTCTGGTTTTCTGTACTCTAAGTAGGGAAATCACAATTGAAAGCATTCCCATGGGTTAGGTAGAGTTCCAGAGAGCTAGCATGTCAAGCATAATGTAGACTCCTTCCACCTAAAATCTACTTTTCCTTTTGCAGGGAATGCTGGTTACGACAAAACACCCCACCATATGAAGATGCCATATCCTGAATCAGCTCATCTAAACTAACTTTGGCACAGGTATTAGCTTTAAAAGCTCTGCAACAGAGGACCTTTATATCCCAGTCACCAGAGATGCTTTAAAATTCAGTGATTCTCAAAGTTTGGTCTTCCAGATGTTCTGGACTTCAACTCCTAGAACTTCTAGCTGTTGACTTCAATCCAGAAGCTGGCTGGCACGTCTGGGGATTGAAGTCCAAAACACCCAGAGAAATAAAGTCTGGAAATCCCTACTTTAAATGGAGCTGTTGTGAGTCTAGCAACATTGCTTACTTGTCGGAAAGGATACTTCACTGTCAGGTGAGTACTCTTGAGATGGAACTCTGTGCTGCAGGTTACTCAGCACTTGCTACTTCATATATGAGCAAGCTTCCTTAGTGTCCTACCATATCCATCCAAGCACAACACAAAGGTGGACTGAGCCCTGAATCTGGATAGGAAGTAAAAACCACACAGAGAGAGAACGTTGGCCAAGGCATTTCAGTCGTGCCCAGACTCTCAGAGTGATCAAGATGGACCACTTCATTCATGAAATATCAAGTATATATAGGACTTTTCAGCTTCAGCAAAACATTACAAGGAAAACATCAGACAGTAAACCAACATTCCTCCCTCCTCCTTTTATCCGTGTCACAGTTTTAAGAACACAATCTCCTTGGAAGTTACAGGAGGCAGCAATAACTTGTTCTTCTCAGGGTTGCAGATGCTGTGGCATTGATCACAACTTTTGTTCTCAATACTCTTGTTGTGTTCAGACTTTTAAAATTATAGCTGTTTGGTCACACTAGTAATTTAGCAAAGCCTAGCAAAAGCCTGCATAAGCAACTCTCTGGTATTTTAGGGAATTAGCTGCCAGCATCTGAGGCCAGCTTGAGATTCTTCATGGAAGAGCCTGAAAATGTATTTCATGCCAACATCCTAAAAAGGGTGATGATTGAAACCCTGTATGTAGCATTTCAGGGCACTAGCTCACTCTCAAATTCCAACAGCCATTTGTTTCTGCAGTGATCACCCGGTATTTTTGGTATGAAACAGCTCTGAGATTCAAAAGCAATCATAACAGAGATGAAAGCTTGAATGAGCAGACATCCTTACAATGTTTTTCTTTCCCTTCTGTTTACAGATAAATAGGACTGAGACCAGGATTGAGAATAATCTTTCCTTCCCAATGCTAAGATATTTTATCCATTATCAGCTTTAAGGCTGCAGGGTCTTCAACCTATTTTGGACTTACCTTTCTCATTCTTTTTCATGATGCCATGTACTGATATCAAATCAGCCTAGGTAGTGACAATTTTGAGCATCTGGTCCAGCCAGAATTGTCTCTCCTGTTCTATTTTTATATCCCTGTATCACTGTTGTTTTTATTATTATTCTGTAGAGCTGGCATGTGGCAGGAAGGGTGACATCACTCCTCAGCATTCGAGCCAAAGGTCTTCTTAACAGGCAGCATGTAAGAATTGGAAGATATTTCAGAAACATGGAAAGGAAAGGGGGAGGGTTTTTTTTTCTCATAAGTTTATATCTTCTGTGTACAGTATGCTGTTTGCACACTTTGCAAAACCGTTCTCTATGTGTTCATCAACAAATTAAGCACCTAGATTATCTTCTACCCAGGAAATGAAAATTACATTTAAGTGTTAAGGCAGAAGAATCTACCCGTTAGTTTGGTGCCTGCCATGAAGCAATTTGCACAACTGATTTTTCAGTGCTAAAAGTTGCCATGCAGTGTCATACCTCCAGCTTAGTTTTCACAACCCACTGTCCAAACATCCTGACATCATTAAGCCTAAATCCATGCAACTGAAATCATACATTTTCCCCTTTATCTCTCATTCATTTCCTTCCCCCTATTATTTCCAATGTGTCTGTTTCTAGATTGCAGGCCCATTGAAAGGGAGTCCTGTATCCTTTCATTTTCTCTATGTTTATGGACTGCATACCCCCACAATTGTCCTGATATTGAAGAGACAGTCCCAATTAATCCTCTGTCATCCCACTTTTTCAGCAGCTTCTAAAATGCTCCAGTATCTCTCTCCTCTGCCCACTTTCCCCTTTTGTTATTAGAGCTTCAGGCGGTCTTGGATGAAACGGATTATCTGGACCCATTTCAAACTGGCTTCCGGGCAGGTTACAGGGTTGAGACGGCCATGGTCGCCTTGGTCGATGATCTCCGTCTGAGCATCGACGGGGGAAGCGTGTCCCTGTTGGTGCTCTTGAACATCTCAGCGGCTTTCGATACCATAGACCATGGTATCCTTCTGGGACGCCTGGCAGAGGTGGGGATCGGGGGCACTGCGCTCCAGTGGTTCCGGTCCTACCTCTCCGGGAGGTCCCAGATGGTGCAGCTGGGAGACGTGTGCTCCGACGAGAGGCCCCTTAAAACCGGGGTCCTTCAAGGAGCCATTCTGTCTCCCATGCTATTTAACATTTACATGAAACCGCTGGGAGAGATCATCCGGAGACATGGGGCGCGGGGTTATCAGTACGCTGATGACACCCAAATCATTTTCTCTATGACTGACTGATGCAGTGACCGGGGATGGCGTCTCTCCTCTCGAGGCCTGTCTAGAGTCAGTAATGGGCTGGATGAGGGAAAACCGACTCAAATTGAATCCAGAGAAAACGGAGGTACTAGTGATAGGTTCTCCTGGTCCAGGAATGGCGGTGGTTCCACCTGTCCTGAATGGGGTCACGCTCCCTGTGAAGGACTCCGTGCGCAGTCTGGGGGTGCTTCTTGACTCGTCGCTTCACCTGACAGCTCAGGTGAATGCGACGGTCAAGAGCACCTGTTATCAGCTTCGGCTGATCCGCCAGCTGCGCCCATACCTGGCCCAGAGGGACCTAGAAACTGTTGTACATGCTCTGGTAACTTCGAGACTGGATTTCTGCAATGTACTCTACATGGGGCAACCCTTATACCAAACTCGGAAGCTACAAATGGTGCAGAATATGGCAGCCCGGCTGGTCACTGGTGCTCCCAGGACCAGCCATATAACACCAGTTTTAAAAGATCTCCATTGGCTGCCCATTCGCTTCCGAGCTCAATATAAGGTGTTGGTTATTACCTATAAAGCCCTAAATGGCTTTGGCCCAGGATACCTAAAGGACCGCCTCTCCCCGTACAATCCGCCTCGCACCCTCAGAACATCTGGGCAGCAATTACTGAAGGTGCCTGGGGCTAGGTTAACCTCCACCACGTGGAGGACATTTTCCACGGCTGCCCCAGCCCTTTGAAATACACTGCCCACCGAGCTCCGCTCGTCTACCACCCTGGCCCAATTCAGGAAGGATTTAAAAACCTTCCTGTTTCAACAGGCATTCCCCGATTAAATATCCTGTGGGCCTCCCTCCTCTTCCGTGGCCAAGAGGTTGGGCTATGGGGCTTTTTTCCTGTTATTTTTCTGATGTATTGATGTATTTGTATGGTTTTAACTTTTTTGTATTGATTATATGAATTGTGTGTGTTTTAATTGCTGTAAGCCGCCCTGATCGATGGAAGGGCGGGATATAAATAAAAATTTTATTATTATTTATTATTATTAGCTTACTCCAATTATAGCAAATTGAGATCAAGTGCAAAAGTAAGTTGTACTGAATTAACTTAGCAGAGGGGAGAGGAGGGAGTGGAGTCTTGCCCTTTCCAGATCCAGGAGATATATAGACTGGCCCGAAGGGGCAGCGAGATGCCGCCCCTTTTCGCCCTGGGGGCCGTGGGAACTGATCCAGCCTTCGGAGGATGCAAAAAGGAGTGGCAAAATGCAGCTCCTTTTTGCACCCTCTAAAGGGTGCCATATCCACCGCAGCACAGTGTGATGATGCCCCGTTGGCACTGCATCATGTGTGCTGCACCAGAGGTACGTCATCATGGTGCACGATGTGTGGACCTGCGCATGCCAAAATGGCAACATGGCAGTGGCATAAGGACGTCAAGTGTCAAGATGCTCAGTGCTGACTCCTCCCACAGGCCGGCGAATTTCACTGGCCTGTACAGGGCCATAGGCAAAATCTGCTGCAGCCTCTCCAAACTTGATCAGTTTCGGATGTTGCTTGGCTACCCATATCCTAGTTATCTTTTGTGAAATATTGGAAAGTATGGGACATTGCTAAATTTGTGGAAAGAATAAGACTAATTTGCAATGTTAGGCATACGTTCAGGCATTCACAGTGTATCCCATGCATCACTTTTGGTATTACTATGCCCATTATGCAAGTCAGGGAGCTAAGACTGTGGTCTGTTCAAAGAAATTAAATGAGTTTGTCAATAAAGAAAGATTTAAACCATGGAGGTCCTTGTTTATCGCATCACTACATCAGCCCTCCTGTCTTGAAATCTTTCAAAGCCATCTTTGCATGACACTAGTATCTGATGGTCAAGCCCCTACATTCTGCTTATGTAGTACAGATCTACAATCACATAGTTGTACTAGCTTTGCTACACTACCTTCTGCTGAATATCAGCATAGGGCAACAGGTTGTGACACTGTAAATGTGCTTGCTTATTGTTTCATATGCAATGGGGAATGCCAATGGCTGTTTCCACAACCTAATGAATCAGGTGCTCCCTTGAAGGCACTGTTGTTATGCACCATAAAAGAATGCACAACTGTATGTGCAATGGTTACACTTGTGAAAGTCTGCTTACACTTTGAACTGAATACAGATGTTGTGCAAAGCCCCCAAAAGTGCAATTGCATGCATAAAAGAATTTGTTTTGTTGTTGTTGTTGTTGTTGTTGGGCATCTTCAAGTCATTTCTGACTTATGGTGGCACTGAGATGAACCTATCACAGGTTTTTCTAAGGCTGAGAGGGTGTGACTGGCCCAAGATCATTCAGTGGGTTTCCATAGTTGAGCTGGGATTTGAACCCTGGTCTCCAGAGGCATATCCAGTGCTCAGACCACTACACCACATTGGAACTTGCATGTACATATAACTTAATTGTGCATAAAACACCAATAGGATTCCCCTATTGGGAAAGCACCATTCAAGGTGAGATCAACAGTAACTATGCCTCAAAACATTCCTGCAAAGACAGGAGGATTTGTGAAGTCAAAGGCTTTCACAGCCGACATCCATAGTTTTCTGTGGGTTTTTGGGGGGCTGTGTGGCTGGGTTCTGGAAGAATTTATACCTGATGTTTCACCTGCAATTGTGGCTGGCATCTTCAGAGGCTGATGGCATGGAAGTGTGTGGCATATGTGGAACCCTTGTTTGGCAGGAAATGTTTTTACAAGTTAATGATGGAATTACTTCATGTGCTGTACTGTGTTGAATAGCACAGCCTGGAGGCATGTGATGTGGGGGATAATACAAGGGGGTTTGTGTCCATTTAACTGGTAATCCATTGCTGCAGGGGAAACCCCTCGAGCCTGAGTGGTGTTCATTTGCTTGTGTTGAGTCTTGATTTTGGTGTTTTTCAGGACTGATAGCCAAACCTGGTTTACTCTCAGCATTTCTTCTTTTCTGTTAAAGTTGTCCAAGTGTTTGTGGATTTCAGTAGTAGAACACATTATAAGCCAACTGGGGCATAAAATGCTATTTAAAAACACTGAAATTCTGGACCATGCCAACAACTACCTGGTCAAAATGCACACAAAAGCCACTGACATGCACAGGGAGGCTGCGCCATTCAATGCAGTACAACACACAAATTAACTCCACCATTAACATGTAAAAATGCTTTCTGCCAAACAAGGGTCCCACCAGTATATATACTCCACATACCTCCATGCCAACCACCTCTGAAGGTGCCAGCCACAGATGCAGGCGAAATGTCAGGAATAAATAATTCCAGAACACGGCCACACAGCCTGGAAAATCCTCAGAAAACAGGATGATTTGATTGGAATCCTAATATTAATCCCAGCTAAAATGTTGGGAGTTATGCTCAATAAATATGAATTGTTAGACTTTGATGTGTAAGGCAGGGAACTGCCTCGTTCCAGAGTCTGCATGTGCTATAAGAAGACATATTCGGAAAGGTAGGGTAAGAGGGCCTAAATCCCTGTCCATCTGAGAAAAATCAAGCGTCTTTTTATATATAATTAAGTGTTTTTATTTGTTTTATAACAACAGTAGAAAACAATTAATACATAAATAACAAATAGCCTTGGAGGACTCAAGATGTTGGGTGATCTTATCTGGATTTAAAAGAGGAAAAGGTTTATACTTATTGGCTTTCTCTCACGTACAGTACGTAACTCCATTGTTTTCAGTTCCTCAGACCATTATCAGTACTGAGAAGACATGTTCACATCTGCCCTTTTGCACATGAGGCACATTGCTGTGAGGCCAAGGTTTTGTTTTTTAATCCTCCATAGAATATTGTGGTCACGCTTTGCCACAAGTGTCCCCTTCACTCCAGGCGACAGTCCCCAAGTTAGGGACAGGTTAAATATAGGTAAAAGGAAAAAGCAAGACAGAGACAGAGCTAGATTCTTCTTCGTGTTGGAGGGTAAGAAAATTCATATATGTGTTTTAGTCTGTAGGCCATCTTAGCTACACCTCTCTAGCCCTCTTAGATCGGCCAGGTCTTAGCACTGATTCTGTTCCCCCTCTCCTTTTACTTTGGAAACTACTTGCCTTGAATATAGACTGTTCTGTTGGTTTTGACAACTATCTTTTTCTATCTTTTGAATTAATGAATAATTATTTTTTGCTGTAAAATCAGCTTCTCCTCAGTCTGATTTCTTCCCTTCTACTGCATTCTCACTTGAAGTCACTCTGTTTAATGTACCATTGTTAAAGCCTTCAGCCTGTAAGATCCTGCAGAGAGTTAGCGCCTGGAGGAGCCTTCCCTGCACAAACCTGTAAACCCAATGCACTGCTCTTAACAAGAGTGGACTCTGAATTAATAAGACTTAGCGAAATATTAACTCAGAATTCACCAGTTGATTCAATGTGTCTTCTCTATTAGACACTAAGCAGTAGGATTTAGGCTTTTGGTTTCTGGATTTTGAATAGCCACGTGAAAGAGAGAACTACAATCCTGTTCCAGCCCAAGAGGCCTCCAGGAGCTGTATCAAGCTAAGGAGACCCCAGAAACAGAGTCAGGTGTTTTGAGGGATACTAAGGATGCCAAGAAGATTCTGGATTGATAAAATATGCCTAGCATTTTTTACCCCTGGAGTGTTAAGGAGAAACAGAGGAGTCTTGTTCAAACAACACATCTTGTAGGAATTTCAATCACTTTTGTAACCTGCCAGTACAATAGGTGGGGTTCTATTGCCAACTAAAAGAAATTGAATTTTTGCACTTGGCATGGCTCTATTGCTAGTAATGGTTTTCTCACTGAGTCATGCCTCTCCAACCTATTTGAGCTTTTCTTAAGTACTCTTGTTAAACACTTTGGCCTAAATCCAACTGTTGGTCTCAAAAAGAATAGACCCATTAAATCAATGGGATTCATTTAAGTGTTGACTAACTTTTCAGTAATCAGTTCAATAGGTTTCCTCTTGCTGGGGCCAGCAAAAAGATATTAGCCTTATTTGGAACTCTTGAAAAACAATTCAAGAGAGTTTACCAGCACTGCAAAAGGAAATTCCAGAAGCACAAGTAGAATTGCACGATCTTCCTGTCAGTCTCCCAGCTTTCCCCAAACAAAGGGGAGGATTGAAAGAGAGAGGTTTCTCTTCAGGAACAAGCAATGGGCAGCATGGAGGGGTCACTATCACACAGAAAAAATCACCAACAACAGTAGCTGTTGGATCTGATGTCAGTAGGGTCAAGAATCTACTTTATTCTTTAATCCAAATAGTTGAGTGCTGTCAAAGGTGATTAAATAGACTCCAAAAAAGAATAGAATAGAATAGAATAGAATAGAATAGAATAGAATAATAGGGAGATACCCCAAGGGCAATCCAGTCCAACCCCCTGCCATGCAGGAACTCTCAGTCAAAGCATCCCCGACAGATGGCCATCCACCCTCTGTTTACAGACCTCTAAGGAAGGAGACTCCACTACACTCCAAGGAAGGAGTTTTTTCCACTGTTGAACAGCCCTTACTGTCAAGAAGTTCTTCCTAAAGTTGAGGTGGAATCTCTTTTTCTGTAGCTTGCATCCATTGTTCTGGGTCCTGTTCTCTGGAGCAGCAGAAAACAAGCTTGTTCCCTCCTCAATATGACATCCCTTCAAATATTTAAACAGGGCTATCATATCACCTCTTAACCTCCTCTTTTCCAGACTAAACATCCCCGGCTCCCTAAGTCATTCCTCATAGGACATGGTTTCCAGACCCTTCACCATTTTACTTGCCCTCCTTTGGACATGCTCCAGTTTCTCAATATCCTTTTTGAATTGTGCCCAGAACTGGACATAATATTCCAGGTGGGGCCTGACCGAAGCAGAATACAGTGACACTAATACTTCCCTTGATCTAGACACTATACTTTTATTGATGGAGCTGTCATGGCCAGCCACGAGGAAGACTCGGAGGACAATGAGAAGTACTCGGCTCCTCAGGTACAGGAGGAACTAGAAGCTGTGCCAGGCCCCAGTTCTGCCCTGCCAGGTCCCAGCTCTGCTCTCCCAGCCCCAGTGGATTTGGTTCAGCCAGACCCTAGCTCTGTGGGATCTTCTTCAGTGGATCCTGGGGCTCAGCAGCCCAGCCTTGCCCCAGTAGATGTTTCAGCCTTGGGAGACATAGAGCAGCAGAGCATTGAGATTCCTACCTTCAGCCAGAGGAAATCATAAAGGGTGTGCCTTTGGCGTTCCAAAAGACTTACTGAGAAAAGCCACTCAGCAGCTGTGATAAGGGAGCTAGATATAAGACACCTGTCAGACACTGAGCTCTCTTGTTAGAGTCTATTTGTTCTCATTAGTGGATGCTGCTGGATCTGACTCCTGGCTTCTTGGACCTTTGACTGCCTTTCAATCCTTGACTTCAGACCAGACACATTGACCAACCCTCTGGCACTCTCAACCTAGGACTGAACTGGTAATATTGCTCTCTGTAATCCTGAATTTTGGACCGGCTTATGCTAGTCGGACGTTGTTTGGTATTGTTGCTTGTGGAACTGCTTCTTGACAGCTCAGCGTGGTTTACTTCTGCCAAGCAGGCTCTTATCAGGCATGTGAGTGTGTGTTGGCAGCATTTCCAGACAGCAGCCTATCTTAGATAGCTGCTTTAGATTTTGGACTAACCCCCCAAAAATTCACTACCCCACTGACATTGGATCCACCAGTCTTCACTGTTTACAAGATGGTATCTACCTGGCTATAATTTTGAAGCCCTCCACTGTGTTTACCAAGGTGATACATTGGCTCCTGTCTCTGTTGCAAAGGCATATATAACTTCCACCTTTTGAGCATCCATAGGATCTGTAGGTTTTAGACCATCAGGACTATCCATCTGCTTGTCCAGGCCTTTGTTATTTCACACCTGGACTTCTGTAATAGCCTACTGGCAGGTTTGCTTTCTTGCTTTCTTTTTCCCATCTTTAATCCAGAGTATTTCTATCCAAGTTATTTGAAATCTTTCTAATATTTTCAAGCCTCGGCCACCAGTTTGAAACAGGGCTCATTCAAAGCTTTTGGTCCTGGTATTTAATGCCTTGAGCTCTAACCTTCCCAAGTATTTGGTAGCATGGTAAGTACCATCTAGAAACCTAAGAACTATAGGCAAAGCATTATTGGCTGTTCCACCAATGTGTACAACTCTGTCAAGACTGTAAGCCTATCAGGACCTGGCTCTGCATTTCATTGGCCAGAGGAGGATCTTATGTATTTTCCATTTTCATAAAGGGATCAAGACCTTATTAATTTTATTTTATTATTTTATTTCTTTCCCGCCTTTCTCCCAAAAAAGGACCCAATGGGTAATATAATGTGTAATACAAAACAACATGTTTAAAAACCATTGAAATAACCTAATTAAAACACAAGAAGGTTAAAATTTAAAACATACACAAGTTAAAAACCTTTCTCTTTAATTTGCAACATTAAGCTGCTGAATGTGCCTAAGGCTGCCGAGTAGCAACTGGTGGAGTGGTGGGAATGTCACCTTTAGTTAGCAGTTGTTTTATTGTTTTGTAATTGATTATACAGTGGGGCCTCATTATCCATGGACTTGCCATCTGAGGATTTAAGCATCCATGGACAGCAAGCCTCCATTTTCCCTGATGGTGGCATGTGCATGTGGTCACACTGCCATTATGGACAACAGGACTTCACCTGAAGCTCCATTGCCCCTATTAGCGGTGTGGCTGAACACATGTGCCACCACTGGAGACAACAGGACATGAGGTCCCACAGATTTTGGTATCTGCAGGGAGGAGGGTCCAGAACAGATGCCCTGTGGATACCAAGGTCCCACTGTGTACCATTTGAATCACACTAGGATTGCATAAACAGCCACTGTATATCTCCCATTGTACAATGAAACAATAAGCAAGTACGTTAGCAGGTACACAATTGCTTGCTCTACATCAGCATTCAGCAGAAGGGTGGTGTAGCATTCCCGTCACATAACTTGTGAGTGTGGTTTTGCATTACATAAATACAATGTAGGATCTTGGCCCTTATCGATTCTCCAAAGTCACAACATCTGGGGCAGTGGCAAGGAGAGAACGAGAAAGGGAGGTCCGTCACACAGGAAAAATGAAACTGGGAAGTGAATGAAAATAACTTTAAAGGAAAATCACAAATGCAAGTGGAACTGACCACGGGACTGAAATACCTCTCCTACTGCACATAGTTGATATTGTCAGATTTGTTTGTGACACAACCCCATTAACAGTTTTAGACAAAAGGCTTCAACAAAAATGTCAACTGTTCTCTGCTGAGTCAGGCAGCAGTTGATTGTGTAGCAATGTTTGATCATGTTTTTGGCAAGCAAAATAACTTCAGGCTAGATTGAGAAGCTATATAATAAGAATGTGTGCCCCCCCCCCATTAAAAAAACCCCAAAAACCAAAAACTGGAACTTTCTATGGAGGAGACCATCTGATAGGTTCACAAGACAAGTAGCTATCAATCTTCCACTTATAGCTATTATATTTTTAAAATGTGATTGAGTGTTTTTTGTATACAGTCATGGAATAAGTGGGACAACATGGCTTGATGTACCACCTCATCAAAATAAAATGACAGATGAAAAGACCAAAAAGGAGGGAGAGGAGGCAAAAAGCACTGAGAACATCTATTTTCACAGAGTTATGCTCCCACTGATTTACTCAAACAGGATTTTTTCTCCCATTCAAAGAGGCTCTCGTGAACATAGAATCACACAGTTCAGTTCTGCACCACGTCTTTGTCAGACTGGACCTCATTGATTTGGCCAAAGTGCCTTAATGTCACATCAGGTTCACAAACTTTTGTAATTTTCAATCCAAATGCAGTTGCTAATGTTTATGAGTGCTGTTTGCCCCATCTCTTCTCTGCAGCCAAATCCTTGGTATCTTTCTGCAATTCTGCTTAATGCATTCTCTTTTTGAGCTGGACAGTTAATGCTAAATAAGCCAGTACATATTCATCTGAATTTTTATGAGGAGAATTTTCCAATTTGTTTTTGTTGTCTTTATTTTTTTTTAAAAAAATGTTTTCTTCCCAAACTTATCAGAACACCATACCATTGAAGAATAGGAAATTGAGTGTACAGAGATAGGATCACAGGCCCACTCCACTATTTTCTGTGGAATTTATGGCATCATCCTCCATGTGCCTACTTGGAAGTAAGCCTGTCAATGCAATGAGGCTTCTGTGAAGGAAGGCAAGAGAAAACAGAGTAAAGAAAAGTTGAAGGCTTTCATGGCCAGCAGCCATAGTTTTTTGTGGATTTTTTGGGGCTATGTGGCCATGTTCTAGAAGAGTTTCTTCCTGACATTTCACCAGCATCTGTGGCTGGCATCTTCACAGAATGCTGACCTGGAAAGAGAGAGAGAGAGAGAGAGAGAGTGTGTATCATATATACTGTATGACCCTGGGTGAGGAGGGGTGATTCCCATGTTAATCTGTGTATTGTTTTGTTGTTGATGTCCTCCTCAGGGTGGGAGGATATGCAAAAGAGGATTAGTGTTTGCTAATTGGTAATCATTGTTTGCTGGGAAAGTTTACTGGAGTGGTTTCTCATTTGCAGTTGCTAAGTCCTGGTTTTGGTGTCCTTCAGGACTGGTAGCCAAACTTCGTTTACTTTGAGAATTTCTTCTTTCCTGTTGAAGTTGTCCAATGTTTGTGGATTTGAATGGCTTCCCTGTGCATTCTGACCTGATAGTGGTTGGCATGGTCCAGAATTTCAATGTTATCAAACAAAGTTCTGGACCACTGAAGTTCTGGACCATGCCAACCACTACCATGTCAGGATGCACAGGAAAGCCATTGAGATCCACAAACATCTGGATAATTTCAACTGGAAAGAAGAAACCCTTAAAGTGAACAAAATTTGGCTACCACTCCTGAAGAACAGCAAAATAAGGACTCAACAAATGCAAATGGGAAACCATTCAGAGTCAGGGGCTTTCCCAGCAGATAATTGATCACCAATTAGCAGACATTAATCCTCTTTTGCATTAGCCTCCCAGGCTGAGGCCGGCCATCAGCAACAGAACAATACACACGCAAATCACTCCTGCATTCCCAGGCTCACACAGTATATATACACCCAATTTTTCTAGGCAAAGCATTCTCTGAAGATGCCAGCCACAGATGCTGGTGAAACGTCAGAAAGAAACTCTGCTAGACCATGGCCACATAGCCTGAAAAACCCACAAAAAACTATGGATGCCTGCCATGAAAGCCTTTGACATTACATTATCAAACAGCATTTTGTGCCCAGGATGGTTTATAACATGTTCTGATACTGCTGATTTTTCTACCTGATCTAGTCTGCAGTGTCTCTCATGTTCCTTCATTCATGTTTGCACACTGCATTTGGTAGCCCCTATGTAGACTTGTCCGCAGCTGCATGGTATGCGGTAAACCCCTGCGGCTGTGAAAGGGTCTCTCTGGTCCTTGGCTGAGCGCAGCATTTGCTGGATTTTCTTGGTCGATTTGTAAACCATTTGGATGTTGTGTTTCTTCACTAGTTTCCCTATTCTGTCTGTGACTCCATTGATGTATGGTAACAATACCTTCCCTTTGGGTGGCTGCTTGTCTTCACTTCTCTGGGTTTTCCTGGGCCTGGCAGCCCTTCTGATGTCTGAGCTGGAATAATCATTTGCCTGTAGAGCCTGGTCTAGGTGCTTCAGTTCATCTTCCAAGAAGTGGAGTTCACAGATCTGCTTTGCGCGGTCTACCAGTGTTTTGATTGTGCTTCTTTTTTGTCCTGGGTGATGGTTGGAGTTCTTGTGCGGGTATCTGTCTGTATGTGTGGGTTTTCTGTATACTGTGTGACCCAAGCAATGGTTCAGTTTGTGGATTACTAGAACATCCAGAAATGGCAGTGTTCCTTCCTTTTCTTTTTCCATAGTGAATTGGATGTTAGGGTGGATGTTGTTCAGATTAACATGGAAATTACTCCTCCTCACCCAGGATCACACAGTGTGTGTGTGTGTATACACACATACCCACTCTCTTCCAGGCCAGCATTCTCTGAAGATGCTAGCCACAGATGCTGGTGAAATGTCAGGAATAAACTCTTCTAGAACATGGCTACATAGCCCGAAAAACCCACAAAAAACGATGGATACCAGCTAGGGAATTCTGGGTTTTCTGTAGTTTTGTGGGACATTTGGCCTTCTCTGTCAGAGCTCTGGTGCCACAATAAACTATAAATCCCATGATTCCCTAGCACTGAGCCAGGGCAGTTAAAGCGGTCTCAAACTGGATTATTTCTGCAGTGTGATTTGGACCTATGATTAGATAGGCTTTTGTTAAAGCTGAGTGCCTTCAACTGAACCTTAGGCTTATTACTGAACATGAAGAAAATGAAAATTATGACCAGAGAGTCAACCAAGGAGGCCACAGGCCTGAGCCTGCAAGACCTGAACAGTGCAGTTGAGGACAGGGGATCTTGAAGATGTCTCCTTCACTCAAAGGAAGTTAACAACAACAAAAGGTGAAGCTATGATGGGTTTTCTTGGAAGAAATTGTTCAGAGGCGGGTTGCCTTTGCCTTCAACTGAGACTGACAGGTCCTAGAAGCTAAGTGTGCTTGAGGCCACAGCCTCAGTCCAGTGATAAATAAAAATCATTTTTGATTGTTTGTTTGTTTGTTTAATTAAAGTGTAGGACTATACCAATATAAGACTAAATTAGAAAATTAAGTAGCAAAATGCTATTCAGATGTTGAGGCCATTAGTGCAAATAATAATAATTGTTCTTTTTAAAAGGACTCTTTTAAAGCAAGCAGTTTTGGTTGAACTTACTTTAATTTGTTTCTGAATGGTATTTCTTGTAATATGCAATAAAGTGATTAAAGAGAAGCATCTGACAATGGTTCCTGATCTAACAACGAACAACTCCCAATAAGCAAAATTAAAGTGCTTACATTCAAAGAGTCACTATTGTTCAATAAGAGGGTTGGAAAATAGTAATAATGCCCAGACTTTATTATATATATATATATATATATATATATATATATATATATGAATAATCAATTAAAAACAGGAGTGTTTGTACTTATATCGTATGGTTTAAACCATCATGGTTTAAAGCAGCCAACCATGATACTTTAAGGTACTTTAAATATCTTACCCCATCATGTTTGTTTACTGGCAAAAGATCAATTGGAAATTAGAACTTCACACATTTCATATGATTATTTGCAACATTCAGGAATGCCTAA
Source organism: Sceloporus undulatus (assembly GCF_019175285.1). NCBI lineage: Eukaryota > Metazoa > Chordata > Lepidosauria > Squamata > Phrynosomatidae > Sceloporus > Sceloporus undulatus. Next base: position 243,421,499 of record NC_056525.1, read on the forward strand.
ATGAAAAACCCACTAGTGAAAGATATGAAACTCTAATAATTCTGTTGGGCTTCTTAATTTATATTTCTTTTCCTAAAAGAAAAGCAAAAGTTTGTCTCCTCCAAAAATGAGCTTGACACACAAAACACACACCCCAGTTTCCAATACTATTCCCAGTCTCCATAGTAACCACTGAATACCAAATCATCTTTCAATTGGACGATTCCAGCACTTTTTGAGATCATTCCTGGTTCCCATGGCGATCGCCAAAACCCCATGATCTCTCAAACCAGGGATTTTAGCCAACAGGAGTTCCGGCTGGGGCAAGGAAGCAAAGAGAATGACCTCCTCCGGCTGAGCAGATTGCCAGTGGGGTAAAAATGGCCAACAGCTCCACTCCTGGGTATTCATTTTGACAAGAACTCTTGGGATCTGAAGCGGAAAAAAGAAAAACAAAGCCATTTTAGGAAAACCTGATATTGAAAATTAGTTTAAAGCAAATGTCTTTAGAGATGAGTTTACTTTTCTCTTACGCTGCAGCCTTCCTGCTGAATCCCAAAGGGATGCACCACTCTAGGTAGATTCCCTGGCATCAGTTAAACCAGGGGTAGAAAGCCTGCAGCCTTCCAAATCTTAGCCAGTATTCTACATTGGAGACTTAGGCTACTGCCACATTGCAGAAATAAAATAGTTTGGCACCACTTTAACTTCTATGCAGTGGCATCACTAAGGGGGGTAGCAGGTGAGGAGAGCACAAGGTGATGCCCCAGAGGGAGGTGACACCAGGTTGGACACTCCTCCGCCTTTGGTGCAGAATGGATGAATACATGCCCTTCCTGGGTGACATGTTCCGCATCAGATAACATTCTAGCTCAGTGGTCCCCAAAATGTGCTCTTCAGGGGAGTTTGAACTTCAGCTCCCAGAATCCCAGACTACTGGCCAACATGGCTGAAGATTCTGAGAGCTGAAGTCCAAAATCTCTTAAATGGCACAGTTTGAGAACTACTGCTCTAGCTCTGGTGCCACTGTTTCTGTGGCTCAGTGTTATAGAATCCTGGAATTTGCAGTTGTGTTGGCACCAGAGGTCTCTGACAGAGAAGGATATATATCTCACAAAATTACAAATCCCAGGTTTCCATAAGATAGAGTCATGGCAGTTAATGCCATGCTATTGAACTCTGCCCATGATGATTATTATTTGGATTAGTTGGATTTCAATATGTAGTTTTTAATCTTATATGGTTTAATCTTGTTTTAAGGGGGGTATGTCTATATGGATGCATTTTAACATGTACGCTACTTTGATTGCCTGGCAAAAAGAGGGATAGAAATAAAAAATATTTTTATTTATTTTATTAAGTGGTGTACAACTGCTTTAATTCTTCAGTGCAAATGAGATCTTAGTTGCATATTCACAACCAATATCTCCTGGATCAACCCACTCCGAACCCACCCAGCAACCAAACCAGGTGAAGGAGGTCTGCTCTGCTGTTGACTGGGGTGCAGGGAGGATAACTTTTATCTCCAAACACAGTGACTGAGGCTGCAACAAAGACTTGTGAGAGGGATCTTGTTTCTGCTTGTCATAATGTCATTGGCAGGCAGGAGGAGGTTGGAAATATAACCCTCCTTCTGCCCCAGTCTGCAGCTGAATAGTTCTCCTTCACTTGATCCAACTGCTGGCTTTCAAGGTGGCATCTACACAGCCATATAGTAGGTCTATATAGTCTTACTGAATACAAAGCAGTTATGGACCTTTAACTTTATGTTATGAATCCATAACTGCAATATTTAATGCTATTCCTTATTGGACTTCAAGTCCCAGTAGTTCTAGCCATATCAGGCAATGATGGGCCATACTGGGAGTTCCAGCACAACAGTATCTAGAGGATTTCATTATTTCCATCCCTGAATTAAATGAATGCAAATTTAAAATCCGGATTAATAGTAATCTATCAACTGTATTGGCTAAGATCCTGAATCAAGGGATATATCTACACTGCAGAATTAAAGCAGTTGGGCACCATTTTAATTGAAGGCTGAAACAATTACTGGTTATATTCAAGCTTGTGTCTTTTGTTCTTCATTTCCTCATCCTTGTATCTTTATCTTTGGGCCTGAACAGACAGGCCAAAATAAAGCTGCTTCGAGTCAATTTGGAGGTATGCTGTTTAAATGATGCATATGTCCTAAGAGGCTGGAAGCCATGCCAAAGTCACGCTTCAGTGCTAAGTATTGGTGCGCAGCTTTGGTGCAGTTTCTGGACTCTTAAGATGTGTGTGTCATTTAAACAGCATACCTCCAAAGTGACCCGAAGCATAGTTTTTTGTGGGTTTTTTGGGCTATGTGGCCATTTTCTAGCAGAGTTTCTTCCTGACGTTTCGCCAGCATCTGTGGCTGGCATCTTCAAAGAATGCTTGCCTGGAAAGGACCTGGGTATATATACTGTGTGACCTGGAAAGGCAGGAGTGATTTGCATGTGACCCGAAGCAGCTTTATTTTGGCCTGTCTGTTCAGGCCCTTAGTTTTCTTGGTTGTTGCAAAGAAAAAAGACCAATCTGAGCAGGTGAATCTTTTTGTAATCTTAGCTCTTAACACTCCTTTACATAGCAAGGATCACATAACAGAAGTTAATTAGGAATTTTCAAGAGGATGCATGCAAAAACGAGTGAACCAGCTTGAATGTCAAAACAGGCCTCTTGATCATTTAATTCTGAAAGATGCCTTCACCACCTTCTTTCCCTACCCCAAAGCCTGAAGACTTATCTCAGTTGATAGGATGGAAGCCATGAAAACAAGTAGTCACCAAACTTTAGCAAAGCATCCTTTTCTTTTCTAGAGACTGGGCTGGGGCTCCAATGGGCTTTCTTCCAGTATAAATGAGGCCCTTGCTAGCAGTTTCCTGCTGAGGAACACACCAAGAGACATTTGAGGCTCTTTTTAAAAATGGAAAATGACAACAACAGTGGAAGATGTTTTGCTATTCTCTTCTCACCCCAGGATCCTAATGAAGGAGTAGCATTGTGAACTTCACTGGGCTCCCCAGCTCTAGGTAGTCTGTTCACAACAAGATAACACAAACTCTCTTCAAATACGCTAAGATAATTCACTAGCACTCTAATCCTGATATAGCTTATGTGTGCAGTCCAGTCTTTTCTGACTTGTGGCACCCCTAAGGTGGATCTATCACAAGATTTTTTTGGCAAGATTTGTTCAGAGCTAATTTGCCATTGTGCCTTGCCCAAGGCTTATGTGAGAGCCCCACAAATTGTGGTAATATTAGTCTCTTGCAGTATGAAAAGGTAGAAGAGAGCGGTGGAAGGAATGTGGCATCATCTACAAAACTAATTGGTTTTCATTTTTGCATGAGCTTTCATGGATATGAACCCACTTCTTTGGGTGCAGTACAGAGAGATAATAAATGCTCAGGTATAATGCATATTTACACAGTTTTGGGAGTGGGATGGAATGTAAATGGCTCCAGAAAGATGCAAATCGTGCCTCTTTGCCCTACATTTTCAAAGGGGATACTGGTCTTTCAGATCTGCCTACCAAAAGTCACTTTCCCTGGGTTTTATCCGGTTTTACATTGTTTCAATTTTTTTTTAAATCCAGCAACTACTTATTATATTTTAAACCATTTAAACATTTCTAATTATTTATTGTAATCCACACTGAGATCTACCATATAAAGGGCTGGATACAAAATAATAATAAGTTACACAAAATAATAAGTTGCCCCATGAAATAACTAGACATTTTTGTCCAACATAAAATGGCCACTATCAACCCAAAGGTTGCAGAAATGAGAGCTGTGCATGTATTGTCCTTGCACATGGATGCACATGGGTAATGTGCATTCATGCACATGAGCATTCAGCTGTACATATTTGTTGTCTTGGTTCAGTTGTGCAGTGTTACCATTCAACATGAGAAGTACAGAAACATTCAAAATCCAAAACAATGATACATTTATTGGACCAACCAAAATGCACAAAATGCATCTTGCAAACATTTGAAGCTCCACTGGCATCTTCATTAGGCAAAGATGTTGAAAATGATACAGATGGGGGGGGGGATTAAGATGGTGTTATTCCCAATCCTGCATTTTGTCAAGATGTTGCTGTTCTCAGTTCAGGTTGTACTGAAGTGGCATTCATGCAAGCAAGTTCCTCCTCTTTCTGGCCATGTGGGTACTCCAGAAAATATGTTTTCTGGATGTAATATACCACATTTTAGCCACAGAAAGAGAAACCTAAAAGAGGGACAATGGACCAAGACTTGACCATTTGAGGTTTCTAACTCTAACAAACGTAAAACATTTTTCTAAAATATTTGGAGTACGTTTTGTATGCTTTAACAAAAGAACACCTCAAAATGTTTCCTAATGCAAAAACATGGAGGTGTTCTTTAGAAACCCGGTGCTCTCTGCCTAAGAAAGGAGCTTGTAGTTTCATAAAGGAAGGAGGCAACGTGGATCTCCAGAAGAGCATCTCTAGAGTGCATCAATATCATTTTTCCCCTTCAAACCAGATTGACTTCATTGCTATTATCAGGATATTTTCCTCCCCCACTGGTAGAGATTTCTCCTCCGTAGTTTCCAGGGGCCTTTTTTTTCTTGAATGTAGGCCAGAAGACTCATTTATCATTCCTTCATCACAAAGGTCAAACCAATGAATCACTGCAAATTATATCCGTCTAGTAGTTGTTACATAATTATGGCAACTGGACAAGTGACAGCGGATCAGTTGCCTAAAGTACCTTCTACAAATTTCACTCCTGTAACCACCCAAAGCAGTGCTATATTTAAAAAAAGGATTTCCGATGCACCCCATCTCATTGTTGAAGGACTATCTGTCCAGACATCACATAGGCATGCATTAAATATGCACAGCTGTTCAAAAGTGAGGAGCAATCATCAGATCTCTAAAACTATTCCAACTGTAGTTTTGGAATTTCCAGTTAAATTCCAAATTCCAGTTAAATTCCAGGTAGAGGAAATGCTAAGGGGAAAAAACCCCAAGTTCCATCAATAAATGAATGGCTATTGAAATGGACAAATTAATTACCTTTTGTTGTAATAAAACCAACAAAACAACACAGAGAGGAATGGAATTGTCTTTTACCCCTGATAAGGTATTTAAGCAAGAACAAAATTACTGATACTTTAGTTTATTAGTGGTAAAATCTATTTATATCTCAATGTTGATAGAATACAGGCATTCCCATCTCTTTGTTCAAATCTGAGTAGGCATTTTGCCTGAGATTCGCTTGTCTTTTTGTTCCCAGTAACATACACATACACATTCTAATACACAAAGCGCCCTGCTTTCTATTTTAAACCTTATATTTTATCTATCTCTGGAACCCATTATTTACATTTTCAGGGCTTAAATTTAGCAAATTATAACCCCAGTTAGTGATCCGGCTTGTACCACATGACCCAGCCAAAGATAGTTAACTGCCTTCAAGCCAACTTTAACTTATGGTGAGCCAATGAATGAGAGACCTCCAAGTCAGCTTGTCTTCCATTGCCCTGCTCAGGTCTTGCAGACTCAGGGCAGCAGCTTCCTTGGCTGAGTCTATCCATCTAATATGCAGTCTTGAGTGACATCCAACCTAGGTCAATGCAATTTTAGGCTGCATCAATAAAAGTGTAGTGTCTAGATCAAGGGAAGTAATAGTGCCACTCTGTTCTGCTCTGGACAGACCCCACCTGGAATATTGTGTCCAGTTCTGGGCCCCACAATTTAAAAAGGATGTTGAGAAACAGGAGCGTGTCCAAAGGAGGGTGACTGAAATGGTGAAGGGTCTGGAAACCATGAAGCCCTATTAGGAATGACTTAAGGAGCTGGGGGTGTTTAACCTGGAGAAGAGAAGGTTAAGAGGTGATATGATAGCCCTGTTTAAATACTTGAAGGGATGTCAGATTGAGGAAGGAGCTAGCTTGTTTTCTGCTGCTCTAGAGAACAGGACCCAGAATAATGGATGCAAGCTGCAGGAAAAGAGATTCCACCTCAACATTAGGAGGAACTTCCTGACAGTGAGGGCTGTTCAACAGTGGAACACACTCCTTCCACTCTCTTTCTTTAGAGGTCTTTAAGCAGAGGCTGAATGGCCATCTGTCAGAGATGCTTTGATTAAGATTTCCTGCATGGCAGGGGGTTGGACTGGTTGCCACTTGCAGTCTCTTACAACTCTATGATTCTATGATACTATCTCTTGTTTCATATTGAATTGTCTTACCATAGGATTTTCATGGTAAAAGGTATTCAGAGAGGACTTATTGTGCCTGTTTCTGTGCAGTACTAACCAGTGTTATGGAAGATTGTGGATCTTCAGATAACCTGGAGCCTGAGCCATGTGGGTTTTATTTGTCATAACCAACATTTTTGCACTTGGAAGTGGACCATCAGCCAGTGGAGGTAATGCAGCAAAGGAGTTATGTGCTCCCCAGTTAACAATCTGTCTGCAGCTCTTTAAACAGTGGAAGTTTCCAAATGCTTTTCAAAAGCAGCCCCACATAGAGTTTTACAGTAATCTAAACAGGATGTAACTAAGACGTATGTCACTATGACCAGATCAAACATTCCCTGGAATAGGTACAGTTTACACTCTGTGCAAATGCACACATGGCCACCACTGAAACTTGAACTTCCAGGCTCAGGGTTGAATCCAGGAGCTGCAATCCTGAATCTTCAGGGCGAGTGCAGCCCCAAGTAACACACGTTAAATCCCTATTCTGACTGACCAAGAGCACCTCTGTCTGGTCATTAAGTTTCAATTTGTTTGCCCTCATCCAGTCATTTCTGTTGACAGACACTGATTTAGAACCAAGACAGTTTCCTTGTATTGAGGTGAAAATGAGTATTAGAGCTGGGTGTTATCTTCATACTGATGGCACCAGAACCCAAAGAACCAGTCATTAAGCAATAATAGAAAATTGTTGTTGTTATTATTAGAAAATGCCAAGTAGCCACTAGTAGGGATAGAATGCCATGGCAATGATTAATCTGCTTTTCCTTAAGATTCCTAAGAGCTTAGTAACTCTGCAGTTTTTAGGGTTTTTTTCTCTCCTCTTGATTCAAAATACTTTTTCTTTAGCATCGTTCTACCTTATTTTGGTTTTAAGGTCAAGTTCCAGCCTTTTCTTTTAGTACCTTGACTTTGGGTGAGATGTCATTTTCTGCTGTCCCTTGGGCAGTAAAATGTCCCTGCCCAGCCCTGGAATGGACATTCATGAGGATATGAGGGTGCAACCGACATATTCACACCCCTATTCCTTCCTGCTTTAAGCCCCCAGAAATTTATTTGAATTAGGATAAGATGTACCTTCCTTTTTTTTAAAAAAAAGAACTAAGTGCATGTTTGACAAGCATTTAATTGAGTATTGGCATTTATGTGATATCAAAGCAGTGGTTTAGCTGTAGTCTCTGGTATATCAAAGCCTTGGGGGATTGGCTAATTTGTGTGTTGAAAGTGAATGTGGAAGTCTGGGGCAGGCTTCAAGGAGAAGCCCATCAAAGTGCCATAAGGGAGTGAGCAGCCTCTGAAGCTCATTAACAACTTGATTAGAAGGATAAAAACTAATCAACCTTGCTCTTAAAACAAAAAGGAAGGCAGAAGTCCGTACTAAATAAGCACTAATTGGGAAGAAAGAATTATGACTATCTTGATAAGGGATCCCCCTCAAGCAAGCAGGGATAAGGTTCACTTTATCCAAAGTGTTTTATTAAAGTGTTGGTTATTAAGTACTGTACATTTAATGAAGACATGATGGCTAAGTGCCAAGTGGTGGAGAATTGTCAAAAGATGGACTTTTCATCAGACCAGAGCCACATGACATGTGTGGAAAGCATAACGGCTGACTACTCTAATCCAGTGCATCTCACTCTTTTAGGAAACCTTTCTTCTTGAACGTATCCTATGGAGCATCTCTTTGGAGAGAGTTCTGAGAGATACTCTGTTGTTGTTGTTGTTGTTGTGTGCCTTATGGTGACCCTAAGGCAAACCTATCATGGGGTCTTCTGGAGCCAAGCGTGTGTGACTCACCCAGGTCACCCTTTGGGTTCCCATGGCCAAGAGAGGAATCGAACCCTGGTCTCCAGAGTTTTCATCCAATGCTCAAGCCACTACATCATGCCAGCTCTCTAGGAGATACTCTAGGTGCACACTATGGTATCTCATGGTACTTTAGAGAACAGGATTCGAACCAATGGGTTCATATTACAGTATATGAGAGTCCAAGTAAACATTAGGACTTCCTAAAAGTAAGATGTGTTTGGCAGTGTAAGATACTTCTTCCTTCAGTGGAAACAGGGGTTGGTTGCCCATGTCTTAGTGTAGCTTGGCAGTAGATTGTTACACTGGCCAGGAGTTGAACTAGATGTCTCTTGGGGTCCCTTCCAACTCTACATTCCTTCTCCCACATAAAGATAGCCAATAATTAAGAGAGACCTCAGAGCCTATTCTTAAGATCCCACCAACACATGAGATAAGATGGACAGTGACCAATACCAGGACCTTTGTGTGCAGGCACCTGGGCTTTGGAATTCTGTCTCTCCAGAGAGGTTTTTATTAATTTTTATTTTATTTATTTGTGGCATTTACACCCTGTCTGTCTCCCAAAATGGAATTCAAGGTGGCTTGGAGGTTCAAGGTTCACGGTTCACATGGCCAGCTTGAAGTAGAAAACCTGTGACCTACCTGTCAGATTCTTGCTGTCCATCAAAGTGTCCAAAGCATCAAGTAAAAGGGAATGGGAGAACTTTCTCTGGGAGATGAGATTTCTAGGAATACAAACACTATCTGGAGACTAGTTTTCCTGCACAGTTCTGAACCAGACAGAAAAGTATTTGATTAACAGCTGCACTGAAGAACACCTTTAGAAGTTGTGCCCAGATGGTCTGCCCCCGGCTTGCTTGTAACACTCAAAGCCGCAGGAGGAAAAACAGAAACGCACTAATCCATTCATGCCACATCAACCCCAATCATTCAAAAGCAACTGTGCACAGATTCACACAGACCCCTGACTTTCTTGCTACCTGACAAGCAGTGAAACCTCACTTGCATCTATATGCCAGGTCCTAGACTCATTATCCCACATTTATCCACACTAACCTCTCTTTATCATCTTTTTGCCCAATTACTTAAATGATCAAAGTCCTTCTTGATTTCTACAGATATCTCTCTACCTTCATTATCCCCCCCGCCCCCCGTCCCCATGCCAAACACATAGGCTGGCACGTGGAAGGTGGCTTCCTTCTCATACTACTGAAGATTAATCTATCAACAAAATGGGAAACCAGGAGAGAAGAGACAGAACAGGGAGGCTTGGTATGTGCTGACTGTTTTAGCTTGCTTGCTTCTTATGACAAATCCATGTCATCCCCTGCCATCTTAATCGAGACTGAATATAGTATGGTTGCCAGCATTAATGTTATTCTAAGAACTGCTTCTGTGTGCTTTGCATACCGAGGAAATTCAGGGGCTTTCCAGACCGGTGCTTTGCACCGGCCTGGATACGTGCTAGGGTTGCCCGAGGGCGGCGCCATGACATGCCCCACAACCCTAGCAGGTCACAGCTGTGTGATAATTGCGGCTCCCTGTATACACAGGCACCGCCATTATGATGTCACGGCTGCACTGCAGCCAAACGGTGTGGCACGGGTGTGACATCCCCATGACGCTGCAGAGTGCTTGGGGTGCCATTTCAGCATCACGGGAAGTTGCTCCAAAACAGAGCTCCTTTTTGCCGCATGCATCACTGGTGCAGCCTTTACACAGCCACGCCAGTGATGTGGAAGAGAAAGGGCCAAGCACCCCCTTTCTCCCCTTCCCCGCAGCTGTCGGGGTGTCCTTGGAGCATGAAGCCCCAAGGACACCTTTTTCTAGGTTGCAGGGAAGCGGCGTTTTGCCGCTTCCCCAAGGCCTGGAGAAGTAGCAGATTGGGGCCTCTGGGACTGCCGCTGCAGATGCCCAGGCCCCAATCCTTAGGGGAAAGGGGCGTGTGCAGGCCGACTCAAAGGGGAGGTCTGTATCCCACCTCTGTTCCTGCCCCTAACCGGACCAGAAACAAATATACACAATCTTATCTATCTGTCTATCTGTTTGATTGATACCATGCTTTTCTCCTGAATGGGGCTAGAAATTGAGGGCCCGTACAGACAGGCCAAAATAAAGCTGCTTCAGGTCCCTTTGGAGGTATGCTGTTTCAATGATGCATGCGTCCTAAGAGGCCAGAAGCCATGCCAAAGCAACATTCCAGTCCTAAGTTCATCTACAGTGTAGAATAATGGAATTTGACACCACTTTAACTGCCATGGCTCCATTCCACAGAATCCTGGGATCTGTGGTTTTGAAAGCACATACACTTTTGGCAGTGAAGGCTAAAGATCTTGTAAAACTACAGATCCCAAGATCCGATAGGATGGAGCTACAGCACTTTAAAAGGTGTCAAAGCTCATTACAGTGGTACCTCGGGATACGAAATACCCAGGTTACGAATTTTTCGGGATACGAATAAATCCCATAGGGATTTATTGTTTCGGGTTACGAAAGTTTTTTCGGGTTACGAAAAAACTCCGGCGCTGTTTTAAATGGAGCCGCGGCAGAGCCGCGGCTTTTTTCCCCATTAGCGCCTATGGCAATTCGGCTTACGAAGGTTTTTCGGGTTACGAAATTAGCCGCGGAACGAATTAATTTCGTAACCCGAGGCACCACTGTATTTGTACAGTGTAGATGCACCCAAATTCTGTCTAGCAGCATGCCAAACACTAATTGTCTCATTTTGGAGCAAACCTATTTTTGCAAATATCTATCTATCTATCTATCTACCTATCTATCTATCTAGACAGAACCCCCACCCCCCACCCCAGGACCACATGAGGCCCATGGACCACACTTTACCAACCCCTGCAATAAATCAATTGTTGAGTGGTGATTCACCTCCACAGGTAAATTCCATAGATTTCACATACTTTTTCTAGTTGGGATTAGCAATAGGATGCAAGTCTGTGTTATAAACAAAATGGAGCAATCCAGAAAATGTAATACAATTCAGAAAGTAATGCAACATTCAATACATCACGATTATGTACAGACACTTCATGTAATTTAAAAACATGTTTTGTCAAAGAAGTGCCAAGGGACCTACTGAGTAAACATGTGCATTGAATAATAGTCTTCTAAACAAAAACACAAAAGAACTTTAAACTCCACTATTCTTTGAATGTTCACAGCGATCCCATTAATGAAACAAAGCATGTGCCAACTCCATTATTTTATAATCAACACGCTGTTTCTGCTGTTATCAAAACATTCTGCAGATCACTTCTACTTATTCTTCAAAAGAGGAGCAGAAAACATTTTAAGTACCTATAAGGATTATTGAAAAGGAACAAAGGTTGAGAATGTTTTCTTAGAGAGGATAATTAGTTTGACATCTAAGGAAACATATATTTATAATGAGCTTCAGTGCTGAAGGGTTAATTTGCAAATGGGTTCCAGAGGAGCTCTCTCTCTCTCTCTCTCTCTCTCTCTCTCTTTCATATCCTACTTTTCTCTCATAATGGGACTCAAGGCAACTAACAACATATTTTAAAACAATACAGATGAAAAAGTAAACACAATTTGGAGGAAAGTGTAAATATAAAACCGTTTAAAATATAATTAAACAATTTATAAAGTTAAAACATTAAACATTAAAAACTTTTTAAAAACCATTGCAACACAGTTCAAGCCATAACACAACACAACACAGCATATCATTAAAAGCCTGTCCCATTTACCATAGTTTTTAAAAAGCTTCGTGGCATAAGAATGTTTTCAGCTGCTGATGAAAGAAGATCAAGGAGGCTGTGCATATGATACTATAATTTAAAGGTATCATCTTAATTTTGCTTAGTTGCTTTTATGTCACAAGTATTGCTATAACATTCATTGATATTTGGGAATTACGATTTATGAGTAACATCAGTATAAAAAAGCATTACAAAGGATTCTGTACATGAGTTGCTGCACCAGTTGATGCCAGTCCTAGTGACACCACTGCGAAATCGGTTTGCTGATCACTCGGTTCTCCCCACCCTGGCTCTTTGCATTTACTCTTGCAATGACAGCAAAGGGATCAGAGACCATGCCCTTCATCTCAGTTCCTGATGTGTTCCTAGTCACCCTTCCCACATGACCATCAGAAATTGTCTTAAATCTAATCATGGTTTTGTCACTCCAGAGCTAGGCCCATCACTTGTTCCAGATCCCTTTTGTCAATTCCTTAGGAAAACCATCAAAGCCTTTGTTACCCTGTTTGGTAACATCAAACACTCCTCAAGGGCATGAAATGGGATATAAATATACATCACAGCCCTAGCCATCTTGTTCACAGATGGGGGTGCTCTTCACAGACCAAGGCTCTGTCCCACTCTCTCTGTGTAACCCTCAGATGCTGCCTGAGCCACACTCCATTTTTCATGAACCTCTCTTCAGGACTGTTGATTATTGCCCTCTCTAACTACCAATTCATTTCTATCCAACCTTCAACTATCTCATTAACATATAGTTCCATGGGAAATTGGTGCCATGCTGTCACTTAGGTCAAAACACATTGCAAAAATAATCCAGTTTGAAATTGCTTTAACTGCCTTGGTTCAATGCTAGGGAAGGCTGGGAACTGTAGATTTGTGAGACATTTAGGCTTCTCTGTCAAAGAGCCCTGATGCCACAATAAACTACAATTCCTGGGATTCTCTAGTACTGAGCCAGGGCAGTTAAAGTGGTCTCGAATGGGATTATTTCTGCAGTATGTTTTGGACCTAAGAAACATATTGATGACTGGATTGTCACCCAATAGAAATTTTCTGACGACAAGTTGGCTGAATTTAGGGAGCAAGTTGGTTTGTTCTGTTCCTGCATTTGACATCCATTTAAATATACGTGTGTGTGTGTGTGTGTGTGTACACATACACATATATACATATATCACATTATATGAAGCACTGTAACCCACACCAAGACCCTGGGATCTGGGATAATCTGAATACAAAATGTGCTGCATTCTTAAATGACGCTTCCTCCTTGCTCAGCTTCTGGCAATAAAAACATTACGCTTGTTTTATTGGGAAAGGTTTTCCCACAGACAAGTGGTTAATCAAAAGACACCAAGTAGGCTGCGAGTGCCTAGCTTGGATCAAACTTGGGTTTGCTGGAACACAGTAATTTGCGACTGTAATTACACTCAAGTTTATAGCTGTATCTGACAGCCTTGACTCCGGTTTGTTCCCCACTTTTGAAATGTCATTGCAAGGATGGAACTGGCAAAGAACAATATGTTTAGGAGAAATTGTAAAAGAGTGTACAGTATCTCAAACTCCTCCTTAGAGGCAATACAATTTATAGCTGTCATCACCAGAAGCTTTATTTGTAAGCAAGAGGCCTGGAAATGTAAAGTACACCACGCAAGGTACAGTTCAGAGCCTGGAAAATTTACTTTTCTATATAACTGGAGGACTCTGGAAGCCATAGTCCCAAAACATAGTTACTCCAAACTCTTTTTTTTTAAATCCCTTGAGCCAGCCTGCTGTAGTGGTTTGAATGCTGGACTACAACTCTGGAGACCAGGATTCGATTCCCTGCTCAGCCATGAAACCCACTGAGTGAACTTGTGCAAGTCACAGGCTCTCAGCCTCAGGGGAAGGCAATGGCAAACCTTCTCTGAACAAATTTTGTCAAGAAAATCCCACGATAGGGTCACCATAAACTGGAAAAGACTTGAAGGTACGCAGAAACAACAACAAGGCCAAGTATCTCTAAAGTCATTCCACTTCCAGGCTTGCATCGCATAATGTGGTTTAGTGGCAGTTGTGCTCCTCCATCTTTCTTTTGAATACCAGCACTGTCAACCAATTGCTTATCTGGCAGTGTGCTTGCTTATTGTTCAATGTGGAATGAGAAATATACAATGGTTGTTTCTGCAATCCTAATGAATCCAATGGTACACTGAAGGCAGTGATCAGCAGTTATACACCACCTGAGAATTGTTGCTGTTCTTGTGTGCCTTCAAGTCATTTTTGACTTATGGAGAACCTATCACAAGGTTTTCTTGGCCAAATTTGTTCAGATGGGGTTTACCTTTGCCCTCTTCTGGGGCTGACAGAGTGGGACTTGCCCAAAATCACCCAGTGGGATCAATGGCTAAGTGGGGATTCGAATCCTGGTCTCCAGAGTTGTAGTCCAATGCTCAGATCACTACACCTCACTGGCTTTCACCATCTGAGAATACAAAACTGCACGGGTACAATGGTTACACTTCGAGAACTCTACTTATATGACTGTGAACTGAACAGAGGGGCATTTTATAGTGGCCAAAAAAGTACAACTGCATGCATGAGAGAACCTAGTATGCACAAAAAACCAAGAGGACCCCAGAAAGCAAATGCCTCAAGGATCAGATACTTAACCAGCAGTAGATGAGCTTGGAGTCAGCATGGTATAACAGTTTTTTGAGTGTTGGATGAGGACTCTAGAAGATCAGGGCTCAAATTCCTGCTTGTCTATGGAAACCCGTTGGGTGACCTTGGGCAAGCTACATCAAGCTATGTTAGCTACTTTAAAAACAGCATGTAAACATGGAATGAATGGGTTCACTGTCCTACTGGCAAGGTAGCCACCTGTTCCAATAACTGCCAGTTTTTCTCAGTTGCTATTTCTCAGGTGAAGCACTCTTGCAGGGCTATTGTTAGAATAAAACGGAATAACGCAACTTGCCACCTTGGTAGAATTCAAAGACATAGCCGTGTTAGTCTGGAAGATCAGTATGCAAAGGGATCTTGTAGCACCTTTGAACCTAACCAAAAGAGAGAAGGAAATGTGACAGAGATCCTGGCTCTGACTATCTGTTTTATTTACTTGCAGGCAAGGGCTAGAAACATCATTCTGCTGAGACCTGATTGCCAGCAGAACAGACCTCCTTTGCTCGGAGCTGCTGCTGGCTGTTAAAGTACATTTGGGGGACATTTACAATTGCGACAGTATGACTCTGGTCATGTCTACAACCTCAGATGCACTGCAGAAATAATACAGTTTGACAACACTTTAACTTTCATGGCTCAATGCTATGGAATTCTAGGATTTGTAGTTTGTTGTGGCACCAAAGCTCTCTGGCGGAAAAGGCTAAATAGCTCACAAAACTACAAATCCCAGAATTCCATAGCTTTGAGCCATGGCAGTTCAAGCAATGTCAAACCACATTATTTCTACAGTGCAAATGCAGCCTATGTAGTCTTACTGAATACGGAGCAGTTACAGATCTATAACTCTATGAATCTGTAACTTCAATATAGGAAGCCAGCCACTGTAAATAAAGAGAAATTATTTCTAGACGTAACATAAATTCCTTAGTCCATTAAATCTCTCTTCTTCTCCCTCCCCACAGCACCAGGCACAAGGATTTGCTCATTTGCTCATTTTTCTCACAGCCAGGTGGGAGAGCAACAGTGCAAGAAAAATCAAATGTATTTTTTTCTGTTTTAATAATTTAACGGCTCTTCCAACAACCCAAAACAAAGCCATTTATCACCACACACACCAAGCCTCCAGGCACCAATGCTGAAGACGCCCATTAGATGCCATTCATCTGGCACACTGACACCATCCACCTCGGCTTTAGTTGCATTTGTATTTTTAAAAAACATTTGAATAAAACATTTGTGTGCTTTAATGTTAAACACAAAAAGCAAGTTAAAACTGTTTAAAAAATGCTAATGCTATATATAACCATGCTCTCTCTACTCCTAGCAACTGACACAACCGGTGATTCTGTTTCTTCTGACAGTGCTGACAACAATTAGGATCCAAGAATATGTAGGATACTAATGGACTCCAGCTCAGTGGCATTGGGTATATTTTTAGGCTGTTATTATGACAGTTCCTGTAGTGAAATCTCCAAGAAAGAATACAGGCAACACTACTAATATTGAAACATGGGCTGGACATCAGGGGCATCATTATAGAGTGTAGGGGGTGCAAACCACACCAGGTGGCACCCTAAGTGATGTCACCACTGATCCCCAAACAAGCTCCTCAAGCTCTGTCCATGCATAGAGCTGAAAGGAGATGCACCTAATAAGCTTGCTTCTCCATACCTTTTGAAATTCAAGGCCACCTTAGTCTGCTCTGTAACACCTACTTGATCAGCACACAATGGTCATCACCAACAATCATTAGCTACCAGGCCAAGGCACAATGGATCTAAGTCTGGCTGCTCTTCAATCCCTCAGAGGCCAAAGCAAGAGGAGATGGGAAATGGAGGGAGAGGCTATCACCAACTGACAAGCCAAGGAACACTGGACCTATGCCTGGGTGCTCTTCTGTCCCTTGGAGGCAACTGCAATATCAATTAGAACTTAGAGGGAGGAGTTGTCCTCAGCTGTTGGGCCAAGGTGTGATGGAGTTGTACAGGTAAAGCACTGGTGGGCAGTGGACAACTGCATCAAGCCCTGTGTTTCTGGACTCATTGGTCACTTTTCAGACAATTTCTAGTTACTTTTGCAAGCTTGGGAGAAACCTAGAGGACTTGGAGTGCCCTGATATCCAATGCTGCTCCAAGCAGCAGTTGGAGACATTTAATGGGTCAGATCGTATATTGGGGGGGATGATTTTTCCCCCTGGGATTTGGAAGTTTGAGAGGACACAAAAAGGGGGTTGGGGCCCTTGTGGCAGCAGCAGTCTCTGGTATTTCCCTGATAGCCTAGGAAGGAAAAGACTTGGTGCAAATGCACGTCCTTTATCAGTAGCAAGATCTATGTACCCTCCTGTTAGAAGTCTCTTCCCTAAAAGGCAGGGCTGGGCAGACAATGGCCTCTGGGGGGAGGGGGCTGCCTTCCAGATCTAGTTTCCCTTTGATGACCAGGTGGAAAAGCAAATCACCTCCCTTTCCCCTGTGCCCCCCCCTCCAGCCAGTAGCTCCACTAAACCTGGAAAAGGTAGTTCAAGAGAGGACAGGGGTATTAAAAATGACCATAAATATACGAGGTATCCCCAGGGGCATCCTCTTCATTTTGAAGAGAAGTGACTAGTGGGGTCCCCCAGGGTTCTGTCCTAGGTCCAGTGCTGTTCAACATCTTTATCAATGACTTGGATTAAGAATAGAGGACATGCTTATCAAATTTGCAGATGACACCAAATTAGTAGGAGTAGGTAATACCCCTGAGGACAGGATCAAAAGTCAAGATGACCTTAATAGATAAGAAAGCTGGGCCAAAGCTAACAAAATGATATTCAACACAGAGAAATGTAAGGTACTGCACTTAGGGTGGAAAAATGAAATGCACAGATATAGGATGGGGACACCTGGCTTAAGGAGACTACATGTGAGAGGGATCTAGGAGTCCAAGTAGATCACAAGTTGAACATGAGTCAACAGTGCAATGAGGCAGCTAACAAAGCCAATGTGATTTTAGGCTGTATCAATAGAAGTATAGTGTCTAGATCAAGGGAAGTAATAGTGCCACTCTATTTTGCTTTGGTCAGGCCTCACCTGGAATATTGTGTCCAGTTCTGGGCACCACAATTCAAAAAAGATGTTGACAAGTTGGCACATGTCCAGAGGAGGGTGACTGGAATGGTGAAGGGTTGGGAAACCATACTTTATGAGAAAAGGCTTAGGAAACTGGGTATGTTTAGCCTAGACTGGGTATGTTTAGCCTAGAGAAGAGATGGTTAAGAGGTGATATGACAACCCCCAAGCTACGTCCAGCTGCCAATACTGTCCAATTCCTCAGGCATCAAAATGTCTAGGTATGGCAGCCTCCATCAGCTTATTTTACACAATTACTCTTAGACCCTGGAAAAGATATTTTTCAACACTACATCTCTCAGAATCCCCCAGCCTAGCATGGCTGCTAGGTTCTGGGGGTTGTAGTCCCATCAAAGTCACTTTTCCAGGTTTTGGCTGCTTCCTCAGAATCCCATCTTGTGCCCTGAAAAGTGTGTCCAAGATGAACAAGAAATCCTGTATTTTTAAAAAAGGAAAACATTTTTGGTGTTGTTTCTGTTGTTGCTGTAAGAACATAACAATTTGTGGCAGTTGCAACAGCTCCAGGTAACAAGCAATTGAATAATTTTATTAAAAAGAAACTTAAGGACATGGCTGGCTGTCTTTGTTGTCAGGCCTGAAAGCCATGTGAAGGGCTGAGTCACTTCTCAACTCTAGGCATTACTTTCTCATGCTCTGGTTTAGCTCATTCCAAAATGCCTCTTTACATGCGAGTGCCTCAATAGGCACATGGCAATCCTGGCAACACTTTTGCAGGAAGTGCCAGCATTCCATGGAGCTGCAGTAGGAACCCATGACTTCCACTCCAGGGAACCCACTCTGGGTTTTATTCCAGACTTCACAAGATCTAGCCAAGGTGCTCAACTTGTTTTGGAGCCACGGTTTATTATTTGTCCAAAGGAGGGTGACCAAACTGGTAAAAAGTCCATCAAGCTCTTTGAGCTCTCAGAGAGGTGGGTATGTTTAGCATGGAGAAGTGAAAGTTAAGGGGTCACATGATTATTATTGTTGTTGTTGTTGTTGTTGTGTGCCTTCAAGTTATTTCCGACTTATGAGAGACCCTATCATGGATTTTCTTGGCAATGTTTGTTCAGAGGTTTGTCATTGCCTTCCCCTGAGGCTCGGAGATGAAATGAATCCTAGTCTTCTGAGACATAGTTCAACACTCAGACCACTATGCCATGTTGGCTTAAATATTTGAAGGGATGTCATTAAATATTTGAAGGGATGTCAAAGGATGGAGCAAGCTTGTTTTCTGCTGCTCCAGAGACTAGGACACAGTGCAGTGGATTCATACTACAGGAAAACTTCAGTCAATAAGGCATTCAATTACCACCCTAAAAGGAAAGCATTATATTTCACTTGGACAAAAATCAGGAAAAAGTCCTACACAAAACTACCCTTATCTTCGCAAGAAGGACTATTTGGTAGATGGGAAAAATATCAACATTGGCTTACTTATAAAGATCTGTTGATGAAAGACACACATGGAAATACAAAGATTAAGAGCCTTGAAGAGATCAGTGAGGGAGAAACAAAACTACACTGGTTCAACTATTTGCAGAATCAAAATAAATGTAAAGAAGACATAAGAAACGAAGGTATTGAAGATCAACTGAATGACATAGATAGCATAATTTGGAATAAGGGAAAAAAGAAAATAGCCAAAATCTATAGATTAATAGTAGAAAAAGAAACAGAAGCAGAGCTTATTAAAGATTCAATGAACAGATGGGCTCAGGATATAGGTCACCCAATTATGACTGAATGTTGGGAAAAAGTATGGACAAGAGCAAATAAATTCTCTGTGGCACAAGACCTAAAAGCAAATTTTATGAAAATTGCAAATAGATGGTATTATATGCCAACGAAACTAGAAAAGATATATAAATTAAAAGACGACAAATATTGAAGATGCAAGCAGGAAATGGGGACAATGTATCATATGTGGTGGTCTTGTGCTAAAATAAAAATATTTTGGAAGAATATACATGAAATAATACAAAAGATTTACAAAGTTAAATTCTTGATGAGACCTGAAATTGATCTACTCGATACGTCAACGCTTATGGAATATAGTAATGATAAGGAAGACTGAATAATGATTCTAGCCCTGGTGACAGCTGCCAGACTGCTAATTGCTAAAAGTTGGAAATTAGAAGAAACACCACGGATTGAAGATTGGCTTTTAAAGTTACACAATATGAAAGAGATGGACAGACTTTCACATGAGGTTAAAAATAAGGACATGTCAGAATTTGAAAATGAATGGTATCCAATTATGGAATATTGGGGCAAGATTTGGGGTATAAAAAAAGAATTACTAAGTAGTTTAATTTAAATATCAATGGAAAGAGTAAACTAAGATTTTGGAAAAATATGTTAATACCCAATAAGTTGTTTAATTGTAAGACAGTATGTTATGAATTCCTTGTATAGGAAACTCAAGAAAGCAATATAGATAAGAGAAATAGACTTAGGGAAGAGATGCAAGATAAGTAAATACACTGTTGTGGGGAGAAGTTTTCTCTTTTCGGCATAGATGTAAGCTGATATCCTAAATGAAATGTGGTAATAGTTTTAATATACCTTGAATTAGATAAGGGAAACAGAACAAAACTGTTACTTGAAGTAAGACAAAGGAAGACAAAATTGATTTTTCTTTTCTATATAATCTGTGCATTCCTTTGCTGTTAGAGAAATGGTGTATAAGGGGAAACTAGAGTCTAAAGAAGCAACAATGTAGAAATTAAGACACAAAATCAACTAAGGGAAGTTTGTAATGGTTTGAATGTATAGTTTTTATTACATTTTATTTTAAATATAAACACAATAAAGATATGTTAAAAAGAAAGAAAGAAAGAAAAAGAAAAGATTCCATCTCAACATTAGGAAGAACAAACCTCAGCTGAAAATGGTGGGCAGAAATGATATCATGCATCCGTTCCATTGGTCATGGGGGTAAACACTGCCCACTCCTCCTCATGCTTTTGCCCACCTTCAGCTAGGAAGAAAATCACCACCACACCAATTTTTAAAGACAGGAGATGAGCTATGTTCTTATGTGTTTGCTTCTACTGGGTTGTTAGCTCTCTGATCCATTTAATATTGTATTTTTCAACACTTAACAGTCCACCTTCCATATCCACTGAATCCTTATCCATTGATTCAATCATTCACAGCTTGAAAATATTTTGAAAATGTATAAATTCCAAAAAGTAAACCTTGATTTTGCCATTTTATATAAGGGGCAGGATTTTACTACACCATTGTATTTAATGGGACTGGAGTATCCATGGATTTTGGTATCAACAAGGAGTCCTGGAACTAACCCCCTGTGGATATCAAGGGCCCACTGTACTTAGGAGTTCCTGTTGGTCAGTCACAGCCGAAGAAGGAAAAAGAGAGGTGGGAAAAGAGGACTCTAGCTCCTTGATCATGGATGTTGATGCATTTCTTCAGATGCACTGATGTGTCATATCAAACCACAGCTGTATTAGCAGTTACACATTTAATCCTAGAGAGATCTTGTACCACCTTTAAGACTAACTGAAATAAAGAAGTTGGCAAGTCTACAAAAGCTCATGCAGCCAACTTGTTTATTTCAGTTAGTCTCAAAAGTGCTACAAGATCTCTCTACATACTGATTCTGCAGATTAACACAGCTATATCTTTGAATTCTACATTTAATCCTAGGCATGCTCATTCCTAAAGAGGTCTTGATGTGTCTCACCAAGGACTTCTCAGCGGTGGGGCTGCCCCAATGGTAGAGTTGTCTTCCAGGCACTATAATGTGTCTGACACCAGGCCAATCCAGACAGAGACACAAAAACACACACAGGGAGACACACACAGAGACCACAAACAGGTTTTGATTCCCTGCTGAACTGGCTTTATGATCTTTTGTCTGCTGTTGTACTTCTCATTTTTGAAAACATAGGCATTGTGCTGCACTGAGCAATTGTTTTACCCTCTACAGATGCCTCTGGAGGAAATTTGTTTTGAAGGATTGGATAGAAATAATAAATATTTTATATTAAAGAAAATGGAATAAAAATATGTGCAGGATTGAACTGTTATTTAATTAACTCAGGGAGGAATTGATTTCAATACTCCCCTGAATGATACTTCATGGCATTTTTAAGGAGAGGCCACAGTAATTCTTTATAAGCATTTATTTATAAACGTGATAACTTTGGTAAGGAGGAAAAGAATTGGAGAGCAACTTAATAGTCTCAATGGAAGTAGTATTTTTGCACCTCCTGAGACCTATTGCAAGGGAAAGTGTTCCTTGCCGTGAACATTTGCCCATTTGTGGGGTTTACAGAGCTATCTAAATAAAATAATGTGCATATATTAAAATGCAAAGAGTTAAAATTTGCACATTTAAAGCATGCAGAAACACACCTTAGTCAATGTGAAAAGTTGTAACAAACAGATACATTCTGCAAATAACTGTGTGAATTAAGAAAAATACATGTTTAAAATGGCATGAATTTCAGTGTGGAAAGAAATTGTGAAATCTTGTATTGAGATATGAAAGAGAAAGAGGAAGAAATGTGAGCCAGCACTGGGCTACGACTATGAAGACCAGGGTTTGAATCTTAGGTCAGTGATGGAAGCTTATTGGGGGAACTTGGCCATGTCTCACCCTCTCATCCTCAGAAAATGGCAAAGGAAGACCCTCTGTGAACAAATCTTGCCAAGAAAACCCCATAGGGTCACCATAAGTCAGAAACCACTTGAAGGGGGTCAATAACAACAAGAAAAGAGCAGAGGTGTAATTCAGAGAAACTTAGCAAAGCTGAGTTCCTGTGTTTGGAAGTTCTTCTTCAACACAGGAAATTTATAAAACCTGATGAGCCAGAAACATGTGGCCCTCAAATTGTGATTGTACCTCCGAGCAACTTTAGAGATATGTGCTTTCAGAAAAGCAGAAGTCATCAGAAATCCCAGCTACTCAGATAAAATCCACCTTATAAGACCAGGGGGAGGGGGGGGGATGGAGATCATAGACATTTTCTCCAAGTGTACAGAGAGGCCTCTGGATGTCAACAGAGAATTAGAACAGATGCTGAGTGCACACAACATCTTCTCTCAAATGGAAGATTCCCAAAAGCATCTATCTACGCACTAGGTTACATGGACTCTTGAATGATCCGGCACAGACAGCACCAACACATTCCTAAGCTGTGCTGGAGCTGGTGATGTTTACATGGGCATCATGGGGATCTCCAATAAAAGAAACAGGAATGGTAGTGAAACATGGAGGAAATGTTCTATGGATAATGCAATCTAATTGACTATAATTGGTGGCTTCTTCCATACCTCAGATAACAAAGGAGTGGAGAACCTATGGATGTCTCATTACAACTTCTGACCATTGGCCATGCTGGCATGGGCTCCTGGGAGTTGGCATCCAAGAATATCTGGTGGACCACAAGTTCACCAACCCTGAGTTATAGAAATCAATTTTCAAAGGGTAGCCAATTCTACGTCATTTTTATATAAGGAGATCCTGTGTGGACCAGGCACAAAATGTGGCTAGTCCAGTATCCATTTTGTGCACAAGTGATCCAGATATTTCCAGGGCACCTGAACCAGAAGGCAAAATCTGAGAATCACAGAGTATAAAGAGACAACAAGGGCCATACTGTCCAACCCCTTGCCATGCAGGAATATACAATCAAAGCACTCCGGACAGATGACCATCCAGTCTCTATTTGAAAATCTCCAACTCTAGAAATGGATATTTATTTACAGCAAGGAATATGTGACTTTGATGATACCATTGACCAAATTTCCATCCCTAAAACAATGCCATAGTCGTATTGGTTAATCCCAACTGCAGTAAATCAACTGAATTAAGCAATGAATCCTATTAAGTTACTGTCAATATGTAGGCAAATCCCATTCTTTTAATGGGTCTACTCTAATTGTGACTAATAAGAAGTTTAAGGCCATTGGTTGCTACACTCTCTCCTGATGAAACTCAAAGTCCACTTGCAACTGGAATAAGGCATTGTCTGGTATTCCTTTAGTGAGTTACAATGGTGTAAGTTCAATGTATGCCATTGTAACCCACTTCTGGGGTCACTGGGAATCTGTTTTAACTGCAGTGACCAAAAGCTCCCCAAATCCACCTTCAATGTGACAACTTCTCTCCCCAAGTTGGTCATTTCCATGTTAGTGGAGTGGGTTTCCATGGCTAAATTGAGATTTGAATCTTGGTCTCCCAAAGGCCTAGTAGAAGACTGAAACCACTATACCACAGATAAAAAGGGAGCTTCCCCATGTGTTGGGAAAATCATATGATAGGATCATAGAACCATAGAGTAGGAAGGGGTGTCATCTAGTCTAAACTCTTGCCATGCAGGAACATACTACTAAAACATTCCTGAAAGACGCCCATGCTGTCTCCAAACTAGAGTCCATTGTCCTTCAAAGTACTCTGTTCCACTCTCAGACAGTTCTTACAGTGAAAACATTTTGCCTAATGTGAAGTCGAAGGCTTTCATGGCTGGCATCCATAGTTTTTTGTGGGTTTATCGGGCTATGTGGCCATGTTTTAGAAAGGAGTAGGGTATATATATTTCCAGGCAAACATTCTCTGAAGATGCCAGCCACAGATGCTGGCGAAACGTCAGGAAGAAACTCTTCTAGAACATGGCCACAGAGCCTGAAAAACTCATAAAAAACTCTTTTGCCTAATGTTCAGGTGCAATTTCTTTTCTTTTAATTTTAATTCATTGGCTCTCATTCTGGTTTCTGGAGCAGCAGAAAACAAGTTCATTTCTTCTCTTACATGACATCCCCTCAGGTATTTAAAGATGGTTATCACGTCATCTCTCAGACTTTTCATCTCTAAGATAAACATACCCAGGTCCTTAAATCATTCCTAAAAATTTCCAGAGTTCAAGACTTATCCTGTTCACAAAAAAATACTTTCCCCATTCATGCTCCAAATGTTTGGCCATGTCTTTTTCAAATTCCATTCAGTCGTCAGTTCCAGCATCAGAGAGTTCTGTCATGAACAATACGTTTCTCTTCAAGCAATCCAACTACAGAAATGATACTATGAGCTCCATCCATTCTCTGTCTCTTTTTCTCTCTCTTCTCCAAGATATACTGTGTACTTAAAGAAAACCAAGAGCAGCAGTAACACAACTGATAGACCTATTACACCATTTGAACAGCCCAGTTTCTATTGCTGGTGTCTAGGGTAAAATTGCATTAACTTTAATGAAATCTTATAAGGCTTTGGAAAGTGTAATAACTTTTAGAATGTTGTTATTAGTAGCACTGTCATTTTTCTTTTGCTCATCACTCTGTTTGCAACTCATGAGCAACAAAAGGTTGCCCTGATGACAGCCAGCAGCCACAAGAGCTGCAAAGCCGCCACTTGATCAGCCCTGAAAGGAATCCTCAGAGAACATGGCATTCACTTGGCAACAAATGTGGCTGGTGTGAATGACTTCACCTTTCAAATCTGTTTACAAACCAGGCCTATTATTTCATCGAGACCCTTTCTAGTGATTTGATTATCGAATTGCAAAGACTGAACTCAAGAGGCATTTGAAAGCAAAAAAGCAAAAGCAAAGAAAGGATGGGTGAGCCGCCAGGCAAAATTGTCCCTGGCTCAGTCAGGAAATTCAGAGCCAAACTAGGTGACAATGTCATTCAAGCAATTTGCCATTGCGTAAAAGATGTCTCAAAAGTTCATGGCAGGCACCCCTCTGACAGAAAGGCTATCATCCTGATGGTGTCACATGCAAGGTTAAATCCACCTTTGTTGTTGTTCTTGTTGTGTACCTTCAAGTTGTGTCTGATTTATGGCAACCCTGAGGCAAACCTCCCAGGGGGATTTCTTGGCAGAATTTGTTCAGAGGAAGTTTGCCGTTGCCTTCCTCTGAGGCTGACAGCATATGACTTGCCCAAGTTCACCCAGTGGGTTTCATGGCCAATCTGAAAATTGAACTCAGGTCTGTAAAATCATTGTCCAACACTCAAACCACTGCACCACACTGGCTCACCTTTACACTTGCATATGTAGCCTGGTGCCTTGTTAGGTATTTACATCATTGTAAACAGACATGATCACATCAATCATAGAGTTGGAAGAGACCACAAGGGCCATATGTTTTAATATGTCCAACCCCCTGCCATGCAGGAGCTTTGGATTGAGAGTTCCTGCATGGCAGGGAGTTGGACTGGATGGCCCTTGTGGTCTCTTCCAACTCTATGATTCTATGAGGATCCCAGCAGATCTCTGTGGAAGAAGTCCTTTGTCTGGAAACATAGCCAGATGCTTCTCTGATCTCTCCTGCCGCTCTCCACAACAGAATAGCAATGGGAGTGGACTATTGCAGTTTTGTTAATGGGGGAATTGTAGTAGAAGTCTGCATTAGGAACTCTTACGCTATACTCAATCATGTAAGATCTCAGCCAGAGAAAGTTGGGACCCAAGGGGCTGTAGCCCACCCCCAAAGAAGTCCAGGAAGTGGTATAATAAGTTTTGTTTACCAGATATAAGTTGATTAAAAATGGTAAAAGCATGTATGATTTGACAAATATTCTTTATTTTAATATAAACATATAATTTTGATAATAAAGCCTTTGCCATGAAGAAATAAAATCCCACTAAACTTTTATTTGAAAAGACTAATATATTTTAATGTATTATATAGCACTGCGTTAATGACAGTTTATTTGAGAGTGAAATTAGTTCATTGTGGAACAACTGAAATTCATTACAGAATGCATTTAAGCCATTATAGAACCATTTTAAATATTAAATCAGAAGGGGAACTTAAAATTAACTTTTCATGGTGCAACAATGGAAAACAGTAGTAGGGACAGCAAAAGAAGAGACAAAAGACGTCTTATTTCAATTGCCAAGGGAAATGACTTGAAATGTGATTTATTTATTTATTTATTTGATATTCTACTTTCATCCAATATGGGACCAATGTTTTTTGCTTCACTGGTACCTGACAAGATCAATGAATTCCACTGTATAGTTTACATTAGCCATTGACTAGGTTAGTCAATTTAACCATATGTTTTAATATGTTCAGAAATAATACAGTTTGAGACCACTTTAACTGCCCTGGCATAGTGCTAGGGAATCCTGGGAATTGTCATTTATTGTGGCACCAGAGATCTCTGACAGAGAAGGCTAAATGTCTCACAAAACTACAGTTCCCAAAATTCCCCAGCATTGAGCTAGACTGGATTATGTCTGCAGTGTTTTGGCCCTATGTTAGTCAATTGCACAGTGTCATTGCATTGACTAGCCAATTGCACCATGCCTTTGCAGCATTTAGAAATTAATTTCAGGCACCCAAAGAAAAGGGGCAGGCCATGTGCTGTAAACTGACTGAGATGATGATGATGATTATTATTATTATTAACCTTTATTTATAAAGCGCTGTAAATTTACACAGCACTGTACATACAATCTTTTTAATTGGATGGTTCCCTGCCCTCAGGCTTACAATCTAAAAAGACTCGACACAAAGGGAGTGGTGGTGGGGAAGGGGCCTCTCTAGTAGGGTAATACATATAAAATACATAGCAATACAGGAAATGACTCAATAAAACAGGCAACAAAAGAACATCAAATAGCAAGTGACAGTTATGCAATGCCTGGGAACACTGCCCTGAACAGGATCACAGCATATATACGAGTTCTAGGTGTGAACAGCCTTCAGTGTCTCTCTGCAGTGCTAGAAACTTGAGGAATGAAGGAAATTTTCATTTCAGGAAGGTGAAGCCTTATTGGGGAAGCAATGCCCTCATTTTGCCCACCCTACCCCTGGGTACTCTACTGTTCAGGCATTCGTCTAGTAAAAATAAAGATCCCAGTTCTCATGATTTTACACAGAAAGTGGGTGTAAAAATGTGCTATGTCCTTTACTAGTCCACATAGCTCAGTGCAGACTATTGGTAGCAGTTCTCCAGAGTGGAGAGCAGGAATCTTTCCCAGTTCTACCTGGAGATGCCCGGTATCAAACCTACTGAACCATTCAGTATGCAGTGCATATGCTGTGCTATGGAGCTACATTCCTACCTCCAGGGCTCTTTCTGTTTCTCTTTTACCTATTTTATCTCTCATCTCATCTCCTCGTTTTCATACCTCTCTTCTTTCTGCCCATTCTCCTGAGTTCCTTGATACAGGGGCAGTTGTGGGGCTAGAGCAAACTGTGGGAGGGTAGAAAAGAGCATCATTATTACATTTATGACCAGTCATTCAATATTTGCAGATTTTGTTAAAAAAAATAATGGTGTGTGTGTGTGTGTGTGTGTAAGACAAATTGTTCTGAGCAATAGCTGTTTAATTTTGTGGTTTATGTGCTATGTTTGTGTTTTTTGCAGCAGTTCTTCCCTTTTATAGGAAAACATTCATAAGGAGTTATATAAAAATCATATAATCAATCATCTAGGGAACATATCATGCAATGGAGTACATTACACACTAATCAACCCTCCAGTTATTACCAACAACATAAGTCACAGCCATTTCTCATTAGAGTGTTATAAAGCTACAGTGAAAGACCAAATTTGGCCTGTGGAAAACCAGATACTTCCAAATACCCTTCAACTTATCTGACTTTTGATCAATGGCCATTAATTTTGCTGCAATGACCCTGGTGGTTGCCCCTTCTTGGAGCTGGTTATGAAACCGAAGCACTGACTACAAGTAAGTGAACATCCTCCTTTATTGTTCCCAAGGGGACTGTCCTCCTTGAGACAGCAAGCTCATATGAAATAGTTGAAAAGTAGTGGAAACTAGCCCTAGAACAGGTTCAGCATTAATTGCCAAGTCTCACTCTTGGGGGAAAGGTGGGATATAAATGAAATGATCGATTGGTGAATCAATTGAAAAGTAATCTACCATGCCGCAATGAGGAGTGCTCATTTTCAAAGTTCAGGAAAGCATCACAACCCATCATCTTTCTTTATAACATGACATCAATGCTATGAAGTCCCACCAAGTTCCATTTTTTCTTCTGTGCTTTTTAGCATCTATGCCAGATGTGGACAGCCTCTGATATGTAATCTTGATGCACCCTCAAAGTGCAGCTCTCCATCTGGCCTCCCAGCTTCTCTTCCTAGACAAAGGATTAGAGGGCTGGACTGGGCCTCGGGAGATCCGAAGGGTTGCACCTCTGCCTCCTCCCAAATCCATTTTTTGCAAGCATGTGTGCCAAAATACCCACTGGGGTGCAGAGAAATTATCTCCATGATTTTGTGTGTGTGTGTGCGTGTGGAAAAACAAGCTACTTAAGGCCCCACAAAGTGACCAAGATGGGCATGCATGTAGATGAAGAGTGTGGAAGAGGGAGAGGAACAGGATAGAATTGTGTCGGTATCTGCGGTGTGAGTGGCCTGGATTCCAAGGTGATCTTCTGGGGCCAAAACCATGGATGGTGATCTTAGAGAATCCAATAGGCCAGAGGCGGAAGATAAGATCAGGAAGCAGACCAAGGTCTAAACACAGCAAGGCAGAGTTCCTGGAGCCAGAGACACACCAAGGTCTAAAGACAGCAAGGTTAGCACAACAAGGCAACCAGAGATGCTGCTAATAATACAGAAGACCATGATGCTGTGGCAAGGATTGAGAAGCCAATATAACCCTTAAATGGTACTCTTAAAAGTATCTCCAGCTGCTCCAGCTGTACTGCATGATCAGAGCTACCTGTGCCTCTTGACTTAGCCCCAATCCTTCCAGGACTCTGGCAGCTTGGGCTTGATCCTGTGACAACTTACATGGGTGGACCCTTATACATTGGAGAGAGGGGTAAAGGTGCCCCAGACAGGTAGAAACACCCACATAGTCTCCCTTGATCAACTTCCTCAGGGAGGATGAAGCCTTTGGGTGTTACGAGCCTTTCCTCATCTACTATTAAAAATTACTGATGATCATCCTGGATTTTCAAGTTGATAATCATCCTGGATGTTCATCCTGGATTTTCATGTTTAAACGATATTCATTCCTCCTTCTTGCCTTCTTCACTTCATTGTGAAGTGAGGTAGAGGATGTACTGAACTGAAGCCTAGTTATGGACTGGAGAAGGGCAAATAAAACTTAATTCAGATACAAACAAGTCACTGTTGATGAGTGGGTGAGTGATGCCGTTAGATTCAAACTACAGATTCCACCTAAATGTTAGGAAGAGCGTCCTGATTGTGAAAGCTATTCATCAGTGGACTATGCTGCCTCAGAGGATTGTGGAGTCTCCTTCTTTGGAGGTTCCTAAACAGAGGCTGGATGACCATCTGTTGGGTGTGCTTTGGTTGTGTATTCCTGCAGGATGGGGTTGGATTGGATAGCCTTTGGGTGTATTCCAGCTCTATAATTCCATGAGTGGCTTGTTTACACAGGATGATGTGATTCAGCCTGTTCTAGAAAGCATTGTGTTCATCCAAAATGATCAGGTCTACCACTTCAGGGTTCTCACTGTTCAAGTTCTGTTAGTTGAGATACAAGGCACCTCCTTCACACTGTTATCATACCAGATGAGGCCCTTTCTAGATAGGCAGAGCCATGGTAATCCATGATCAGTGCCACCTGGGCTAGACTACTAAAATGCAATGTACATTATACCTTAATTTTAAAAAAGCTGGGCCAAAGCAAACAAAATGAATGTCAACATGAAGAAATGTAAGGAAAATTTAGGGTGGAAAATGAAATGCATAGATATAGGTTGGGGTACACCTGGCTAAAGGAGACTACATGTGAAAGTGATCTAGGAGTCCT
Source organism: Sceloporus undulatus (assembly GCF_019175285.1). Taxonomy (NCBI): domain Eukaryota; kingdom Metazoa; phylum Chordata; class Lepidosauria; order Squamata; family Phrynosomatidae; genus Sceloporus; species Sceloporus undulatus. The sequence continues at coordinate 243,451,793 of NC_056525.1, forward strand.
AGTGAACCACAAGTTGAACATGAGCCAACAATGCAATGCGGCAGCTAAAAAGTCCAGTGTGATTTTAGGTTGCATCAATAGAAGTATAATGTCTAGATCAAGGGAAATAATAGTGCTGTTCTATTCTGCCTTGGTCAGGCCTCACCTAGAATACTGTGACCAATTCTGGGCACCACAATTCAAAAAGGATGTTGAGAAACTGAAGCGTGTTCAAAGGAGGTCAACTAAAATGGTGAAGGGTCTGGAAACCATGCCCTATGAGGAACGACTTAGGGAGCTAGGAATGTTTAGTCTGGAGAAGGTTAAAGAGGTGATATGATAGCCCTGTTTAAATACTTGAAGGGATGTCACATTGAGGAGGGAGCAAGCTTGTTTCCTGCTGCTCCAGAGATTAGGACCCGGAGCAATAGATGCAAGCTGCAGGAAAAGAGATTCCACCTCAACATTAGGAGGAACTTCCTAACAATAAGGGCTGTTCAACAGTGAAACACACTCCCTCGGAGAGTGGTGGAGTCTCCTTCTTCAGAGGTCTTTAAACTGAGGTTGGACAGCCACCTGTCAGGGATGCTTTGATTGACAGGGGTTGGACTGGATGGCCCTTGTGGTCTCTTCCAACTCTACGGTTTTATGATTCTATGATTATGGGACTACTTAGCTAAACACTAGCTAAAAAGAGCAGTTTAGACTACTAATCAGATTGGAGGTTGGGATCCATCTCAACAGTGGTTAAACAGTTGTGTGCTCCTAAGCATCACTCAGCCTTCTGATGCTGTTTTACCCCTGCAGCTAAGGGCCAGATATCCCCTGCTTCCACATCACCCCATCCCTCCATTAAGCATCTTCTTCTCCTCCATATGATCTTACCCTCTGGGATAAGATGGAAAGCTTTCTCAGTGGTGGCACTCTACTTTTGAAATATCCTGTCAAGAAAAGCCCACCAAGTACCTGTTTTTGTTAATATTTTTGTTCCCAGACAAACCTTTTTTTTCCCTAGAGCTTTTAACTTACTCTGGAATTCATTATTGTGTTGCTTCTATAAGTGGCTATTTCTATAAGCGGCCATTACTACTATTACCATTATTGCATTTCAGTGTGATATCATTCAACAGGTATATTGGTTTTCATATTTTAAAAAAATCCTCTTGACCTTAAGCTTGCTCACTGTAGCAGACACATCTCTCTGTGTCATCATCAGTGAGATCTAGAAGTATTTTCTATACCGCTAAAAATACCCCCCAAAAGAACCCATTAACTAAGCAAAGCAAGCTCATCTTCTAGATCTATTGCTGCTGTTGTTGCGTGGCTTCAAAGAGTTTCTAGCTTACAGTTGGAAGTCATCCCTAAGGCAACCCTATCACTGGGTTTTCATTGCAAGATTTGTTGGGGAGGTGGCCTTTGCCTTCCTTTTGAGGATAAGAGAGTGTGATTTATCTAAGGTCACCAAGTGGGTTTCCAAGGCTGAGTGTTAGCTGTCTCTAGGGCCTGTTACACACGGGCTTAAAAGTACGTGCAGAGCGCGTACTAGGGTTAAGATGGGGCGGTGCTTCTGCACCGCCCTAACCCTAGTGCGCGCTGCGCGCACACAAAATAGCAGCGGCCGTTCCACATGGCCGCCGTCATCGATACGTCACGGCCGCGCCACCTCCAAACGAGGCACGCACAGTTGTGACGTATTGGGGTCGCGGCAGGGCGCCTAGGGCACCCTTTCCGCGACCCTGGAAGCAGCTCCGTTTCGGCGCTCCTTCCTGGTTTGGTCCTCTGGGCGCAGCCTTCAGACGGCTGCGCCCAGCGGACCAAAGGAGAAAGGGGACAAACAGCCCCTTTCTCCTTCTCCCCGCCGCCGCGGGGTGTCCTTGGGGCTTGAAGCCCCAAGGACACCCCTTTCCAGGCTGCGGGGAAGGGGCCTTTTGCCGCTTCCCCGCAGCCCGGAAAGCGGCGGATCAGGGCCTCAGCGGCTGCCGCTCTAGCCACTGAGGCCCCGATCCGGCGGGGAAAGGTGCGCCTAAAGGCCGCCCCTAAGGGGCGGTCTGTAATGCGCCATAGTATAGTATTTCTTTCTTTTTAAAATCTTCCAGACTAGAATTGCTCCCATACCAACATCCCACCTTCCAAATGAAGTCTTTTCATATTCAATACAAGGAATGATCAATCATTGCATTGTTTCCTTATAGCTTCCTCAGTGTTTATTTTGTGTGTGTGTGGAATCTTGAATATGTATGAAAAATTTCATAAAACAATCACACTGTGCTGCTGCAGACTGCTAACAGGTCTGTTTATAAATACAACCAACTCTGTCTTGTACATGCTCAGTCTTCCCTTTGTGACTAGTTATTGTAAAAAGTGCTCCCAATACAAATTGATCACATGCCCTGGTTTCCTTGCTTCTGATAATCTTCTAATCTAGAGGAACAGTGGAACCAGCAGTCAAATGGTCTTTCTGTAACCAGAAGTCATATCTTATAAATAAAATGGCTAAACATAGCATATGACTCTGATGCTGCAGACGTGAAGATCCCAAGAAGGGCCGTGTTGGATGAAGCCAAAGTTCTATCTATTCCACAGCTCGCTTGTCTATTCATAACCAGAGATCGTTTATGAACAAGTTAAAAACCACCATGCCCAATTCTGATCCCCGAAAGACCAAACTACTGAAATCACTCTGTTTTGAAAACTAACCATCTACTTTCTGCTTTTTAACCAGTCTTCTATCAAAAGAATAAGCCCTAAACTGCAGAGATTCTAGTCCTTCCAGTTTTCTCTTTCGCTGCATGAAGGAGCCATGGCTATTCAGCAGAGGCCATGCATTGCATATTAAAGGTCCCTGTATCTTTCTGCAGAAACTCCAGGAAAGCCTGGACAACACCTGCCTGAAACCCAGGATAGTTACCACCAAACATGTTGAATTTATTCCTCTGGGACAAGGCCAAATTTAGGCAGAATGTACCAGGTAATCATCTTGTTTTTTCAGCCATTAGGCTAAACCTTAAGATTCCAAAGAAACACATTTTTAAAAGGGGTAGTTCCTCCAGGTGTTTTTAGACTGCAACTCCCAGTAGCCCTAGCGAACATGGTGAGAAATAATGAGAGATGGAGTCCGACAACATTTGAACCACATGATTTCCTCCCTTGCATGAAATATGTTTGGGCTACATATGATCTTTTTTTTGGGGGGGCTCTTCTTACTGAGGATATGAAGATGGAATTAAGAATGAAGGGAGCTGAAACAGTCTCTGTACATCACTTGTGGGCCCAACAGCCTGATCACTCTTTCTGTCGTGACACCTCTACTCTACAAAGGAATGTATGCGAATAATACAACCGCATGGCCTGGTCTGTTTTCATTAGACTTTTCTGTCTGCATGGCTCCTTTCCTTGTCGCATTTGCACACATGCTTGATAGCTATATCAGCAAGTTGCAATAGGCCATGCATGCAGGCAGGGTCATATAGCTGGCACTCTTTCACAATATGCAAAATACCTGAGAGAGACCTCTTTGCAACACAGAAGCAACTCCACTGCTTCAGAAAATGTGTATCGAGAGGACTTGAGTTGTCCACTTTGCTTACAACTCTCATGAAAGCATGCTAAATTCCACAACAAGGCAGGATGCTACACTTTGTTAAGATTCCTTCCACTAAAAAGATTTCTGATGCCTGATGCCAAGCTTCTAAATTAAGGTGAGTTAATGAAAATGGACCAGCAGTAACTATTATGGGAGTCTTATTGCACATTCAGTGGGCTCATTACAATGATTTCTTGTTGCCTTTGTCTGGGATCTGTGCTGCATCTACATGCTGGATTGCCAGAGCAACCGTGCCAGGTCTTTAGTGAATTGCTCACAGTAGCTGGAAAGAGTAATGGAATCAGTATATCTCCAGATGCTGGCGCTTGTCCCAAGAAGCTTTTCCTGGAATAAAATGTATTGCGGTGTCCATGTGTCTCATGCGCCCAGCGTGGCTTTAACAAAAATAGAGATTTTTTTCCCCACAAAAATTCAGTCTTCCCCTCAAAGAAAGATCGTCTGCCTTGCCTGTTCCTTGAGTTACATCAAATCTGCCTCAGGACTCTGCTGCAGGAACAGTTACCACTGCAGCGTTTCAGTCCCAAGGGTACAGGACAATGAGATATCTGGCAACCATTTGGACACCTTCCAAAAGCAGAGCTGGTGCACTGTCATTCTCAATTAAAAATGTATTTCCATAAACAAAATGCTTCAGTTTGTTTGACTTCATTGAGACTTGTCTCTTACAGTTTTGACACTTTTACCAAAAGGACATTCAGTGCAGCACTCAGTTTATAAGAATAATCCTCCAGATATGTCTGAAAATTTATAAACAAGGAAGGAAAACAACTTGCTTCCCACCCCTTCTTTGTCCCTAGCATCTGGCACTCAGAGATCTAATACTATGAAGGTTCTGTTTAGCTCTCATGACTAAGAGCCACTGATGGATCTCCACTACATTAATATATTTCCTAAGCTTAGTGACGCTCATTGAGTCTTACAGTAGTGAACTCCGAAAGTCAGTCAAATGGTGTGTGGTCACGAATAATGAAAACCTACTGTGAAACTGAAGCAGTCACTCACAGGAGGAGAGTATCTCCAGTGTGTCAAGAGTATATTCTTGTTTTGCTTTGCGACCTTTCAGTCAGTCTTCATTGGGGTAGGATGGTTAATCTTGCTGTCTATTTGCATTGGAACAGTTGATCGCTCCCAACAGAAACACATGACAGAGATATCCAACCTCAGAGAAAGCTGATGGATGCATTTCTACATGATCTGTCTTTGAGTATTATTCTGCATCTTTTCTATCATTCATGCATGGAATAGGGTACTACCAGCCTTGCCTTAAAGAGTTGTGGTGCAAATGCACTGATGAGCCAATGAGGTTTTCAAATTTCTTACTCCACTATCCACAATAACACACTGATCAGTAAACATGCCTGGGTAGCTGTGTTGGTCATTTAACAAATGCAAACAAAAATCCATCAGTGATACCTTTATTGGCCAACCAAAATGGACAATATACTTGTTGCCAACTTTCGAAGTACCATGGGCCTTCTTGTTGGCAAGATGTTACAACCAAACAGGGGGGAAAAAAACAATTGGATTTTAGTCAGATGCTGCGTATTGTTTCAGTCCTTAGTAAAGATGTTAGTTGGAGAGGATATCTTTTGCAGGCATGCTCCTCCTCCTTCTGGCCAATGCAGCAATAGGGAGATTTTCAAGTCCAGGAAATTTAAAGTCCATGTGCATCTAACAGTGACCCCCTCTTTTCTCTCCATACTGGATTGCAAAAGGATGATGCATCCAGTATGGAGTAAAAGAGGGGTCACTGTTAGATCACCATGGACTTAAATTTCCTGGACTTTGAAAATCTCCCTATTGCCACATGGCCAGAAGGAGGAGAAGCCTGCCTGCACACTGATCAGTGTTACACAACCAAATGTTGTGGCTTCCCTGTTTCAGGGGACCTAGTTTAGACACTGCCAAATTTGCTACATGGAAGGCAATTATGAAAATCATCACCAGAATAGTTGTATACATGCTGATTAATTCACCATAAATCTGGTGCAATGGTGGTGTATGGACTGAGTGCAGTGGTGGGTGGGTAAAAAAAGTGAAAGGAGATGTCCCCATTTGATCCAAGAGTGACCAGGGCCTGGCCAATCCAGAGACTTCATGGTGTAAGGCAATCTCAGGCATGAGTGTTGCATGTCTCCATTTCAGTCTATGTCTGATATTTCTGTAATAGCTCATGACACCAGGACACAACGAGATCTACTGTATAGCTCAGAGCACATGCTTTCTACAGGAAAGCTCCTGACATCTCCCGCTAAAATGATTAGATAGCACAGTAGAGGGACCTCTGGCCTACAGGACTCATTTGGCCCAGTCAGGTTCCTCTGCCCTTATTTTGACAATCAGAGATAAGATATTTAAAAGATGGGCTTTTTCAGTACCATTGAGTTCTGGGCTGACTCTTTGGGATGGGACTTGGGGGTCCTGTTTTGCAATGGTTTGAGTCTGGATGCCCAGGATGGGCAAACTCAAACAGTGGTGCTGTTTGATGCCCCAGCTGTTGGCCTGTGAAGGGGGTCCTTGGGGTTCTGTGTTGTCCCCCATACTCGATAGTGGAACACACTCCCTCAGAGTGCAGTGGAGTTTCCTTCCTTGGAAGTCTTCAAACAGAGATTGGATGGCCATCTGTTGAGGATGCTTTGATTGAGAGTTCCTGCATGGCAAGGGGTTGGACTGGATGGCCCTTGTGGTGTCTTCTATGATTCTTTGCTGTTTAACAGCTACATGATACTTCTAGGTGAGATAACTTGAAGTTTTGGGGTTCAGTGTTATCAGTATGTTGATTAAATCCAGCTCAGTCTCTTCTTTCCATCTGATTCCAAGGTAGCAGGGATGTAGCCAGGGGAGGGGGGGCAGACCCCCTCTTCCATTAGATACAATGAATGGTGTGTGCCACCGTGCCGCCACCCCATTATAATGGTGATACTTAGTCTGGATCCCCCTTCCCAAAATCCTGGCTACGTCCCTGAAGGTAGCTGTCTTGGTACTGTCATTAAACCAGCGTCTATTGTCAGGAACAACCTGGACGAGGTTCACAAAATGAAAATTAATCCAGGCAAGACCGAGGTGCTCCTGGTCAATAGTTAGGCAGATCAGGGAACAGGGACTTTGCCTGTGTTGAATGAGGTCACACTCCCCCTGAAATCTCAGGCTCACAGCTTGGGTGTCCTCTTGGATTCAACTCTGAGGTATTAGCAGTGGCCAACAGTGCATTTGTATAGCTAAAACTAGTGCACCAGCTGTGCTTATTCCTTAAGACGTCACATCTGGCTATGGTGACACTTGCCTTGAATGCATCCTGTTAGGACTACTGTAACACACTCTACATTGGGCTGCTTTTGGACTGTTCACTTCAATGGGTCCAAAATGCTGTGGCCAGAATGCTGACCAGTGTCACTTATAGGTTATCTATAACTCCTTTGTTAAAACATCTTCACAGGCTAGCAGTTTATGGGCACAAATCAAAGTGCTGGTCATCAGCTATAAAGCCCTCCCTATATGGCTCAGGTCCAGACAATCTGAAAGAGCTTATGTCCTCATATGAACCTATCAGAGCTTTAAAATCACCAGAGGAAGGCTTTCTTTTGGACCAGCCACCATCACAGGTTCAGTTGGTGAAGACACAAGAGAGAGCCTTATCAGTGGTTATTTCCACACTCTTGCATGCCCTTCACCAGGAGGCTAGGCTAGCCCAGGCTTGCTTTCCTTTCACTGGCAGGCAAGATGGGTTTTGTTCAAGCTATCTTTTAATATGCAATCACTCTCAGGGAGGCTTCTTATTTTGGAGTGTTTTGTGTTTATGTTTTTAACTTTTACATTTTCTATTATGTAAATGAAATAATGGTATTGCTAAGTTTTTATCCAATTTATCTGTGAGCTGCCTTGGGTTGCACTCTGGGAGAAAGGTAGCAGATTAGATTAGATAGATAGGCAAATAGCAGATAGGCAATTGGACAGATAGATAAGAAGGCAGGCAGGCAGGCAATGAGCTCTCATTTGCAGCCCTGAAAGTTTTTGCTTGGAGCATAAACTCTCATTTGCAGGGTTGCAAGGTTTTGGATTGGTTTTGCACTTGGAAAAAATAGTGGACCAGGTGGACAACAATCTGACGCAATGCAAGGCATCTTAGACTAAAGGACATAAATACAATTGTTTGCATCTTGGAAGGAGCTTCTTAAATCAGCCAAACAAAGGGTGGATTTAAAACACACACATGTGCACAGAGTTGTAAACGCTTTAGCTGCAATTCAATATTGAAATAAGGTCCAAATGTGCCAGAGAATCCCCTAGCAGCCCTGCACCTAATGGCACTAATCAGGTTTGCCATATTTAGTTGCTAACGTCTGTTTGTTCTGTGGTCTGCACCTGATATTTCTCACAACTGACCGCGCCTCTCTCCCCGCCTTCAAAGCAAGAGGGGTGATGTCAATTTTTCAATCAACAGAGGCTAGTTAAAAAGCAATCATGATGATGGCTGACACATTTCCATTAACGTACAAGATGTACACAGAGATAGATCACAGGACAGCAGCTGACAAAACAGTACAATGCTGCCCATGGGGGCAGCAAAAGGCATTAGAAGCAATACTCTTTATTACATTTTAGTCTTCCCTGCAGTCTCAGAATGGCCACAATGCTTTAAAACGTAAATAAGTGCAAATATAGGGAAATGGAAAACAATTGTTCACAAGGGGCCCAATGCTGGGCAAAACACCAGCTTCTCTTTTGCTTCTTATTATTACACACCCACTAAGTGACCAGAATCCAAGGCAAGGGGGTCACATTAATGCTTTGAGGCTATTGTAATTCATTTTGATGTCTTTACAGAGGAAAACCCCACACTCATGGGTCAGACCTGCCTCCTATTCTCCTGTTCTTCATATGTCTACACTGTAGAAATACTGTAATTTGACATCACTTTAACTGCCATGGCTTCATCCCACATAATCCTGGGATTTGTAGTTTGGTGAGCCACCAGCACTCTCTGGCAGCAAAGGCTGAAGACCTTGTAAAATTGCAAATCCCAGTACTCCATAGGATGGAGATATATCATTTAAATACCAAAGTTAGAATTGTCTGTGCCATCATGTTTCCCATTTCTATGTATGGTTGTGAAAACTGAACAGTGAAGAAAACTGATATTAAAAAAACCAATGTATTTGAGATGTGGCGCTGGAGAAGAGTTTTGACCGCTAAACTGTGGACCACTAAAAAGGCCAATGGATGGGTCCTAGAACAGATCAGGCCCAAACTCTCCCCCAAAGCAAAGATGACTAAACTGAGGTTGCCATATTTTGGCCATATCATGAGAAGAAAGGACTCACTGGAAAAGACTGTTCTGCTAGGAGGAGAGGAAGACCACGTTCCAGGTTTGATAGACTCAATCAGAGAAGCCACAGCCATGAGTCTGCAGGAGATGAGGTGACTGAGGACAGGTGACTTGGAGGTCTGTCATTCATAGGGTTGCCATGGGTTGAGGTTGAGTTGAAGGCAATTAACAACAAAAAGGTTCTTCCTCCCAGAAAAAAGGTACTGTGTAGCATTAGCACTCAAGCCTTTTGAAGTCTTCCTCAGTAATCACTGCTTTGCCCTGGTTGTGATTCTTTGATTTTCTTTAACTACCCCCTATACCAGGGGTAGGCAACCTTTTTGAGCTGGGGGCCGGGTTGGTGTCCCCCAGACAATGGCGGGGGCCGAAGCCAAAAAATAAATAATTAAATAATTGAATAATATAGGACAACATTTTCAAATGTAGGACACGTTTTTAAAAAATGGAGGACATGTGAAAAATTTGATGATTTTTTAAAAATGCTAATATAAATGCATGTTTCTTAGGCATGATCAAAATGGAGACATTTGGGCATTATTCCTAGACAGATGACAGAAAGGTTCACATGGCTATGCATATTGAACATGTCAAGGTGGTCTCACAAGAAGTGATTTGCCCTTGGGTTCAACTGTTCTTCTCAGAAGAGTGTACTTGGTCAAGGGACTGTGGTTTTTCTTCACTGTGCATGAGTTTGTAAAAATCACAGCAACTTACATTGGCCGTGCCCCTCTGAAGCTGGCTCATATCAATATCACCATCACCATCCTCCTCCTCCTCCTGCTCCTCTTCTTCTTCCTCCTCCTCCTCCTCCTGCTCTTTCTTCCTCCTCCTCCTTTCTCCCTCCTCCTCCTCCTCTTCCTTCCTTCCTCCCTCCTCATCCTCCTCCTCCCCGCGCGCCTGCGCGAGAGGCCATTGGCCTCTCGTGCAAGCGCGTGGGGCCTTTACCCCCCCTTTCCTGCCGCCAGCAGCAATCGGCGGCAGGACCAAGCAGGGGCCGGTCCCAACGGCTCGGTGGGCTGCATGCAGCCCACGGGCCGTAGGTTGCCGACCCCTGCTCTATACCATAATATATCTGCAATGGCAAGCACAATGTACTTCAAGTTCTAAGGAGCTTATAGTAAAAATTTTGGAGAAGAAAAGCTATTTAAAAACAAGCATGTAAGCACATGTAGTTGCGGGCACACTGGCGATTTTTTAAAAAAGGAACTAGAGGGAACATTGTGGGTCCATTGCTCTATCTTTATTTTAAGCAGCATAGCTTCTAATGTAATATTGAATTCCAGACCAAGGGACATTTTGAAAAGTTTCCACAGGTCTTTGTGTTACATCAGTAGCATGGAGGTCAAGTAAATTCAAGCAGTTAAACCCACAACAGAAACATGCACAGTGGAGTCAAGCAGATAGTTATACAACAAAAGCTCAGTATTTATTTGGCAAGTTCAATTGACATACGACTTGAAATTCTCCAGTATATACATAAAACTTACCAAATTTAGCTCTAACAAGCTTTTATTCAACTAATATCTTAAACTTATCCAAGTAGGGCAGACTGAATTTACAAGTCAACATTGGCTCATTACCGATCAAACTGGAAAGGGGAACCTATCTGCCTGCATTTTTAAAAATGGGAGAAAAATCTGCACAGAAATTCTTGCAAGGACAATTTCTGACAGCAACTTCAGTGGAACTATATTATAATTAAGACTCCACATTTAAGCAGTTATGGAGTTACAGCAGCTTCCTTTGAAATATGCCTCTGTGAAACAAAGGGCAACACAACAGGAAAACCACTTCTCCCTAGAAACTCACCATCTTCTGGATTCCAAAACTGTCGGAACCACTGACTTTTTCTCTCTAAGTCAGGTGCAAGCGTGCAAGCAAGGCAGCTAACTGAGGGAGTGCCAAAGCAGATAATCACTAAAGTTAACAAGAGGAAGGTTAGCTGTTACATTTCTATAATGGAACCGACTTCAAAGGTCACCTTGCACAGAGCAGTATCTATTAGCAGGCAGAGGCTTCTGGAGAGAAGCAGCCAAATGGACTGCAAGGTAGAAGGAAAACACACTTTTTATGCAGCCTTGACATTCTGTTTTCTCAGTCATGATTGCAGGAGTTCAGGAACAAAGAGGGAAAGACAATGCAGAAGCATTTTCCTATTGTGGAAATGTTACCGGTTGTTAGGATGAGTGGTTAGAATTAGTAGGTAATACTGTACAATTTCTAGTTTTCTCTGTTTATCACAAATAAGAGTAAGCTTGCCATTAAGGACTTTACTGCACAGGAAAGAAAGGCAAAATGGATCAAGAGAGTAGCAGCTTTCTCCAAGCTGCTCCCCCTGCCCTCACAGCACTTCTGTTCTCTTCCTAAGGTGAGACCTTCATCAAGGCATGCCTTTTGCTGAACAGATTCCTGTTCAGCAAAAGGGGTGGTTTGATGACCATCTCCCCTTGTGAAGAGAAAATGCTATGAAGTTGTGAAGAGAAGAGGTGCTATGACATCATGTGGAGTGGCATGGAGAAAGTTGCTACTTTTCCAATCCATTTCATCCTTCTTTTCTTGTACAGGAAAGTCTTAAATGTTTGGCAACAAGCGTAAGCAAACACTAAATGGATTCTCTGGCTATTTAGGTAATGCTCAAGAGAAGGATAAATAATGCACACCCTAAAAGATTTCAATGGATTTTCAAAAGGTAACCTTAATGCTTGCATTCCTAATTCTTTCTTTACCTTTGGAAGCCAAGGTAAACCTAGGTATAAGAGGGTAATCAGGTGACAAAAGTTTGGCAAGCTTCTATGCCAAGTTCAGAATTAGATACAAGTTAAAATCCCAGCCAAAAATACTTGTAAACTGAAAAAGAAATGCCATCTCCTGGGAGGTGGTTTTAAATGTGGCATTTTCCCTAGCCCTAATCTTTTGCTGGATGCTGTGATTCTCAGCCCCAGAAACAATCATGTCAAGGAATGGGAGGGTTATTCTCTCATGCTTTCCACTATTTGTGATGACAGAAAGGATTGGGATTAACTACCCTTGGCAAAAAGAAGGGAGGAGGAAGGTGCACATTCCCTGCTGATTTCTTTCCTATGACCTCCCAGGCTTGTCTATTAACACCAGAAGAGAAGATTTAGGATGTGCAAATATTGCACTAAGAAAATAATCCTAACGCTTTGCAAGGAGAAATCTGTTCTTCATGCAAGCACCTGTGTGACTGGCATGCATAGCTATTTTTCAAACCTCAAAATAAATGGCCTTGCTATACTGCCAATCCACACCTGTGAGATTCCCCTTTTCAATTAATTCAAGACCAAATGTGCACATGGTGAGGCCAAAGTAAAATTATCTTCAGATTCCTAACACAGGCCACACTGAAGCTGACGTAAGGTTATCTGTGAAAAGAATTTTAAAAGAACGTGTCTTCTTAAAATAAAATAAAAGGTAGGGCCAAACACTTTGGATGGTACATGCTTTTATATCAACACTCTTGTGTGTTTTTTTTCAAAAATTGCTAGATGAAAGACAAGACCATGAGGTGCACAGTATATTACACCAAGCTAAGTGAAATTCTGATTACAAAGAAAACATGAAGGTTAGCCTCTGGCCACTAAGCCATAGCATCCTACAAATTCTGTGCAAAGCATGCTAAGCAGCCTATGTGGCAGGTGATGGTCCAACACATGCTTTAACCATTTTGTTTACAATGAAAAATAAAGTGATGATGGCGAAGGTAAATTGGGATGTGAAATACTTATTTGAATTTCACTTGCTTTGAAACCTATCCCGTCAGTTCAGTCTTGTGATGCTTGATCAGCAGGTGCTAATGCCTACATTAAATTAGTTAACTTTTCTGACTAGTAAAGAGGCTGGTGAGTGAAAAACAAGTGCAAGTGGGGGAGAAAATTCACATGCTTGAGGTTCTTTTCAGATTTTCTCCCTAGCATGCAAAAAAGGCTAGAGATTCCTGTTCCTTACTATGAGTTATGCACAAACTAATTCCGATGGGTTCAAAGTGCCACACAGGGGCTTGTCTTGAATCTCTACCAAATATTTTGTACAGTTGGACTGAATGTCCAGCTGGCATGTTGTTAGCTGCCTGCTCTATCCTGGGCTGCAATCTCACTCTGATGTACCATTGAGAAGATCATCGGTGGCAGAGAAAGAATCTGGAGCCTGACATCTTGGTGGCTCAATCAAATTATGGCATTGCCACATCAACATTAAATCTGGGCCAGTAAATTTAAATAAATTTAAACAATAAATAAATGGTAAAAACTAAGTCTAAACCCCAAATGAAATCCTGAGGAGCTGAATCTGGAGATGAAGAGTTGTATTCTGATCCCGCAGTTGCTGTAGATAATAAAGATTCTAGCACATTCCTAAAAATTCAAGAGAAAATAGAAGGAACAGAATTTTAAAATTCTGCCTTGTCAGATCATATTGTACAGGGGGAAAAATAACAGATATACTCAAACTAGGCAAGCATGGACATACAAGCGAATATATAGATTGAAGCCTGAACAGTTAATTGCTAAATTGTGTTGTTAATCTCAGCAAGTATTATGGGGAAAGAAAGAGAGGAATGATATTCTGTAAACACTTTAAAAATTCAGAAAATCCAGTTCCTTGGCATAAGCAAATCAAAGTCCTTCAAATAAGATAAAGCAGCTGTCCAGTTAGTTACTATAAACCAACTGTGGAAAGTATTTGAGAACCAGGAGAAACCTCAGATTTCAAAGCAACACATTGGGATTGAGAGGAGGCTACAGTCATCCTTACAGAGAATGTGGCTAATGCAAGATTACATGATACATTTACATCTTGGTCTGGATCACAGGCTTCACAGCACGGATGTGAATGCTGGGCAGGCAGAACCATGAGAGGGGAAGCTCCCTGCTGGAGTTGTCTTCATGGAATTTGATATTCAAGTAGAAATCACCCGTATAGAGAAAAAGAAGAGCGCCGATGCACACCGAGTTTTCTGTTGGTTTAACCTGAAAAAGACAAGTGGGAATTGAGAAAGAGAAAGAAAAAGAGATACAGATAGAGAGAGAGAGAGAGAGAGAGAGAGAGAGAGAGACAATCAGTAAACTGCAGCTGTGCATTTCGCTAGCATGTAATGGAAAAAGAATATTTTATTTGATTATTAAAAGGTTTTTATCCCATGCTTGTATCGTGAGATCTCAGTCAGTAAACAAATAAAATACAAGCAATTTAGACATTCAAGTCAAAATCAATAAATAAGATTAACAAGATAAAAACATAGCAAACAAGTCAAAACAGCTTTTTTAAAAGGCTAGAAGAGTTTGAAAAAAAACATATACATGGTTAAATGTAAAACTCAAAGATACAGCTGTGTTAGTCTGTAGAATCAGTATGTAGAAAGATCTTCTAGCACCTTTGAGACTAACCGAAAGAAAGAAGTTGGCAGCATGAGCTTTTGTAGATTAAAGTCTACTTCCTCAGGTGTCCAAATGCATCTGAGGAAATAAACTTCAAAGGCTTTGAAGAAAAAGCCATCTTTGGCACTGAAAAAAAAAGAATGTTGGTTAGAGGGATTTCCAGGAATGGGGTCCTCTCTCATCTCCATCATATTGCCCCCATTGGTGGGACCCAGAAGAAGGCCCTTCTGGCAGATCTCGATGCTCAAGCAGCTATACAGAGAGAGCCACTCCTTTAGGTATTGAGGTCCCAAGCCATTTAGGGCTTTGGATGTCATCATCAGTAAATGCAGAGAACCCTGGGCAAAGAAGACGGTCTCGACAGAAGGCAGGCCTGTCAGAGAAATATGGTAGACTCCTTTAAACACTAGACAGAATGATTTGTTATAAGAGATGAATTTTGGAGAGTACTAGTTTTTGCCACTTCCCTCTATAGCATGTTATGTTTCTATAAATTGCAGATATGTATTTTTCTGCTGTAAATGGTTATCCAGATGACTGATGATCCAGCTGAAGGACAACATTATTATGATTTGATTAAAGCTTGAATAAATAGTTAACTGCTCTCTGAAAGGAGTTTGTTGTAAGCATGTAGCAACTGCTTATCTAAAACACAGGGAACATTGAGGCTAACACATATGTAAAAGAAGATTAACAGCAAATTTTATTCAGAGGAAGAAGCATGCTGATCCAACATAACAACAACAACTTTATATTTTCCCTCCTCTCTCTGTGGATTGAGGCAGGGTTACAACCCGATAAAAGCATACAAATACAATCAATAAAACATGTTCCATTTGGGACAGTATAACTAAAGGGTTATTTGTGGAGTGTATAGACTGTATGATGGCCAGCCAATTAAAGGAAAATATTAATTGTTTAACAGCACACCAGCTAGTTAGTTATGCTGAATGATATGGAAACTGTATTTTTAACTCACAACAAGTATGATGTGCACCAGTTGTGCTGTTCCTTGAATAGTCAGATCTGGCAACAGCAACACATGCCCTGATTACATCCCCTTTGGACTTCTGTAACATGCTCTATGGGGAGCTGTCTTTGGAAACTGTATGGAAAGTTCAGCAGATCCAAAATGCTGCAACCAGGCTGTTGACCAGGGCTGGATACAAGAATCATGTTACCTCCCCCCCCCCTCTTGAAATAGCTGCATTGGCTACTGGACCATTTCTGGGCAGAATTTAAAGTGCAGCTTTTGACCTTTAAAACCCTTACATGGCTTTGGTCCAGACTGAAAGACTGTGGGGCTGTGCAGACTGGCATCTACATGACGCATGCCCTGACTCCGCCCCCCCAGGCCAGCGTGATGCCACACGCCGCACTACACAGCGCTCCTCTGGTGCTGTGTCTAGATGACTCAGCACTAAAGGAGTGCTGTAAAGCTGACACGCCAGCAATGACAGCGCCCTTTTGCAGCTCCTCTTTGCACTGCAGAAAGGCCAGATCAGGGCCGTGGCATGCAGTTGCTGCAGCCATGATCTGGCAAAGATAGGAGTGGCCTGCACAGCCCCTGTATCTCCTTATATAAGCCAGTGTGCGCTTTATGGTCTGCAGAAGAGGGCTTTCTCTCAGTACTTCCACATTTGCAGGTGTGGATGGTGAGGATTAGGGACAGAGCATTCTCAGTGGCTACTCCCTCCCTCCTGTCTTTCCAATGGCAGATGAAGATATTTTTATTTAGGCAGGCCTTTTAATTTTAATTATGGAATGTAGTGTGTGTGTAAAGTGGTACAGTGGGTCCACTCCTTACGAGGGGAATCCATTCTGCAAAGTCTCTTAGCCACTTTGCTATCCTGTGAGTAGCAAACTGGATGTTGGTGAAAGGAATTTGACAACTACCCTGCATGGGGAAATCTGAAAGAGCTGCTATCGCATTACCATAATGACCCACCTGGGATTGTGGGGTCAATTTCTGGGCATAAATTTTTAGATTTATAGATGAGTATCTCTGACTTTTCTTCACGAACGAAGATTCAGGAAGGACTTATCCCGCACTTTCTACAAGCGTGTTGATGACTAAAAAGACCAATCCAAGATAAACAAGTCCGGCTGCAGAAAGCACAGCAGAAAGTCTCCTTGGGTGATGTTTCCAAGTTGTGGTTCTTTCTGCGCTGACTTTCTCTTCAAGACTCGTTCGGCGTGAGTTTTTGAAAAAGGCTACAGCATCGTAGATAGTGCGTCTCCATGCCTCCCGATGCAAGGCCAGGGCAGACCATTGTTGGTGATCAATTTGGCCAAGCCTGAGATGTTGTTTCAGGGAGTCCTTGTATCTCTTCTTTGGGGCGCCCCTCCTACACTGACCCGTGGCGAGTATACTATTTTGGGGAGGTGATGGTCCTCCATCCTAGAAATGTGTCCTGCTCAGCGCAGCTGCGTCCTCAATAGCATGGCCTCAATGCTGGTGATCCCTGCTTGCACGAGGACAGCAACATTCGTCACATTGTCAGACCAGTGTATATTTAGAATTGTGCATAAACAGCGCTGATGAAAACGTTCGAGGAGTCGTAGGTGTTGGCGATAGGTGACCCATGTTTCAGACCCATAAAGGAGAATAGACAGTACAATGGCTCTATACACATTGATTTTTGTGCTTCGCCTCAAGTGTTTGTTACTCCAGACTCTTTTGTGAAGTCTTCCGAATGCACTATATGCCTTTGCTAATCTGTGATCGATCTCAAAATCTTGGCGTCTGAGGAGATGATGCTTCCCAAGTAGGTGAACTGCTGGACGGACCTAAGCACAGATGTGCCTACAGGGATGGTAGTGTTCTTCCTGGGGTGCCGGCTGGTAGAGAACTTCCGTTTTCTTCAGACGTGACTTCCAGTCCAAAGAGCTCTGCAGCTGTTGCAAAGCAGGATGTTAGGCGCTGCAGAGCTGCTTCCGTATGGGCAACGAGGGCAGCATCATCAGCAAAAAGCAGCTCACGGACTAGATAGTTTAGAGCAGTGCTTCTCAATTATTTTCTGTCATGCCCCCCCTAGGAAGAAGAAAACATTTTGCACCCCCCGCGCGACTGTAAATAGTATCATTTGTCTATAAAATTGTTATAAGTACACCTCTGCATAACAGAGCCTCGCGCCCCCCCCAGGGGGCCCGCCCCACTATTTGAGAAAGGCTGATTTAGAGTCTTAGTGAGGGCCCTCAGGCAGCTTCACTTAAACAGGCTACCATCAGTACGATAGCGTATATAAATGCCGTCTTCTTCTTCGAGATCTGCCTTAGCCTTTTGGAGCATCATGTTGAAGAAGATTATAAATAGAGTTGGAGCGAGAACACAACCTTGTTTCACACCATCACTTATTAGAAAGGGCTCAGAGAGAGCATCACCATATCTGACTTGACCTTGCTGGCCTCAGGGACGTAGCCAGGATTTTAGGAAGGGGGGGGGGGTCCAGACTAAGTGCTACCATTATAATGGGGCTTGGGTGCAGCAGCGCAGCAGCACACACCATTCATTTTTCTAATGGAAGGGGGGGTCCGGACCCCAGGATCCCCCCCCCCTCGGCTACATCCCTGCTGGCCTTCATATAGCAAGATGAGTATATACAGTAACTAAAATAAATATATGGCCACTCATCAGGAACTAGTGCAGCTGATTGGATTCCATCTCACCTCCCTGTAGCTTCTCAGAGCTATGCAAGTACTCTACATATGTTGCAGCTGCTGAATAATAATCAAGGGCAGCCCCATGTAGAGCACATTGCAGTAGTCAAACAGGTGTTTAAAATAGCACAAATTCTCAGTCTCCAAGATGGGTTGTTGCTGATTCATCCAACAGAAGTGGTAGCAGGCAGTTCAGCCCCAGCTGCAACCTGTTTATCAAACAGCAAGACTGGATCCAAATTCAGGAAAACAGTGCAGACTGTGCCTGGTGTCAACAATACTTCAGTATGTATTACTCTCTGGATGGCACCCAAGTGCAAAATTAGCTTACTGCAGCCACAAGCTGCTGCCTTTCCCTGAAAATCCTTGAAAAGTCATATGCTTGAAATTCACCACTGTTTACATCTCTTTGCCCAACTGGGCCATTTACAGATGAACAGATTGTTATTTCCTCATCCCAAAATAGAGGATCAAGGTTGGAAACATCTGCCCCAAAGGCAAACTACTCTTGAAGTTGGAAAGAGGAGTGCCAGACAAAGAGTAAGCCTTCTGGATTTCAATAGACAGAACAGTAGGCAGAGCAATCCTTGTTCAAAATTGGCCACAAGCCATTATAACACAGGAAAAAAATATTAAATCCATGAGGAAAAAACCCAAAAGGATAATAAACATCAGCAATGCTAAAATATCATTTGCTCATTTAATATGAAAAAGAAAATAAAAGCCAGATGGTGATGATGATAATGAAATTAACCACCACAATTTATCATAACCATCACCTGCATTTCTGCCTTAGCTCTTTCCCCATGAGCTGGACATGATATTAACACATTTTAGCCTAACAATTCTATAAGGGAGGTTAGTCTGAGGGATAATCATTGGCTCAATGTCACCCACGAAAAATAAAAGTTTTTCCTTGTTAGCAATAATTGTTTGGGGCTCAGATGAGTTTCCATCCCCATCTAGGTTGTGGAACTAGAAGGAAGGACTGCAGCCAGACTGCAACCATATAAAATTGAGTCCATTTAATGGAGATATGAGAAAGAAAGAGAGGTGGCTGCTCAGACATATTGAGTGACCTTTCCCATGACCTACATTAAGATCTACGAATGTTCTTATTTTATTTGAAACAATAATGAAATCTAGTGATTTGATACTAGAACTGTAGTTTGCTGCCTTCAATGAGATGTGCAACCAAATAATTCAGTCTCATATTACTGCTTTATATACTTTTTGATTTATATTAAGGAGCTCATATATATATATCTAAACTACAAACAAATATAACTGATCCTTCTCGGCATTATAATGAAACAAAGGTATATTGCTTTTAGCCGTTTACACTGCCCATTACTGAACTGTAAAGGTTTTATCCTATTTCCAAGAGCAAATTAATAAACTCTTGTTGCCAGAAGTCATTTTTTTTATCACAACAAAGGATGTGCATTGACCACAGACTTTGGTTCAGATTCTGGTGTGTTTTTTGTTTTGGGGTGTTTTTTTTTTTTCATTTTGGTCACGCCAAACCACAGCCAGTCCATTTCAATTTGGTTCTGAACACAGAAGCAAGATCTGGCAGTCCCAAGAAGGAGTCTTCTGATTCACTACTGCTGGAAATGCAAAACTAGAACCTTTTAAAAACTTTAGTCAGAAAAGGATGACATTTGCAAGCATAGTTTCTCCTTAGATAGGATTATGCCTGCCAAACTGTAGACTCAAGTTGACCATGTGTGCCCACCTCACTTCTGCACAGACCATTCTTACTTCCTGCTCTGCAGTGAAAAAACTATTTTTGGACAAGCAAAGGTCCTAGGTAGCAACCGCTATTAAAGAATCCTTCCCTGCTGCTTTAAGTCCCACTATCCCTGGAAGGAAATGGAAATCCCTATACACCATTCCTATACCACAGGTTATGAACAGGTATTCGGTATCCACCAGAAATCTTGAGATCTGTAACCCTAGTCCATCATCTGACGTTGCCTTTTCCTTTCTATAGTGCAGGAGTGTATTTTCAACATAAAGTGATGGAAATGCTTTGAAGGACTGGTTCTACGTCTAAACTCTTCTAAAGACAGGTCTTAACAGGATCTGAGGCATGTAATAATTAAGACCCTTGAGCGCTTACAGCATTGGTACAACATGAAAAACTGCCCTTAAATAATAGTTTCAGATAATAAAAGGTTCTATAATATATGTAGTTTTTAAGGTAATGAATTAAAAGTTTGCCAATCTTCTGTCATATTTGTCACATATTTATCACATATAATAACTCAAAGCCAACATGTTTTCAAGAACGTTTTTCAAACAGAAACTGGATGGCCATCTGTGAGAGTGCTTTGATTGTGTCTTCCTGCATGGCAAAATGGGGCTGGACTGGATGGTGTTGGAAGACTTTTGGAATTCTCTTTCCCCCTCCTTAGATAGATAGGGATTTCCTGCATGCAAAAACTCCTCTCTCTTTCTCTCTCTCTCATTCAAACTAACCATGTAACTTAGATTACACCCCCTTTGGGCACTAAAAGACATTCTCTCTCAAATATTCTCTTCTGAACTGCACGTTTTCCATCTTCCTCCTCTCTTAACTTTCTTTGGAAAGATGGTGAGATAAAGATTTTTTTAACTGAACTATTTACCAGCTAGATTAGGATATAGCTTCTATGTATACATAGATTAAAAACATTAGTAAACTTTTGTTTGAACTACAAGCTACTTGTGTTTATTGTTTTTTGGAGTCAATTTCAGTTCTTAGGGAAGCAGAGTTACACAAAGGCACATATCTGCTACTCTGCTGATTTAAAGCTAGACCCTAACAAGCTTGGCTTTGACATTTTTGATATTTCAATATTTTTGTTTCCTTACTAAAGTCTGAAGCCTTAGGAAACTTAAATTACCCTACAGATGGCCCTTGAGGTCTCTTCAAACTCCATGATTCTAAGGCTAAAACTACACTGGGGCAAAACTACAAATAACTCTCCCTGAACACTCTGCCTGCCATTCCAGATGATGATAATGAGGCTCAAGGGGTAGACTGCAGACAAGGCAGGAGCCAAAGGGGGGAAAAGAGGGAGAGACCAGTATTCTTGGGTGACCCTTGTTTTTAAAAGACAAGAATCCTTCTCCCCCAAACAAGAAAACAACCCAATGAGGAATGAGGGAGCTTGCTATCCTCTGAAAGTCATAAAGCATAGAATATCCTTTGAAAAAGAAAAGGAAGAGATGCATACAAAAGCAAGTAGCCCATCTGAGCTCTTATAGCTGATGGCACTTTAAGGGAAGGAGTGGATGGATGCCTATCAGCACCCAGAGTTTCTTTTAAGGAGGAAGATCAGCTGCAACATCTTGCAAGCAGGGTTGCCAATTTCCGGGGAATTCCCCAGAAACAGGGGGATTAAAAACCTTTTCGTTTTATTTCCGTGTTTGCCAAATTTCTGGGGAGATTCCAGGAAATCCAACCTTCCCAGCCAAACATACCTTCCCACCCAAAATACATCCCGTTCCCACTCAAACATACCTTTCCTACCCAAACCTATCTCCTATCCCAGGGTGGGACTTCCAGGTCGGGGGGGCCTTCCCATAGTGCCTTGTGCCCCCCTGACCCAGAAGCCCTGCCCCCACCCCAAAAGTCCTGACCCCGACCCGGAGGTCTCACCCTCTTCCGGGGAATTTAGGGGAATTCCAGGGAACCAATCCGGGGATGGTGGAGAATATCTTCAATGGTGATTAGAAACACTGCTTGCAAGACTCTTTTCAGTGCCTATGCCATTGGAACGTGTTATCTTCTGCAAAATCAACTTTGCTCATGATGACCCAGTGAATGGGAAACCTCCAATATCCCTTGTCAACCACTGCCCGGCTCAGGTCTTACAAATTCGGGAGCACGGCTACTTGATTGACTCAATCTATCCATAGCGTGGTCTTCCTCTTTTCCTACTGCCTTCCACTTTATCAAGCATGATAGCCTTTTCCAATAAGTCATGGTGTCGCATGATATGTCCAAAGTACAACAGCCTGAGTTTAGCATCTACTGGGAGTTCAGGGTTGATTTGCTCTAAGACCCATTCATTTGTATTTTTAACAATCTGTGGGATCTGTAGATGTTTCTTCTACCATTTTTCAAATGCATTAATTTTCTTCCTGTCAGCTTTCTTCACTGTCCAGCTTTCACAATTATACATAGAAACTGGAAGTGAAACAGGGTCAGTTAAAGTCATTATCTCTGCATACCCCAGGTAAGCATTTGCAAAAGAGGCACAGAAATAGGTTGTGGGGAGGGACTTCTTGCCCTGCAATCTTAAATGGGATGAAGGGGGGAAGAGAGATCATTGCCACATTTTGTCACAATTCCACTTGCCTTTCTGTGAATCAAACTAATTACTGAAGCAATGCTAAAATGTACCTTTATTGTTCATTATATTGAGGCAGGTAATTTGGAAAACAACAATCGTGAATGTGGGATAT
This sequence comes from Sceloporus undulatus, assembly GCF_019175285.1. Classification (NCBI taxonomy): domain Eukaryota; kingdom Metazoa; phylum Chordata; class Lepidosauria; order Squamata; family Phrynosomatidae; genus Sceloporus; species Sceloporus undulatus. The sequence goes on from NC_056525.1 coordinate 243,474,213, forward strand.
AGTAAAAGATGAGATACAGGTTGTTACAGGCATGTTGAAAGCCATGAAGACATCTCACTGTTTGCTTGTTAAATTGGCAAGAATCAGGCCTAGTCTAATAAATTACTGAAGAGGCAATATTAGTGCAAAGTGAAAGGATTATTAGGCAAAGCGAATATCAATCAAGTTAAAAGTGGCTTTTCAGAGGAGAGGGAAAGAAATGGTTTCAAAGCTTTGATTTTGATATGAAAAAAGAGGAATAGAAAGAGAAGTGATTTAGCCATGAAGTCTGCAGCCTGAAGAAGCTGACAGATGGGAAACTAGGGAGCATCTACCCCATGGTATTATGTGCCTTCAAGTCAATTCTGACTTATAGTGACCATGTAGTGGGGTTTTCTTGGCAAGATTTGTTCAAAGGGGGTTTACCGTCATCTAAGGCTAAGAGAGCATGAATTGCCCAAGGCCACTGAGTGGGCTTCCATGGTTGAGCCAGGATTCAAACTTTGGTCTCCCAGTCCCACAGTCAAACAACTAACCCACACTGGCTTTAGTAAGAAGTACTAGGCAAAGCTTTACTTAGGACTGAAACAACATGTAGGCATCTGGCTAACATCGCCATTTCCCCCCTCCTGTTTGGTTTGTAACATCTTGCCTGATGAAGAAGCTCATGGAACTACAAAAGCTTGCAACAAGTATATTGTGCATTTCAGTTGGCCAATAAAGGTATCGCTGATGGATTTTTGTTTGCATTTGTTAAATGGACAACACAGTTACCCCTGAAAACTCTCAAGATGTTAGCCTAATAATACTCTGCAAAATTTGGTTATCCTTGTTGACTGTGCATGCCTCATTCTACACTAGTATGGAGTATTATGCATAGTCTTTCCTCATACCAACACTGGATTGGCTATGACGATGCATACGATGAACCACTGCAAGTCCTATGTGCGTGACTGCACATAAAATTTAGATTTAAGTGATCCCTGAAAGTTCCTGTGGAAACATTTTAAGAAATGTAACACGTGGCTCGCTCCTTCTTACTTTGAATTTTTGCTTAGACTCTTTAAGGAGTCTAGGGATGCATACACACTGCTGTGATAATCGGGTTTAACTGCCATGGCTCCGTTAAAGTGGTGTCAAACCAGACTATTGCAACAGTGTGAATGCATCCTAAGGACCTTGTTGCACACACAATTTTCAATGTTCTGGGGACGGAAGGAGGACGCTCATGTGCACGCGCGCTCTGCAGAAAACAGAGTTTATCGCACACAATTCAGTCCTCCAAGAGGCCCCGTTCCGTCCCCTGGCGCGCACCTGTTCGGTTCCAGTCCTGATGGGCGCCATTTTTTTGCCAACAGAAGGTAATCCGTCAGGCAAAATTTCCTCCAGTGCTCCACAATGTCAAGCAGACATAATGGACTCATTCCCATAAAAAGAACTGAAAAAGAGAATCCAGGAACAGAAATACCAATGATATGACACTGTGCTATTAGTGTTTCTCAGGCTATTTGATAAGAGAGCACTAGTCATTTTTTCCTAAATTGTCAGGGACTAGTACCATGCTGGCTACTGAATGCACAGAGAAGCCATTGAAATCCACAAACACCTAGACAACTTAAATGGGAAAGAAGAAACCCTAAAGTAAACAAAGGGCCTATACAGACAGGCCAAAATAAAGCTGCTTCGAGTCACTTTGGAGGTATGCTGTTTAAATGATGCACACGTCCTAAGAGTCCAGATGCCATGCCAAAGTCACGCTCCAGTCCTTAGGATGCATGCATCATTTAAACAGCATACCTCAAAGTGACCTGAAGCAGCTTTATTTTGGCCTGTCTGTATGGGGCCAAAGTTTGGCTACCAGTCCTGGAAAATACCAAAATCAAGACCCAGCTAGTTCAAATGAAGAGGCCTGCCATTCAACAACAGATGAACACAGAGATTAACATATAAATCACTTCATCTCAGCCAAGGCTCACACAGCATATATACCCCACTCACTTCCATGCTGGTGAAACGTCAGGAATGAACTCTCCCAGAACACAGCCACAGAGCCCAAAAAACCCACAAAAAACTATGGATGCCGGCCGTGAAAGCCTACAACTTCACAATCTTTTAACTATTTCGATTTCCTCATTACCAAGGTTGAATTTATGTAGACTCTCCTTGGTCATTATTTCATAACAGGCACTGGAAAAAAGACATTAAATGGCACAGGTACTTCATTGCTTTACATTATTTATTATTTATTTACATGCATGTTGCAAAACAGAATACAAGGCGCCCTTTCCTTACATGGGGGATCCATTCCGGACCCCCCTCATAAGGCAAATACTGCTTATGCTCAAGCCTGGTTGAAAAAATGGGGCTTGTGCACATGGCGCGGTGTGACACATGCACCATGGGCACATATGCCATTGTCTCTACCATTGTGCGGCTTTCAGTATAGTGTGCCCGTGTATGATGCAGGCGCACTGTATAACTCAAAGATGGACTTACCGTATCAATATAAAAAGTGTTGGATCCGACAAAAGTGATACCGCCTTGGAGGTCATAGTTGTGGACCCCATTTTGGTAATCTTGATAAGGGATGATAGTGAGAGAGAATGGACCAACACTGTGCTTGCTCCAGTTTGTTAGCTTCACTTCCAGCTTCACGGGGTCTCCAACTGTGCAATCCGCAACAATGTCACAGTCACAGAGCTTTCCTTCCACCAAGACATCTGTAACATAAAGACCAAAAGGATGGGGTAAATGGTTTAGACTTCAGGGACTTGGAATCTTAAATAGTTTCACAGCACCAAAATAAAGCACTTGAAACTAAACATCTACGTAACAAAATTACATATATTTACATTTTGAGCTGATATTGTGTTTTGTGATCTTCACTGTTATACAATCTAGATCATGTTGCATCATTATTATGTTACTTTTTTTTCCGGGTATAGGCAACTTAAGAGAGAAAAGTACTAGAGTCGCTATGGGCTGAGAAGCCATAAAATATTTTTTCTACTGCTATGGCTCTATAAGGAGAAGCTTAATGAGTTGGAAACATACAAAAAATGGCCATGATAAGAAGCTGTTTATAAAAGCTTTATTTATCTGTCCCATGAATACATATGAAGACTTACAAAGCTAAAAAGATTGGGGGGGGGGGTTCCTTCAAGGAGAAACCAAATAAATTCTTACAGTCCAGAGATAGAAAAGAGAAAGGGAAGATAAGACAGACAAAAATGAAAGACAGCAAATACTTATGGTTTCTTTGTTGCTGTTATGGCATGAAAATTGGAGTATCTGTACATGTGTAAAAATAATATAGAAAACAAGTTTCAGAAGCAATTTGAAGGGTGAAAGGAAGAAAAGCAGAAACACAACATAGTCATCCTTAGGTCGTGTGCAATGCGTTAACAAGTCTTTTGGTAAAGAGCAATGTGAAGAGGAACACAGAGCTTTCATGAGGAAGCTGGTTCCTTAAAGAAATTGTCTTTTGCCATACTTGCCATATATTCTAAGTGATTCCTGATGGGCACCATCATGCCTAACACAGTGCTAATGCTTTAGCTATCTAACAATGTTGTAGAATTCAAAGACATAGTTGTGTTAGTCTGGATCGAAATGCAAAGGGAACGTAGAACATCTGAGACTGAGAGAAAGAAGTTTGTAGCATGAGCTTTCATAGACCAAGTCTACTTCATCAGATGCATCTGATGACGAAGACTCAGGCTGCATCCACACTGCAGAAATAATCCAGGTTGACACCACTTTAACTGATGTGGTTTAATGCTATGAAATTTGGGAAATGGTAGTTTGTTGTGGCATTAGAGCTCTCGGACACAGAAGGCTAAATGTCTCACAAAACTACACAGAATTACACAGCATCGAGCCAGGGCAGTTATAGTGGCATCAATCTGGATTATCTCTGCAGTGCAGATGTAACCTCAGTCTAAGAAAGTTTATGCTACAAATTTCTTTCTCTCAGTCTCGAAGGTGCTACAATATTCCTTTGCATAATAATACTGTAGTCATGACTTCAGCTCTTCCTCTGGTTTTGACAGTTTTAAAACTCCAGTTGTGTTTATTTAAGACGTTATATTTTGGGATTTGCTTTAGCTTCAGTAGAGCTTTCATGAATATACCAAAATAAAATTCTTCTGAAGGCCTGATCAGTATAGAATGGAATCCTTGCCACAGAGGCTATCTGAATTTCCACTGACAGAGCGAAATCAATGGTCACTCTTAGACAACCACGACAAAACGTTTGAGTACAATCACATCCGGAATAGGCTGAAAAATCCTCTTCCAGAACATGGAAACTAATTACACAGAAAATGTACACTTTTACAGAAATACAACATATTTTTACAATAGATAAAGAGATCTAGTGGTTATCATTGTTAAAATAGTGGTGTTACTCCTCTTGTGATGCCACCATTAGCTCCTCCTGTCCAAGCTGCAGAAAGGGGTACCCAATGAACCCAATCCATGAAGAGAGAAGGACCTCACTGCAACATTCACAGGGAAGCCTAAACTTGATTCCCAGAGGCCTCTGCAAATGCTGCAGAAGACTCCATGATGTCACTTCATTTGCCAAAAGAGAGACAGCTGTTGGACTGAAAAAAGACGATACAACTCTCTTGCATGTTGCATTAATCCCTAAAGAAAGTCTCAGTAAAGACATGTTAGTAATGTGAGAGTCACATTACCTTGGTTCCTGCTGGTCTAAGAATACAAGGACAACACAGGGATGCAATTCTTTGCTAATTTTCTTCTCCAAGGAAACAATGAATAGTCTGAGCAATTTCCTTCCTGTTGTGATGAAATTTTCAAAACCTGTACATTTTGAGACTTATTCTGTGCACAATTCATATGTGGCATTTTAAAACAGAAAACAGCATCTTGTGCACAGCAAAAGTCATTTTCTGTACAGAAAATAAAGTTTATATGCAAAAATACTGTGTAGAAGATGCTGTTTTTCAATACCCCCAAAATGCAAAATTTGCATCAACTAAGGCCCCAATAATGGCTTGTTTTCCCACAGGAAACATTGTTTTCTGCAAAGACAATAATATTTCTACACAGGGAATGTTGTTTTCTGTGAAAAACAACCACGTGCACATTTTGCATAGAATAAGTCCCAAACTGTGAAGACTTTTGCCAATCCAGGATTTTTCTAGTCAGGGTTCCTTGACACTCAAGAATCGTGTTTCAACCATTTTAAAAAATATTTTTGGATATTTTTTCAGGCCCTAAGACAATATTACGTTTTACTTTCACAGACGCCTCACTGAAGAAATAAGAGAAGTACATCTGAGATAAACATAAACAACCACAATCCAGGTAGTATTTCCAATTATAGATGTTGGGAACATGCTGGAGCATATTTTAATAAAATAATGAGCTGCTTCTTGCTGATAGTCTATCGATATTGTAGATGAACTAATGTGTTTGCTCTTAAACCTGAAGAATACAGTATCCATCACAAAACAACAGTGAATTCTAAAAGGATAAACAATCTATGGAAGAAGAAGCCACATCTAGCTATTGCCAACACAGTCAATATTGGAATCTGTACCCTTCACTTTATCTTATGTTTGGCTGTCAGCCATTGAGACCAAGTACATAACACCTTTCAGAATCTCATCAACTGAGCTCTGATGCAATACCAGAAGAAAAGGAATAATATAAATATAACATGAGAATCAGACATTTTAATATCTTTAAAAACAATAACAAAAATCAGATCAGAGGATCAACTTTTCAATTCCTTTCTTTGTTCACCATCACAACGCAGGTATTTTTAGGTTGGTTTGCAGAGAAACCTAATGCTATCAACATTATAGTCACACACTCACTCACTGACACTCTCTCTCACTGCTGCCTGAGAATATTTCACAGCCAATTAGCCCAACACATTCATATTAATCTTTGAGTCTCATACGTTTTCCCATAAATAAAACAGGCAAAACAGATCCATACCACTTTCAAATCCCTAGATGGATTTTTTTAAAGTTATCTCTCAACGGGGATTCATATGAAACCTTCATCTATACATTGGATTCAAGATGTCTCCATCTTCTCTGTTGCAAGACAGTGGAAAAACCAAATTTTCTATTCTTGCTGGGTACATTCAGCATGGGTAATAAGAGATCACACACTGAATCTTTCACAGACTGCCAATATCATGGTTATGTGATTTCTGAACAAAAAGCCTTCAGTCTTGTTGGTCAGAAAGTAGGGTTCTCTCCTTTCTTCTGCCCAATGAATTTCTAACTATGTTTGACAGGACTCTGCAGAAGGAAAAGTCTTTCATTTAGTAAAACCTCATGTCTTTTCTTCCCATCACACATATGGCCAGATATTTCAATAGGTATTCAGAATTTCAAGTGGGTTTTTAATTCATCTCTGAAAAGCTGGCCACTCTGTTGAACCACACAAGGTCTATTCCAACAATAAAGAACAAAGAGGAACTTTAACTTAATTTCCCCTTTATTCTGTGGGCACACAATGCACCTTTTCATGCAATAATCTGAAGTGTCCCTCCTCCACATCCAATTAAAACCTGAAAGGTCAGAAGACAGCAACCTCAAATCAGGTTTATTTATGCCATATATCTCACAGTCAATTAGCCTCACATTCATTTAGGATGTGTTATGAGTTGAGAGACTATGGTAATTGTTTCCTGAACTCAGCAACAGTAGTTACAGCCTAAAGAAGTGTACAGGCAATCATCTCTGCCAAATGATCGATGAATGTTTCCCCAACCAAGTGTGGGTGAAAGAATATATTATGGTCAGGCACTTTCCAAGATGGTCACATAAGAACAAAGAAAATATTTCAAAGCTTCATTCCCTTCCTGCCATAGCAATGGTCCATTTCACCATTTGGCCCTGTTTATTTCAACCACAAAGAGGGGAAACCGAATCAGATCCATAGACCATTGCCGAGGATTTCACTTGTTAACACAGATGGCATATAAAGTCATTATTGGTGCTAATGTATGGTAGTTCCAAATCTCTAGCATCACAGCCAAGTGGTGAGTGCTACCCTCATTTTGCTTTGATTCCGATTTTGTTGAGGTTGTTGCAAAGATCATTTCTGTTTCAGAAGATGATAAGAGACTAAGCTGAGCATTGCTGAAACATTTACAGCTCCCATAGAAAGACAAGTTGGCCAGGGGAGAACAAAAAATGAGCCAAATTACCTCTTGTTGGGGGATTATTTGTGTAGCATCACCCTCCCACATCTCTGAGCAGCTGCATACAATAAAATGCATGACTCACACAAAGCATGTACCATGGCCTGCAGGCTGAAATGGGTTGCCATTTGGAAAGAGGAAATGTATTTCAATCCCTCCTGCTTTAGACGGCATGCGATTATTACCAGGGAACATCCACACTGAGACCCCTTTCTGGTTCTACACATTCAATAAGCACTGTATATGAATACTTAAATTGGTCTGACATGAGTAAGATTAAATTATGGCAGGAATGCGGATGGTTGAGGGGATTTTGTTTTTGCTAAAACAGCTAAAGTGATTATGATGCATGAAAAGGAACCACATGAAATGCAGAAACTATGCGTCACTCTTTTTTTTTTTAAAAAAAATTGCAATTTGTGGAGGATAGAGCTTTTCATGGCTCTCAGACATGATAGTAAAACAGAAATTTTAGCTACAAAGGTGGGCTATTGGACACTTCTGGAAACAGAATGCTCCAATGAAATAGATATTTAGTTGGCTCCACCAGGTAATGCATGTCCTGAATTTAATCTTGCATAGTTATTAAGGGTGAGCTTTTGGCCAAAAGGCCTTGGACTAAGAATCTGTGTCTCAAAATCTGAAATAGTCCCTTCTGATCCTAAAGATTAAGGTATTTACCTTTATTGGCAAATTGTAGCTAAACTGGGGAAAGGAATGCTGCTTACCCCACCTCTTCAGTAAAAGACACTTTCCTTACTCAGTTCCAGTACTGTGCCTATATGGTATTCTAAAAGATTGGTAGTGCCACTGTACTAATATATTGCAATTTGTAATGCAGCTGTGCAAAAAAAAAAAAAGACCATTAGTAACAGCTAAGTAACAGGTATGACTGAATACTTTTCAGATGAGATTAGATGGGGAGAAAAGGTGAGAAAAGTGTTTAAAAGCAGGTGTTTCATTAAAATTATTTTCACTTGCAAAGAGAGATGGGAGAGAAGCCACTAAAACCTAGAATGACACTAAATCTGGATGTGATTTTACTTGCTAGCCACTGAACTAGAAAATGTTTGAAAACTTTCCTCATCGTGTTTCCTTTTTTGTCTTTGTTTAAAACTCATTCTGGATTTGGAACAGAACATGGAGAAAAATTCTTACAGCCAAGGATTGAAAATATTTTAGAAAAGAAGTCGGATGACTAAGTTCATATCTTCTGTGATTTTCAAAACATCTGGGGAAAGATTTAAGGTGAGGAAAAATACTATCCCATTGCAAATTAATGCAGTGTATAATGCAAAGTGAGTTTCTTGTATTGACTTTAGGCAAGTACCTTGTTTCTCCTGTGTACTCTGTTTGCAATCTGAAGCAATTCCTGACAGCCTCTTGACTATGCATGTTTGATAGAAGCGCTTTTGGCTCCTGGGTTGCTTTTCAAGGCTTCTAAATCTGTTTTGAACTGTGTTGTGGAATGTGTTAAGGAACCCACAAATTGCTCTTGTGCCCTTTGATCCTAATTTGCATGTTTCTGCATAAATGGTTTCCTTTTTGTATTCTCTTTATGATTTGCAAAGTGAGGCTTTAACATCCCTGTTCTTCCATCTTGGAAAAGGCCAATATTAGACAGATAAATCCAAACAAGACAGATTCAGGGAGGGGACCCCACTCAGTGCTTCCGCCAAACTCATCCTGCAAGTGCCAATTGGTGTTTTCATGACAGTCAAGTAAATCTGCTGCATGTGTCTCACATAAATTCCATTCTACCTTTAACTAGCATTTAAGCTGGATAGAAAACCCTGTTTCTAGAGATGAAAGGAGACAACATCTAGACAATAAGTGGTGTCTTTAATTGCTAATGGATAACGGATGTTCTCCTGAATTACACACTATACACATTCTCTAAAAGTGTACATCAGTTTTTTCCTTCTTACTAGTACTTTTTAAGTGGTTTTAGTGATTTTACTTTTGAGCATTTTAAGAACCAGCAAGGGAATGCCATGGGCTAGAGGCCAGACTGATGTGTAAATCTGGATATTCAGGAGGTCACAAGAAATCCTTGGAGCAAGCAACAAATAAAAAAGCTGAGTGAGATTACAAAGGGAAAAACAGTAGTCCAAATAGCCCCTTTACCAAACGACAGCAAAATAAATTTAATGGCAACACCAGACATGGTGACATACTCCAAGCAGACTAAAGTCTGCAATAAGAAAGCTAGGCTTGAAGACAATTTGTATCTGAATGCCAAGTGCAACTGGAAACCAAGTTCAGAAAGTCAGGCGTCACTAATGAAAACTTGGCAAACCTTTGTTCGGTAACTATAGATCCAATCCAGAGAGGTTCATGGTCAGAACTAAACAGTAAGTGTTACCATTGCTTAGTTAAACTATGCAACATTTCAAATTCATGGTAGGCTCTATTCTCATATAATTTCTGAACACATTTTCCCTTCTTGTTCTTAGTTCTTTCAGCTAGGTGCTTCTCACAGTAATGACCTCAAACAGGCTTAACTCATACCTGCCACCTTCCCAGAGAAATCTCACCACTTGTGGCTGAAATCATCATGTCACTGCAATACACTTTTACTACTACATAATCTAACCTTCCCGGTATACCATGGCAGGACAGTTGCATATGAAACTCTTGACACTGAATAAGGCCAGCCCTGATAAGAGCTTAGATTTAAAAAAAATGTTGAAAGCCTGGTGCCTTCACAGTTAGAGTAAAAGAAGCGGAAGCCAATACAACTTTATTTTCTTTTCTTTTTAAGAAACAACCATTCAAGAGAGAAACAAGGGTGGCTGTAAATGCTGCATGCATAAGGAACACAAGAATGAGAAGCATCTTTTTACTGCACATAATAGCCAGAAACTAATACTAATTTGCAGAACAGTCCATTGCTTCCATAATCCTTTTTAGCCGCCTAGATTCTGGCAACTTTCCCATGCATGATAAACATTTTTTAAATTGAATTAGTGTCAAGTTGTTTTCTTTCAAATTTAGACAAGGAATGAAGGGAAAAACCACCCCAAATTATGTTCTAATAGAAGGGAGAGTAAGCAGCTAGCACCTGTTGGAACTTGACTGCACTTTTCTGTAAGGATGTGCCAAGTACTCTGTTTAAGGTGCCAGATGCCTTTGTTGGAGCACAGAGATGACAAAAGGTGGAAAGAAGACAAAAGGAGGAAGGACACACATATGTCAAAACATTTAGGAATATTAAAGAAAGCCTCAGGGGCAGGAGGCTTACAGTTTTAGAACTTTATGAGAATTTAGACAGAACTAAGAATCCCAGGAGCACAGGTGTAAATCCCAGATTTGCAACTGTGAAAAACCAGCTCCTGATCTGCTACTACCCTACTAATTTGGGCCTGTTCGTTCTCACAATAATCTGAGGTAAATCCCAATGTAGCATCTTTCTTAAGATTCTTGTTCCCAAGAGGGCACCCACAGTCAGTATTCAAACAGAGGAATTTAGTCAACCCAAACGAAGGCTGCAAAAGGGCTTTGGGTAAATAAAAAGCTGGGCTCAGACCAATGTATAATGCAGGGGTAGGCAACCTTTTGGAGCCGGGGGCTGGGTTGCTGTCCCTCAGACACGTTGGGGGGGCTGAAGCCGAGGGGTGGAGCTTCCACCCTCCGGGGGTGGGGCTGCATGCTGGGGGCGGAGCTTCCACCCTCCAGGGGCAGAGCCTCCACCGAAGCCCCGCAAGGAGGAGGAGGCGTGTGCCTGCCCTTTCCTCCTCAGTCCCTTTCTGGACAAACACCCCCAACGTGCATTCCAAAACACACACAACAGCACATTTGTGCATTTCACACTTTGGAAGGTGACACTCTCTCGGCTTCAGAAACATTAGTTGCTTGCCTCTCAAGCTCACTCATCATCATCACCATCATCACACTATCATTGTCAAAGCAAGGGAGACTTGTTAGCATTAAAAGCACCCAAAACACACTTTGGAAGGTGACACTTTCTCAGCTTCAGAAACAGTAGTTGCATGGCTCTCAAGCATTCATCATCATCACCACGACCACCACCACCACTATCATTGTTACAGCAGACCTTTTAGCATTAAATGCACTGAAAATACACAGAAATGCACTCCTCCTCCTTCCTTCCTCCCTCCCCTTTCTTTCTCTCTCCTCTTCTTCTTTCTCCCTCCTCCTCTTCTTCCTCCCTGCTTCTCTTCCTCCTACTTCTTTCCTTCCTCCTCCTCCCTCCTCTTCCTCCTTCCCTCCTCCTCCTCTTCCTCCTTCCTTGCTCCTCCTCCTTCCTCTTCCTCTTTCCTTCCTCCCTCCTCTTCTTCTTTCCTTCCTTCCTCCCTCCTCCTCCTCCTCCCCCCCCCCCCCTCCCTCCCCTGCCTGGAGAGAGCCGGCCAGGGCCAAGGAGACCTCGCTACAGCGAAGGCTCCTTGGCTCTGGCAGCCCTC
>NC_056525.1:243485832-243509151 GCF_019175285.1 Sceloporus undulatus
TTTTTTTGGGTGTTGTTTGTTGTGGTGGTTTTTTTGGTTGTTTTGTGTTCGTGTTGTTTTGGTGTTTGGTGTGTTTTGTGTTTGTGTGTGTTGGTTTTTTGGGGGGGGGTTGGGTTTTTGTTTTTGTTTTGTTGGTGTGTTTTTTGTGTTTTCTTTTTGTTTTTTTGTGTTGTTGTTGGTGTTTTGGTTTTTTTGTTTTGGTTGGGTGTGGTGGTGTGGGTTTCGGGTTTTGGGTGTGTGGTGTTGTGTGTGTGTTTTGGTGTGTTTGGTGTTGTTTTTGTTTTGGTGTGGTGTGTTTGGGGTTTGTTGTTTTTGTTCTGTTTTTTTTTTGTGTTTGGTGTGTTTGTTTGGGGGTGTTGTTTGTGGGGTTTGGGTGGGTTTGGTTCCTGCTTTTGGTGGTTTTGTGTTGTGTGTTTGGTTTTTTTTTTTGTTTTTTGTTTGTTTGTTTTTGTGGGGTTGTTGTTGGTTTCCTCGTTGTGGGGTTGTTTGTGTGTGTTTGTTTTTTGTTGTGGTTGGTGGTTGGGGTTTGTGTTGTGTGTGTTTTTTTGGTTGTTGTTTGGGTTTTGTTTTGGTTTGTTTTGGTTTGTTGTTTTTTGGTTTGTTTTTTTTTTGTTGTGGTTTGTTGTTGGTTGGTTGTTTGGTGGGGGTGTGGTTTTGTTGGGGTGGTTTTTTTGTGTTTTTGTTGTGGGGGTGTGGTTTTGGTGTTGTTTTGTTTGTTGTTTTGGGTTGTTTTTTTTTTTTGTGGTTTTGGGTTTTTTTTGTTGTTTGTGTTTTGTGGGTTGGGGTTTTTTGTGTTTTGTTTGTTGTTGGTTTGTGTGTTTGTGTTTGTGGTTCGGTGGTGTTGGGTGTTGGTGGTGTTTGTTTTTTTGTTTGGTTTGTGGGGTTTTTTGGTTTTGTTGGGGGTTGTTTGTTTGGTGGTGTGGTTTGTGTTTGGGTGGGGTTGTGTTTGGTGGTTGTGGTTGGGTGTTTTTTGGTTTGTTGGGTGTTTTTTTGTGTTTTTTTGTGGTGTTTTTGGGGTGGGGGTGGGTCGTGTTTTGGTGCTGGTTGTTTGGGGGTTGGCTTGGTGGTGGTTTGTGTTCGGTGTGGGGTTGTTGTGTTTTTTTGTGGGGTGGTGGTTTTTTGGTTTTGGGTGGGTGGGTGGGTGGTGTTGTTTTGGGGTTGTGTTGTTTTTTCCTCTCCCCTCGCCACGCGAGGTTTTTTTGTTGTTTTGGTTTTCTTTTCTCTCGTTTTTCTTCTTCTGGATCCTACAGTCTTTTTGTCGCCCTTCTTTTTCCTGTGGTTGTCCTTGTTCCTTGTTTTGGGCTGGTCCCGTTTGGGTGTTTGTGCTGTCTTTGGTCCAGTCCGCGCGCTGCCGCTTTTGGGCCCTGTCTCCCCTCACCACGTTCTTTGGTTGTTTTGTTGTCTTTGGCTTTGCCCGCTGGGCCTCTTCTTTTTTTCCTTTGTTTCCGTTTTGTTGGGTTTTCGCCCCTGTGCTTTGCCTCTTCGCCCACCCTCCTTGTTTCCTCCGGACGGCTCTCACACACCCACCCCTTCCCCCTCTGTTCCCCCCGCCTGTTATGTCTCTTTTTTCCACCATGTCAACGCCCCCCCACCTGTCCTACTTGCTGTTTTTTTTTTCCGCACTGCCTTCGCCCAGTGCCTTCCTCCACATCGCGCCACACACCTCGTGGTTGGTCTTTGTTTGCGACATGACCCCCTTTTTAGCTTTGTGGCCACGTTTGTCGCCCTGTGCCGGCTCCCAGCCCTGCCCCTCGCGGCTACCCGCACTCACATCCCACGACATCCAAACACTCACCCCCTCCTCTTCCAACCTATAATTCTATTTTTTCGTAAAGGCTTTTTTTTTTATTTGTGGTTTCCGCCCCTTCCGCGCCCATCCCCGCCTTTCCGGCACCCCCCCGTCCCCCTCCACCGTCCTTGTGTTGCGGGTCTGTGCCCTTATTTGCCATCTCCGGTCGGCCCTGCCACCACAACACGTGTCCCGTTGGTTTTCCTGTTGTGGGTGGGGTGTGGGCGGGTTGGTGGGGTGGTGTTGGGGGGGTGTTGGGGGTTGTGGGGGGTTCCCGGGTGTCCTGATGTTTTTGGGTTTTCGCGGGGCGGTGGCGGCCGCTTCCGTGCCGTGACCCCGGGTGTTCTTGGGGCTTGTGTCGGGTGTTGCCGTGTTTGGGTGTGGGTTTTTTGGGTTTTGGGGGTTGGTTGTGGGGTTGTTGTTGTTTTGTGGGGTTGTGTGTTTTGGGTTTTTTTGTTTGGGTTGTGTTTTTGTGTTTTGGTGGGCTTTTGTGTTTGTGGTTGGTTTTTTTTTTGTTTTTTGTGTGTGTTGGTTTGTGTTTGCTTTTTTTGGGTCCTGGGGTTGGTTGTTTTGTTGTGTGTTGTTGGTTTTGTTTGGTTGTTTGGTGTTTGGGTTTTGGGGTTGTTGTTTTGTGGTGGGTGTTGGGTGGTTTTGGGTTTGGTTTGTTGTTTGTTTGGGTTTTTTGGGTTTTGTTGGTGGGGGGTGTGGTTTTTGGTTGGTTTTGTGTGGTGGGGTTTTTTTTTTCTTTTTTTGTTGTGGCTTTTTTGTTGGTTTTTTTTTTTTTTACCACCATCGTTTTGTTTTGGTTTTGTGGGGTTTTGGGGTGTTGTTTTTTGTTTGTTTGGGGGGTTTTGTGTTTGGTTTGTGTGTTTGTGTGTGTGTTTGTGTGGTGGTTGTGTTTGGGTTTTTGGTTGTGTGGGGTGGGTGTGGTGTGGGGTGTGGTTTGTGGGTGGTTGTGGTGGGTGGGGTGTGGGCCGTTTTGGGGTGGGTGGTTGGGGGTGTGGTTGTGTGTGGGGGGGGTGGGTGTGTTGGTGACCCACCTGTGTTGTGGTGGTGTCGTGGCGTGGGTGTGGGGGGCCCACACCCACTTGCCGGTGATTTGCCGCTGTTTTGTGGTGGTTCTGTTGGTGTCGGTGGTGTTGACCCCCCACCAGTTAAGATTGGTCGGCCCCCCCTCGTGGTGACCTGGTTGCGGGTGTGGTGTCTGGTGGTGGGTGGGGTTTGGTGGTGTTTGGGGTTGGGTTGTTTTGGTTTTTGTTGGTGGTGGGGGGTGGTTGTGGTGTGGGGTGGTGTTGGTTTGGGTGGGCCCATGTGTTTTGGTTTGGGGGGGTTTGGGTTGGTGTTTTGTTGGGTTGTGGTTTGGTTTTGTTTGTGTGTTTTGTTGTGGTTGGGTTGGGGGTTTTGTTTTGTGGTCTGTTTGTTGTTTGTTTTGCTGTTTTCCGGTTTTTTGGGTTTTTTTTGGTTGTTGTGTGGGGTTTTTGGCGGTGTTGGTGGTTTTGGTGTGTTTTGGTGTCCATTGTGGGTTGTTTTGGTTGTTGGTGTGGGTGTTGTGGCCGCTTGGCTTGTTTTCGGTTTTTTTTGTTTTTGGTTTTTTTTGGGTGTTTTGGTTGGGGGTTGTGTTGTGTTTTGGTTGTGTTTGGGTTTTGTCTTGGGGTTTTTTTGTGTTTTTTTTTCTGCTGTGGTGTTTTTGTGGTTGGTGTTTTGGTTTGTTTTTGTTTGGGTTTGTGGGTTGTGTGTTGTTTTTTGTGGGTGGTTGGGGGTTGTTTTGTTTTTTGGGGGGGTTTTGGGTTTTTTGGGGGGGTTTGTGTGGTTTTTTTTTTTTTGTTTTTTTTTTTTTTGGTGTTTTGGGTTTTTGTTGGGTTGTGTTGTTGTCTTGTGGGTTTTTTCGTCTTGTTTGCGTTTGTTTTTTTTGTGGGTTTTTTTTTTTGTTGTTTTTTGGTTTTTTTGCCGCACTGCCCACACCGGGCCCGCCCCTCCACCCCCCGCGGCGGTTTTTTCTGGTTCATCCCCAGGCCCTTTTTTTTTGTTGCAACCAGCCTTTTGTTCTGTGTTGGCGTGTGCGGTTCTTTTTTGCTTCCTCTGACCCCCCACGTCTTTTTCCCCTCTCTTTTCCTTTGCCACGTTTTGGGCGTTGGTTGGCGTGTTTGGCCCGGCTTGCCGTTGTCAGCTCTGTACCCCCCACGGGGTTGCTCTTTTATGTTGGTTGGCTGTCGTGTGTTTGGGCCCCCTTTCCCGCATTGGCCCCGGGCCCACCCCACCCGCCCCGCGGCCCACCCCCGCCGTTCCGCCCCCGGCCGTGCGTGTCGGGGCCCGGACACACAACCCGTTGGAGCCAGCCCCCCGCCACACGACATAACGGTGCCTTCGACCCCCCCCCCTGTTTCCCTAGCCACCTCCCTTCCCACCTCCCCTCCGGGCATGCCACCCGTGTCCCCCGGGCGAGCACCATCGCACGCCAGCCCTTGTCCCTCCCACACCACCGGCCCAGCTTGAGTTGTTTTGGCACACACACCCCACCAACCCACCACACACAACCACCGTCCACAGAACACCAACACCCCCCAACCCACCACACCAGCCTTCCCACAGGTGGGGGGGCCAACCCCACCTGCCGTTGGGTGGGTGGGTCACACTGGGTGGTGGCCCGGCCCCTTCCCTTGGGTTCCCAACCACACCGGGGGGTGTTGGTTGCACACACCCGCCACGCCGGTTCCCGCACACGCCACTCCACCCAACACTGCCAGCACGGGTGTCGAACACCCACAGACCACGCCACGCACCAACTGCCCCCCCGCCAGGGGCACCCCTGGCCACCTCGCACACACACGTGATCACTCCACGCCCCCACCCGACAGCCGGCGCGCCCTCCACACGGCTGGCCTCACACCTCACACACATAACACCCACTGACCACACACAACACACATGTCACACACCGAACCACATGCGGGCGCCACCCGGCGGCGGCATCCCGGCCGGCACACCGGGGACGGCCCGTTGACCGGACGCTCGGGGCACAGGCGACCCAACGGAGATGCTGGGGTTTTTGCACGTTTTTATCCATGCTTTTTCGTCTGAGCCCACCCCATTCTTTCTTTTCTTCCTTTCACACACTTTATTTATATTACATACCATTTTCACCCATTTTTCTTCTCTCATTTTCCCTCTCCTTTTCTCCTCACATCTCAACCACCCCTAATACCTCCACCCCACACACCCCCTTGTCAAGTTATTTTTTTTTCCCTCTCTTCTTCTTTCATTCTCACTCTCTTCTCCCCCCCCACAGAACTTGTTTCTTCCTTTCTTTTTTCCACCTCATCTTTTTTCCTTCTTCCCAACCCCCTCTCCCCACACTGCCACGCCACAGCACGCCCGTGCCTTTCTGCCCACTGCTCTCGCAACCCTGCCCTGTACTCCAACTACATACCCCTTCCACTATAAACCCCCCAGACCCCTTTCACGCCCTCCACACCATTAACCACCCCACCCCCCACCGCCCCCATCCCCGTTTTTGCTGTCCGCGACTCACCCCATTACACACCCTCACAAACACCACCCACACAACTTTGCCGCCCCACCCCCCCACTCCTCCCCACACTTGTCTCCTCCCGCGACCACCCGAACATTGGTTCCCACACCCACTCCTGGTTGGCTTCTGCCCCCCCTGTTCCACCCCACAGCACGGCTCCCCCCCTTGCCCCCCCGCCTGCTTCTCCGGTCCCTGTCTGTCCCCCTCTGTCTCTTTCTTTTCCCCGCCGGCCCCTTCTTCTGCCCGCCGGTCTCTCTGTGCCGCCCGGTGATTTCCTCTCTCCTCCTCCGTTTCCGCGTCCGCCTGGCGTTCTTTCTCCGTTTTTGCCTTGTTTTTGTTTGTTCGGCCTTTCGTTTTGCTCTCTGCCGCGTTTCCTGCCTTTCCAACAGACACACACCCAACAACCAACCACAATAAAACAACTACAAGTCTAAACACAAAAAACAATACACAAACTCTTCAAATCTCAGTTACATAAGATCAACCACTAATATATTAAACAAAAACAAATAAACTCAAATACACCCAACAAACGCAACCAAATAACCACACAAGAAAAAACAATCAACCATAACAACCTCCCCATGAAAACACACACAAACATAACAACACCATACCAATAAAACAGTAAAAAAACAAAAACAAAAAACAAACAAGATAAAAAACACCACAAACACACATTACTAAAAAACAAAAAACAAACCCCATACCACAAACACCCCCCAACCACACACCAACTCCAAAAACACATCACAAAAACAAACAACATCACCCACGACGCACAAACACAGAACACCTCACACCATAGTTTGCGTCCAAAACAACTCACTTCACACAAGACCGCACAAACACACATCGAACACTACACAGACCAAAACCCAACAGACTACAGGACTGTCACACTACTACCACTGAGCACTCTTACACCCAAAGACACCCGCCCACCATAAACCAAGCACACACCCCCACCAACCGCAACAACAACCAATAAATAAACACAACCAAAAACCAAACAAGAAGACCAAAATCACAAAAACTACGCATCAAACCACACCCAAACAAAACACACCAAACACACTACCACACCCCCCACACCAAAACACACGACCACGACACACCCACAACAGCACGCAAAATGCCCAAAACCAAAAAAAAAACACCAAAACAACCAAAACCAAACAAACACACACACAAACAACCCCACATAACCAAAAGAAAACCAAGCATAAATCACCAACCCGAACAACAACCCGAGCCCACCCCAAACCAACACACAACCAAAAAACCACACCCGCGGGGACCCACAAAAGTTCTCTGTGGACTCACTCAACGAAAGGAATTAGTCGTTATGTTTCTTTACCCCTTGCTTTTATGATTCTATTAGCTATTCAAAGGAAATTGTCCCTCACAATAGACCTCTCATGCTTAACTTCAAGCGGGCCGCTGCAAGTTCGGCAAAAGCCTAGACATCACTAAGAAACCCAAAAATAAGATAGTTGCAACTACGAAGATATGGTTTTGGATACCGATAAATTAACGCAGCCTTATTTTGTAATTCTGTCCACTATCAATTGCTGACGTGACCTAACGGCTTAGGAAATTATGCAGGGAGGAGAAAAACACTAAGAAACTACACAGTACCTTGTATGTGATTATAATCTAAATGGTTTTTATATTCAGCACACTAAAACAACTGTTAGAAAGATGTATGTAAGCACTGTAGGACAAGGCTCTCAACAAAACAAATCAAAAACACCAGGAATGGTTTGGGAAAACTAAGTGGGGGATTCATCTTCTAGCCAATATAAGATGAGAATGGTTTCATAAGTCAAACTGAAGCCGAAGCGCCCCGAGTATTTACAACAAGATGCATTTTAACCAATAACTTGACTCCAAAACACCACAGACAGAAATTGGGCATTTACCATACTCTACACCTAGTCAGGAATCTTGATAAAATTCTTTTAGTTACCTGAAAGCTTGTAAGACAACATTAATGTCTTCATTTGCATAGCTCACAAGGTCAGGCATTTGGTTCTCTTCTAGTAAAGATGTGTTTATATACCTAAAATACAATCTCTTCTTCGTGGGTTCTACAGTGAACCATGCTTTTCCAAGGCATTCATCAAAAGGTTTCCACTTTGCATTGACTTTCCAATCGGAGTTCCAGGTACCCTACAAAGCTTGGACCCTTCCCCTCCCGGCCTTCCAAGCACTTCCCACTTCACTGGTGCTAGTGCTGGCCAGTCCTGAGACTTCCTTGGCAAGCCTGCCTTCCTTATGGTGCTAAGAAGTGGCCTTTTGTCCTGAGCATCAAAAAGCATTTCTCCACGTCGCAATGTGTTGGTTTCTAAGTCCGGCTGGCGCCCACAGGACAGTGAGAGAAGCAGAGATCCCCACACAATACTAAAGCTCATTCACAAAACCACCCTCCATGGTCCTCATAGCACTGCCTCTTCGTCACAACTGGCCCTCAGCTTGTCGGAAATGGATGCTGCGTTCAGGCTCTTAACACTCAGGCACAATCTTCAAGACTTGGACTGGGTGCCAGGGCCTTTTTGTATGATTCGGTCCTTCCTCTCTGGGATGGGACTAAAATATTTTAGTTGTCTGAAGCGGAGCCGATAGCAGCAAATTGCATTTCCACTCTCCGTGTCCTTTGCCGGTTCAAGGTGCATACCGTGCTCCAAGCTTGCTCCCAGCTAAGCAAGTTCATTTTGGTACTGATGCAAAAAACTTCCACAAGTCCCATCTCTGCTTAGTAAAAAAGACAACAATGAAGGATAATTTTGGAATTCTCCTTTTGTGAAATCCTGCCCTGTTTGGCCTGGGAAAGTGTCCTGTTTGATAGGAGGTCCATCCTTTTCTCATGGTGAGGCTGGATACGCCTGCAAGGCCCCTGCCAGGGATACAGCCTCACATATCCCCATTTTTCTGTTTACTATTCCAGCTTTTCCTTCTAGATAGCATGGGATATGATCTCCTTCTTAGCGTTTGGGGAAAGGGGCTTTAAGACTACAAATTCCATAACCTCCAGCTAAGCACCATAGCGGCTGTGCTGAACTGGGGATTCTGAGAGTTGCAGCCCAAAAAATAAATTGTTCCAGCTCCTTGCCCTTCTCTAACGTAGGCAGTTGCAGTTAAGTATTACCTGTTTAGAACAGACAGAATGCTAACATAGCAGCCTTCTTTCAAGGCAAGCCATCTTTGCAGGCAATTTTTGAATGTTTCTAGAACCTCTTGCAATCACAAGCCTCCACCAGAAGAGAAGAATACTGAACACAATAGTAAGGCCTGAAAATGAAATCTTTTCATTGTACTGTAATCAATGTTTGTTAAACCTTTGAGCACCTCTAATGTTCTTTGCAAGCTTTCTGGTTCTGAAATCAGCTCAGGGACTGGCCTTATTTTAGTATGTTGTAAAGCAGAGGTCGAGAACTTATGATCCTCCAGATAATTCCAGTCTCATCAGCCCTCCACAACATTATTAGTGGGTCTAAGAACGCTCGCCGCAGCGTTGGAATCTGTCACTATTGTAAGGATCTCAGTTTTCTCAGCACTGATTTAATAGTACAATTCCTATGCAAGATGTACAGCTCTGCTAATTGGAAATACAACTCAATACATTGGCCAGTTTTAGTAAGTCTTTTGCTAAGAGTCCATCATTATATTTCTGCTGACAAGCTGTTCAACTGTGGATTAGACTTGACCAACTCCGAGAATGTTACCAATGGTCCTTGTGCCTCACCCCTTGAGACAAGTGACTGGCGGGGTTGCCTTTCTCTTGACCTGTATGACAAAAATCTTATGAATTATTAAGATTATGGAATGGAATATGCTATCAACCTTGCATATGCTACCAAACTGGGGGTTGGTGGGTAGTGGTTGATTGGTGGTGGTGTAGCAAAAAACTCCCGAGGGCACACTCAGAATTCAAAATAAACCTTAACTATTAGAGTGAGGCCCGCAGAATACCACAATGACTTTCAACCGGGGATAAATGTAAGGTCGGTATTAAATCTAGCAAGAAAAATGCAAAATACAGGATGGATTGGACACCTGGCTTGAAAGGTACATGTGCAATGGTCTAGGGGTTCTTGGTAGTCCACAAGCTAAAACATGAGTCAAAAGTGAGCTGTTGGTAGCCAAAAAATCCAATGGCAATCTAGACTGCATCCACTGGAGTATAGTGTCTAGATCAGGGGTAGGCCAACCTTTTGGAGCCGGGCGGGTTGCTGTCCCCAGACACGTTGGGGGGCCGAAGCCGAGGGGTGGAGCTTCCACCCTCGCTGGGGCGGGCTGCATGCTGTGGAGCGGAAGAAAGCCTTAGACAGCTCTACAGCAGGTTGTGTGGAGCTCACCCTCCAGTGGTCAGAGCCCAGAGCAGAGCCCAGCTGGCCCCTCCTCCACCGAAGCCACCAACAACGCACTAAGGAGGAGGAGGCCGTGTGTTGCCTTGCCCCTTTCCTCCTCAGTGTCACCTTTCTGGACAACCACACCACCCAACAACATGACACTTCCAAAGGCATTCACACAAATCACACACAACAGCACATTTGTGCAGTTTCACACTTGCTGGCAGGTGACACTATCTCGACTTCGAAAAGCTTCAGAAGAGAAACATTAGTATTGCCTGGCCTACTCAAGTTCTGACTCCATAACCTCACTCACAATCCATTCCACACTATCATTGTCAAAGCCAAGGCTAGTTAGGATTGTTAGCATTAAAAAGCCACAACCAAAACAAACTTTGGAAGGCATGGGGTGGTGACAAGTGTGGCGGACACTGTTCTCTCAGCCTTCTGAAACCGTAGTTGGCATCGCTTTCAACCTGATCCTCATATATCACCCTTCAACTATCATTGTCAAAGCAAGGGCGATATGTTAGCATTTAAAAGCACCACAAACAAACAGCACTTTGCAAGGTCCCACTCTCTCAGCCTCCTGACATAGTAGTTGCCATGTTCTCAACTGACTCATCATTCATCACCACCACTACTATTCATTGTCAAAAGCACAGGGAGCCTTGGTTTTTAGCATTCAAAGCACCCCAAAAACACACTTTGCGAAGGTGCACTTTCTTCAGCTTCCGAAACAGTTCGTTGCATGGCTCTCAAGCCACTCATCATATACCATCATCACACTATTCATTGTCAACGCAAGGCGAGACTTGTTAGCATAACAGCCCCAAAACACACCTTTGGAAGGTGGACAACTTTCTCAGCTCAGAAACATGTAGTTGCAATGGCTCTCAAGCCACTCACATCATCACCACCATCATCAACCTATATCATTGTCAAAGCAAGGGAGACTTGTTAGAGACTTGTTAGCATAAAAGCACCAAAACACACTCCTTGTTGAGAGCCGGCCAGGCCAAGGAGACCCCTCTGCAGCTGGGCTCCTTGGCTCCTGTGGCTGACCTTCCGCCGGCGGGGAGTGCCTGGCCAGGGCCAAGGAGACCCTCTGACAGAGAGGGCTCAGGCTCTGGAAAAGCACTCCCGCCGGCGGGGAGCGCCTGGCCCGGGCCCATGGAGCCCCTCTGCAGATCCTTGGCTCTGGCAGCCCTCCCGCCGGCGCAGGGAGCCGGCCAGGGGCAAGGAGACCTCGCTACAGCGAAGGCTCCTTGGCTCTGGCAGCCCTCCCGCCGGCGCAGGGAGCCGGCCAGGGGCAAGGAGACCTCGCTACAGCGAAGGCTCCTTGGCTCTGGCAGCCCTCCCGCCGGCGCAGGGAGCCGGCCAGGGCCAAGGAGGCCTCGCTACAGCGAGGCTCCTTGGTTCTGGCACCCTGCCCGCCGGCGCCAGCGACGGCCCCGGCCTCCCAGAGGCCCGCTGCCACCGTCTGAGCCCTATTCAAGGGCTCCGGCAGCTGCAGCGGGCCTCCTGGAGGCTGAAGTCTCGCGCAACCTTTTCTGTGGTCGCGCGAGACTTCGCCTCTGGGCGCCGCCATTTTTTTGCCCAAATGGCGGCAAAGTCCTCGCGCAACCTCAGGGAAGGTCGCGTGAGACTTTGCCGCCATTTTGGATGGAAAAATGGCAGCGTCCAGAGCGGCAAAAAGCCGCGACCGCCGCCGGTGGTGGTGGCGGCGGCGGCAGCAGCAGTCGGGGGCCGCTCCAACGGCCTCCGTGGGCCACATCCGGCCCGCGGGCCGGAGGTTGCCGACCCCTGGTATAATGGTTCTGAAAACCTGAAATCTAGAATGCACGTGTCTGATGTATAAGGTCTGAAAGAACCCCAGGTGTGTTTAAAGGACACCCTGTAGCAATCCTTTCTATATAAGGTGAAATAAATGAATTCCAGAAAGATTGATAATTCTCATTCTAGGGTACATAGGACTACATACACATACAAGATTCTAGAAACAGCTGCTGTTCACTTTGCCTTTTTGGTGCAGACACACTCAGCTATAGCAGGATTGGCTAGACTAGAACTCCCTTCCTTCCCAGGTCAATTTTTACTGCATTGTTTACTGCAGACATGCTGTTTCAACTGGACAGTGAAAAATCTGTTTCTCTGGTTGTTCTTCACCATCATTCCAGTGGTGATGCTTCTAAAAAAGCCCAGTTAAACAGAGGATGACGTAGAAAAGGGAACTGGGCACACGTAAAAAGACTTTGCAAAAAGGAGCTTCATTTACAGAGTTAACGGAAATATACTGTTTTTAGGAGCTCTGACAAGTTTTTACTAACCACCTCACTAAAAAGTAAACCAGCTCCCACCTTCCAAGTTTCTAACAGTGAGTACAAAAGTACTAGATGCTGCAAGCATAAGGCACTTAGGTTTAGATTTTTAAACAGATTAAATGAATGTACTGTATTTTAAGTGTTGTTGTTACAGTGTTGCTTCAAGTTATTTCCAACTTATAGTAACCATAAAGTGAATCACCAAGTTTTGTTCAGAGGGGGTTTGCCTTTGCCTCTTTTGAGGCTGAGAGAGTATGAGTTGCCCAAGGTCACCCAGTGAGTTTCCCTGGCTAAGGAGGGATTTGAAATCTGTTTTTTTCAAAATGCAAATAGAACATATAGGGTGTTTGTTCTCTACTAGTTAGTTTCAAATGCACCATCAGAACTAATTAAATAAATAAAAAAGGAACAGAAAAGAACTTGTGACACCCATCATCCCTCATGAGCATTTCATGTTTAAAATAAAACTAGTTTTCCAGTCTAAATGCCACTGGAAAATGTATTGTGCTTTCACGACAAACATGCCAAGAGAAAGAATAACACAACACTAATGACTTGGTTAATGGGGTGCAAGTGGTGGGATCATTAGGTGGAAGTGACCATGTTCTCCTGGAGTTTGTAATACAGTGGAAAGGAGAAGCCAGGCATAGTCAGACACGCATCCTAGACTTTAGGAGAGCGGATTTCAGTAAACTTAGAGAAGTATTGAGGGCGATTCCATGGTCAGAAATACTAAAAGATAAAGGAGTTCAGGACGGATGGGACTTTCTCAAAAGGGAGATACTGAAGGCACAATTTCAAACAGTTCCAGTGAGAAAGAAAAACGGGAGGTGTCTCAAGAAACCAGGATGGATGACTAAGGAACTTTCAACCGAGCTAAGTTTGAAACGGAACATGTATAAGAAATGGAAAAAGGGGGAAATCACAAAAAAGGAATTCAAAGAAATAGCAGGCATGTGTAGGGGTAAAGTCAGAAAAGCTAAAGCGCAGAATGAACTCAGTCTTGCTAGAGAGGTTAAGAACAATAAAAAGGGCTTTATTGGATATGTCCGCAGCAAAAGGAAGAAGAAGGAAACGGTAGGGCCACTGCGTGGAGAAGATGGCAAAAGACAGAGAAAAGGCAGAATTACTCAACACCTTCTTTGCCTCAGTCTTCTCAGAAAAGGCAAAGGGTGCTCAACCTGAGGATAATGGAGCAGAGGACAGAATAGGGGAATTTAAGCACAGAATAAGTAAAGAGATAGTAGAGGAACACCTTATTAATCTAAATGAATTTAAGTCTCCGGGACCAGATGAACTCCATCCAAGGGTATTAAAAGAACTGGCAAATGTAATATCGGAGCCATTGGCAATAATCTTTGAAAACTCCTGGAAAACAGGAGAGATCCCAGCCGACTGGAGGAGGGCAAACGTTGTCCCCATCTTCAAAAAGGGGAAAAAAAGAGGATCCCAACAATTATCGTCCAGTTAGTCTGACATCAGTACTAGGAAAGTTTCTGGAGCACATCATTAAACAGAGAGTCTGTGAACATCTAGAGGGCAATGCCATAATCACAAAAAGTCAACATGGGTTTCAGAGAAACAAGTCATGCCAGACAAACCTAATCTCTTTCTTTGATAAAATTACCAGCTTGGTAGATGAAGGGAATGCTGTGGATATAGTATATCTTGATTTCAGTAAGGCCTTTGACAAAGTTTCCCATGACATTCTTGCAAACAAGCTTGTAAAATGTGGGCTAGACAAAGGAACTGTTACATGGATCTGTAATTGGTTGACCGGCCGAACCCAAAGGGTACTCAACAATGGCTCCTTTTCATCCTGGAGAGAAGTGACCAGTGGGGTCCCACAGGGCTCTGTCCTGGGCCCAGTGCTATTCAACATCTTTATCAATGACCTGGATGACAGAATTGGGAGCATACTTATCAAATTTGCAGATGACACCAAATTAGGAGGAATAGCTAATACTCCAGAGGACAGGATCAAGATTCAAAATGACCTGAATAGACTAGAAAGCTGGGCCAAAGCTAACAAAATGAAATTCAACACGGAGAAATGTAAGGTATTGCACTTAGGGCGGAAAAATAAAATGCACAGATATAGGATGGGTGACACCTGGCTGAATGAAACTACGTGTGAAAGGGATCTAGGAGTCCAAGTAGACCACAAGTTGAACATGAGTGAACAGTGTGATGCGGCAGCTAAAAAGGCCAATGCTATTTTAGGCTGCATCAATAGAGGTATAGTGTCTAGATCAAGAGAAGTAATAGTGCCACTGTATTCTGCTCTGGTCAGGCCCCACCTAGAATATTGTGTCCAGTTCTGGGCGCCACAATTCAGAAAGGACATTGAGAAACTGGAGCGTGTCCAAAGGAGGGTGACAAAAATGGTGAAGGGTCTGGAAACCATGCCCTATGATGAACGACTTAGGGAGCTGGGGATGTTTAGCCTGGAGAAAAGAAGGTTAAGAGTGATATGATAGCCCTGTTTAAATATTTGAAAGGATGTCATATTGAAGAGGGAGCAAGTTTGTTTTCTGCTGCTCCAGAGAACAGGACCTGGAACAATGGATGCAAGCTACAGGAAAAGAGATTCCACCTCAACATTAGGAGGAACGTCCTGACAGTAAGGGCTGTTCGACAGTGGAATGCACTCCCTCGGAGGGTGATAGAGTCTCCTTCCTTGGAGGTCTTTAAACAAAGGCTGGATGGCCATCTGTCAGGGATGCATTGATTTGGATTTCCTGCATGGCAGGGGGTTGGACTGGATGGCCCGTGCGGTCTCTTCCAACTCTACGATTCTATGAACTTTGCAGAGACAGAATCATGCACAATGACTGTTTCCATTGTTACTGAATGTTCATGAGCTAGTAAACTTGCAGTGTTTCTTTTTCTTTTTAAGAACTGCATCGATTTATATTCCACTCTTCACTTGCAATGCACTCCCAGGATGACTAACAAAAATTCTAAAACATAAAACAATAAAATAATTATCAGTAAGCAAACAGACAGGAGACCAAGGACCTGCTCTTTTTACTCCATCTCTCAAATAAATCCCCTGTAGATTTTAGACCTTTTGACTGATATGCCTGGTTTTGTTCTGCAGAATAATAGCACTGGGATTCCAGGCAACAATTTTCCAATTGACCATTCCAATTGGAAAATCCCACCTTTGATCTTATCAGAATCATCACATAAGTGCTTTTATTAGCTATTGATTTAAAAGGGAAAGAAAACAAGGGTCTATTTCAAAAGCACAGTTGTGCTTTTTTTAAAAAAAATTGTTGAACCAGATTGCATTAGCCTCCTCTCTATTCATCAATTCACTCTTGATTCCCAAATCCATCCTTGGTTCAATCTCTTGACGGCTGAAAAAAAATCTGGATGGTGTACAATTTTCTTCAATTAAATTTTCACACTAGATGCTGTTCTCTGGGAAGAAAAATATTTAGCTCACTGTGTGCTGAGGGCTGGCTGGCTCCGATATTCCTATTGAAAAGCTGTATGGAAGCTAAAAATCAATTTTAGGACATATGATGATACATTACTGTGTGACCCTACTACAAACTTGCTTGTCTACTAGGATCATCTTCACTAGCTGTCCACCTCCCTGCCTTAAGTAATTCACACTGAAACTAGGAAGAAGTCAGAGGTGTCATTAGGAGGTGCAGAGATGTAGCAGGTGACACCTTAAGCAGGGTGACACCACTGCTCCCCAGAAATCTACTTTTTGGCAGGAACAGGCTACGATGTTCACCTGCATCTCTTTAAAACTAGTTTTCCAGTCTAAATGCTACTGCAAAATGTATTGTGCTTTCACGACAAACATGCCAAGAGAAAGAATAACACATCTTTGCAGATAGACAGAATCATGCACAATGACACTTTCCATTGTTACTGGATGTTCATGAGCTAGTAAACTTGCAGTGTTTCTTTTTCTTTTGAAAAAACAGCATCGGTTTATATCCCATCTTTCAGTTAACTCCCAGGATGACTAACAAAAATTCTAAAACAAGAAACAATAAAACAATTATCAGTAAGCAAACAGGCAGGAGGCCAAGGACCTGTTCTTACCAAACCACATGAAACGTTGTAAATGTAAATACATTTAGGATGTGTATATGAACAAAGCACAAAAGAGCTACTTTAGGTAGTAGGCACAGTCAGTCCTTTTGGTGAGCCAACCGGCACCATCAGAAATGAGGCGTTAGAGAATGAGGAATTGGAGCTGCATG
Source organism: Sceloporus undulatus (assembly GCF_019175285.1). Lineage (NCBI taxonomy): Eukaryota > Metazoa > Chordata > Lepidosauria > Squamata > Phrynosomatidae > Sceloporus > Sceloporus undulatus. The sequence continues at coordinate 243,502,062 of NC_056525.1, forward strand.
AGGGTATTCAGAAACAGTAGGAAAGTGATTTCTGGGGACCACATCTGAATTACTGAAGGGATTTGAAGAGGAAAATTGTGGTGTGTTGAGACTGGATGGGAAGATATAAATTTCTGTGCTATACCATAAGTTTCCCCATACTAAACTGGGACACTGAGACTGAAAAATGTGGGAAAGGATTTTAATTTGGTGCTCTACAATTTGGATCATTCAAGGCATACAAGGCTTTTTGGATTAACCAGAAATGTTGTATTTCATGGAAAAACAAGCTCAGACTGCAGTGCATTTCCAGGATTTTTTATGCTTTCACAAGACATTTCTTTTCACCCACACTACGACAGTGAGATGTAATGACATGTGCCTCAGGCTGTTAGAAAAGACTTTTGGAGCTGAGAAGTTAATGGAGAGAACATTGTATCCTAAAGCCATAACCATGTGGTGCTGCAAGCTTGCCTGCTGTTTAAGTGAAAGTGGTCAGGAGAGAAACACAGGCCTCTGAGGAAATTGCTAAAGGAAATTGTGATGGTATTCAAAAGTAGCATGCTTCCTTCCAAGGCAACACTAAATCAGTTCACTAGTTTTACAGAAGAAATTTCCCAGCAAGATATCACACCCTCTTTCTCTCTCATGTTCGGTCAAATCCAAGTACAATATCTGGACTCAGTAAGCTGAACCTTGGAGTGACTTCCATATGAAAAGTATGTAATCAAAATAATTTATTCTTAAACTTTAGTAGAACCACGTACAAAAAGGAGATCCAATTACTGTCATGTTAATTCCATTCCTCTTTTTCACTCTATGATAGAAATTTCTAATGAAATGGAACATAATTAGATTGGAGGGGGAGTAACCTTCTATTGCATATTATTTCCACTAAAATAAAGAGGATTCAGTAAAAAAGGTTTCTGCATATAATAATAATAATAATGATGATGATGATGATGATGATGATGATGATAATGATGATAATTTATTTATATCCCGCCTCTTTTGAGGATCGAGGTGGGTAACAGCAAAGTTTATATAATATACAACAATAAAAACAACAAGCCCACAAGACCCCGGCCCAAGCCTCCCTCCCAAGTATAAAATTAAACAATAAAACATGGTTAAGAGTACATAACAATATGACAAAATTAATAAACAAACCACAAATAAGAAAAATAAGAAAAGGAGTGGGATTCAGTTGGTTCTGGACATTATCAATCGGGGAAGGCCTGCTGGAAGAGAAAGGTTTTTGTCGCCTTTTTAAAAGCCTTGAGTGAGGATAATTGGCAAATCTCTTCTGGCAGGTCATTCCAAGTTTTTGGAGCGGTGACAGAGAAGGACCTCCGGGAAGTCACCGCCAGTCTGGTCTTTCTAGATTGTAAATGCTGTTACTTACATGCATGCTGACTGGCATACCCACAGATCAGGTCTGCAACTATGGCAGATTGGTTGCCTGCAGTTTCTCCAACATGTATACATGGCCAGAAACTGTACATGGGACAATATTAATATTTTTCCACAATTTCCATGTTCATAAGACATCATAAGTGAAATAGCTCATGTGGAAAAGTTGCTCACAGTATGTTACATTAAAAATGCACTCCATGGTGTCACATAGTTCAAGATCAATAGAAGAAGATAATCAGGGTAAGCTATTCAGGTAGCATGGGCCACTCTGGATGATATGATATATATGATATATCAGGGATCTGAAACAACCTTGGTTTATTGGTGATCAGTAGTGTACTGATTCATGCTAGCTCATTACTTCCACTTAAAATGGCAGTGGCTAAATTTTGCCTCATCATTGGTTTATTGTTTACTGAATTCAGAAATTCGGAGGCAGAGAATTTCTCTTCCCTTGTTTCCAAGACACAGCCGTCTTAGTCTGGAAAATCAGTTGGTAGCATGAGCTTTCATAGACCTGAGCCTAGTTCCTCAGATGCCTTTGGTACTATCAACTTCTATCTTTCATTTAGGGGCTGTGCAACTGCATGTCGCAGCCCCGATCTGGCCTTTCCAGGGTGCAAAAAGGAGCCGCAAAAAGCCTCTGTGGCCCAATCCAGATGGGCACGATAGGACGCCCTTGCCACGTGTGAGGGGCAGTGCTTCTAGACGAGCGCGCCATTGGCACACTGCAGCATCATAATGGCACCGCAAGAAGAACCCGCTTTTTGCGGGTTCTTTTTGGTCCGCGGGAAAGTCCCGCGGTCTGGAGTCTGCGGCTTCCCCACAGACCAAAGCTAGGTGCCAGGAGACCATCCTTTTTGGACAGTCTGTCCCACGCCTATGTTAATGTTGAGTGTGCAATTATTTTGGTGCCAACTAATGCATTTATTTAGAAATTTACTGTAACTAACTCTGTCACTGTATTGTTATTTGGAGCTTTTTGTTTTATTGTGATGGTATCTATTTTGTTTGTTTTAATTGTTTTACTTATTGTTTCACTGCCCTTTCAAAATGTTAAACAAAGCAACATGAAATGTGTATCCAGTTAAGGGAACAGGTAAAAGACCTGAGAATTATCTGTGCTCAAGGGATTGAGGATCTGACAATATGAATGACTAGGATCTTGATCTGATGGGGCAATACCTTTTGTTAGGAAAATTTCTTTTAAAAGAGCCCTGGTGGCACAGTAGTTAAATGCCAGTATTACATCCACAACATTGTAAGTTCGATCTTGAGGGGCTCCAAGGTCAACTCAGTCTTCCATCCTTTCAGAAGTTGGTAAAATAAGTACCCAGCTTGTTGGGGGCAATTGGCTTATATGCTGTATACCGCTTAGAAATTGCTTAGTTCAGTATGAAGCGGTATAGAAATGTAAATGCTATTGCTATTGCTAATACTTAAATTCTGTGCCTCAGCAAATCACTCAGAACATAAAACAAAGGTCATTTCTGAAATTTACACAGAACTAGTATTACTGTAGAATCAAATGATGACACTGAACCAAGTATATTACATTCTAATGAATCACAGGCCCATTCTAGCACATCAAACAGGTGCTGGTACAAGTTCAACTACAGAATGACACAATAAGCTATTTTAAGGTCACGAAAAAGAACAATTAGGAGATTCATTTTTCCAGGCCAGTGTGATAAGAGAAAGCCATGTCATATCTGACCAAATCATGAGCCTTTTGACCCCAAAGTTGCAGCCTATTTTCAGGCACATATAAAAGATAACACATTACTCCCTGTTAATAGGCAGGTAGATGATTTACAGCATGTCCATGGCTGTGTAAATATCCATGCTAGAACACTGAGCTTTCAGACCTTGCTGAAGGCAATGATGATTTAAGCACAATGAGCTGGAATTAATTGGAGACATTTAAGGCTTTATTGAGAATCAAACCTTCTTATCTCAGCATTTTACAAAGATGGGATGAGAGAAATGTCTGCCTCAGGCCTAGGAATTTGCAGAAAACTTTGGAAACATGTATCTTTAACAAAAAAGTCATGTAAGGTTTTTCCAGTGTATTAACTGACCTAAGTAGTCATAGCCAAGCTCTTTATGTTCAGACAGGTGTGAATTAAATTGCTTAATCTTACCACTTCTATATTGTTCCAGTTTTGGTATTATTACTGAGCAAATGTCTTTTCCAAGCCTGTACATATTGACACAGGAATAACATTCTTCTTTATGAGCTGTACAAAATGCAAAGGTGAAATCATATAGGAATTACAATTCATCTAGGTTCTTAAGAAATAGTTATAGATAGGAGCACATTACTAAAGACATATGGGCTGTTTCTACTTCAAAGCATGTTAGCTGTGTCATTTTCATATAACGAAAAGAAAACTGAGTGATCCGAAGTTAGTTTTTTTTAAATCTCCAGCAGTAAGCTTCTTGTGATAAATTTGGGCTATCATATGAAGTATTATTTTCATAAAACAAATCTTAAAAAAATCAGACAGGAACAATTATCAATAAAGTTAGAGGAGGAGGAAAGATGTACATATCCAAGGAGTCAAAGAATTATAAAACTGGAGTTGGTCTTAATAGTCCACCTAGTTGCACCTCGGCTCAATGCAAGAAAGCCAGTGCTTAACACCTGTCTTTCCAGCCTCTGCTTAAAGACTTTCTGGAAGGGGGAACCCATCACCCTCCTGGAAACTGGCTCCATTACTCTAGTGCTATTATACTTTTAAAAGGTATTTCTTATGTTCCACTGATATAAAAGTGCCAGGGTTCATGTAGTACTGGGCTTCTCAGCTATGGCTCCACCTTCTCAGTATATCTAGCCTGGAGGGGACTAGCTTCTCTGTTGTTCTCTTTTCTCCATATCAGTGCTTAAGTCTGATGGCCCTAACACAGAAAAAAATCACATCCAAAATAAATCCAGCTGTTGGATGAGATGTGGCAGGGGCACAGGAATGGGAGTATAATGCAAACTTATGAGGAAAGGGAAATTACAATTTTAAAGAAAGGATAATTAGAGAAAAGATCAAAGTTAAATTACAATCACTACTGGAAGCAATTAGAAGGCATGATAAATATGAAGAATGTCTACTTGCACCTTTTGCTTCAGGTAGACTTTGTTGAATCAGTCACCTAATATTCAAAGTGGCTCTTGACCTGAAAATGGCTGCCCACTGCTGACTTGAAACATTCAGAAAATAACAAATTAGATTAAGAAAAGGCTCTAATAGAAGGTGTCAGGAAGGGGGATCTTGGTTATGATCTGAAACTGCAGCCATGTATTAAGAAATTCTGGTAGCACAACGGTTAAATGCTGTTACTGAAGCCACAATGTTGTGAGTTTAATCCCAGACAGGGCTCCAAGATTGACTCAGCCTTCCATCCTTTTGTAGGTTCGTAAAATGAGTACCCAGCTTTTGGGAGGCAATTGGCTTACAGATTGTAAACCGCTTAGAGATTGCTGAGTTCACATTTAAATGGTATAGAAATGCAAATGGTAAATGCTATATAGAAAGCAGTAGAGTGTTGTCAACTGTGTGGAGTTGCTGGATCCAGGCCCTAACAACAATCTGATGGCCACAAATCTCTCAAACAAAAGATCCTTCATTCAGAAAACCCAAAAATAACACCCACTTAGCAATATTTTCCCCATGGAACTCACCCCTTCCATATTCCATATTCATGTTCTTATGCTCCCTAAGCTCCCCAAACAAGGATATCTTATAAAATAGGATTTAAGAGACAGGCAATGGAATTAGAGACTCCAAGTCAGACAGGGAGTCCTGTTCTTGGAATCACCCACCTCACATTCATATTTGATGAGGGCATGATAGAGAGCCTTCTTAGTGACCACCCTCAGGCTATCAAACTCTCTACCAAGGATTGGGTAATTCTTTGCTGGCCTTCCATCTTTGTATTCAGATAGGCATTTGGACATTAAACTGGGTTGCTGCAGAAGGGGCATTACCTGAGCAGGTGTGGTTTTTGTATCTCTTTTTGGTATGTTTTAATTATTTTTAAATTTATCTTATACAGCAGCTAATCTCTTTATCTTTGAATGGTGCTTATTAATAGTACTTGCTTTGAATCTTTTTTCTCTTTTATTTAGAGAAAAGCTGTTGTTAAAGGTGTTGTTAAAACACAATGTTGTACATTTCTTACATTTTTATATTTCTGACAAATTTCTGTTTTAGCATTTCTATTTTGTCTTTGATGCCAAATTTTAAGGTTATTCTGCCATTTGGCTTTTATTTATGTCTATATAATTATGACAGCTCATAGCTTTTAGCAATAAGGTTCGGTTCAGAAAAGCTGGTTAAAAATCAAACAACCGAAGTACAGTGGGCCCTTTTTATCTGCTGTGGTTTGGTTCCAGGATACCCCCCCCTCCAACCCCCATGGATAACAAAATCCATGCATGCTCGAGTCCTATTAAATACAATGACATAGAAAATTTGTGTACCTTATATAAAATGGAAAATCAAGGTTTGCTTTTTGGAATGTATACTTTTTTGGAATATTTTCAAGACGTGGATGCTTGAATCCGTGGATAAAAAGTCTGTGGGTAAGGAGGGCTGACTATCTGTAAAAATGCCAAGCGGTCCAATGTAATAAATAGAATCACACTGCTCCTGTCCAGCTTCTGGTTTAGGCCATCCACCGAGGTCTCTGCCCCAGATCCAGCCTGAGCAGTGATGAAAAAAGATCCAAATATCTTAGGTGTTTGTCATTACAATCAGCATTCAATTTGTACTTGCAGCTCAATACTATCCAGCTGGTGCTGGCACACAACTTGAATGTGGCTTGTAAAAAGACCCCCCTGCACCCACCCATATTATAGCACAAAGGGTGTGCGCTCTTTAAATTAGTTTCATTCTGGAAAAACCCAGAGAGAAAATTGCAGTGTTCATAATCTCCGGAATGTCTTTTAAGAGGACGTTTCAATCCGCAGGTATTTGCTGAAGCAGCTCACTTCATAGAGAAACTGGTCGTAAAAAGATCAGGATTTAATAAAGTACACATTGAAAAAGTGAACTGTTTTTACATAAATCCAACTTTATAGAAAAACAAACTTCAATAAAAATAATGCTATTAAAAGGACAAAGATAAGAGAATTAAATCCTAGACATCTTTTGCTCCACATCATTCTGTTCCCAGAAATGGAAGTCAAGACACAAGATTAGTAAAATATAAGAAAAGCAAAACTTTAAGGTTGGAAAGGCTACAGTTCAATTATGTGAGTATCTTATCCATATGCACCTGCTATGAAATGTAAACTTTGTACTTGTAAGACCACTTTGTACTATGTAGTTTCAGCAAGTCAATATTGATCTGATGTAGTCTGGCTAAGATGGCTGAACGTTAGTAGCACAATTTAACTCTGGCAGGAAGCTGGACTTAGGTTTTTTCCAACTGTACGATTTTATGATTCTAATTTTGTGCTGTGCCTAGCTTTTTGGGATTTATTATTATCTTTAAGTGTATCAAGATACAGAAGGATTCCACAAGGGCAGAAACACAGTCTCCAGGATAATAAATAAATAAACAGGAGTGGGCTAGGGAGCTGTCTGCTAGAGACATGCACCCTGGAAACTAGGACACTGTCCACTGCAAAACTGAAGAATCACAAAGGCCTATTACAGACAGCCAAAATAAAGCTGCTTCGAGTCAGAGTGGAGGT
>NC_056525.1:243519151-243542811 GCF_019175285.1 Sceloporus undulatus
CTTACCATTCACACCTGTGTGGTTCTCAATTGGCTTCTGCTGAGTCACTCTGACTCTCACATACAAGTTTTATTTCTCTTACTGTATGTCCCATGTTGCTTTTTCCTTAACATTGAAAACTGCAAAAATTAAAGTCTGGAAAGGGTGTTTTTTTAAAAAAAATGCATTCTCACTTATGTCTCTGCGAGGAAACCCAGAAGAGTTCCAAGTAGAAGACTTGCCAATACTTCAGTCACCCACTCACAAGCCACGAGGTTGTAAATTCAATCCCAGCCCCAGCCAGGGGCTCAGGGTCGATTCAGCCTGGCATCCTTCCAAGGTTGCTAAAATGAGTACAGTGTCTCATTACAAGCAGCCTCTGCTTTCATTATAACGGTATATGTTTTGCTATGTAATGGTACAACTAGGTATATAGGGTGAAAGGGCAGGAATTCTGTGACCTGAACAGAAAGCCAAAAATGGAAGAGAGACATCAAAATTTCCAAGAGCATTCCTCTGTTTTACAGAGCTCAGGCTGTGATAATCCATATAGCTATTTTGCTATCTGCTCCCCTCCCAACTATAGGAAAGTGAGGCTTTCACATATTCAATGTCCTACCAAGAAAACAAATTAAAGAACGAAACAAAGAGGGCAATACTGACTCAGTGGGAAAGCTACTGATAATCCATATGATCAGCCCAGCAAACCCAACATGCCTGTAATTAAATACTGTACATCCAATTCCTTTTTCAGCGTCTCACACATTAACTTCTACAGCCTTTATTGTTATCACTGGTAAAGGGGGGAAAGAAGAATTATAACCCTGACTTTTAGGACAACAGAGGAGGTGATTCTTCAGGAGAGAAAAGCATGTTTAATAAAAAGATTATTAAATCATAGCAGAAGAGAAGTATTTCCCAAGCCTACAGCATGTTGTTAAAATGCACTGCCAACTTCACCACACAACAGAGCTGTTTTTGACTCACCACAACCAATGCAGCCTTTGTGGAATTATAAAAAAAGGTTTTAAATTGGTTCAAAACAATGTCAATTCAGCAGCAAGAACAGAACAATTTATAATACAGTAAGAAGCAACTTTGGGGATATGGGGCAATCCATAGATCAGATACAAAAGCACAGCTAACAAGGAAGACAATTTTAATCCAATGCACCTTTCCCCAGTCTTAGTGCAACACTATGAAAGGAATGTTAATTTGTTTATTTTCTTATTTATTATTTTATTAACATATTTATACTCCATCATATATATAGAAATCTCAGGATGCGTTACAAATAGCATTAAAACAAATTAAAACAGGTTAAAAACAGAGGCATAGCTGTGTTAGTTTCATGCAAAGGATCTTGTAGCACCTTTGACACACGGCCTGAGCAGATGGCCCCGGTGCTCACCTGGATCAGTCCCTGTGTCAGCGCAGGGATGGGGGGATGTTCACAGCCCATCTCTCACTGGCCCAGGACTGATGCACCGCTCCTTGCTTTTCCAGGTATTAATCCAACTGAGAAGCTCCCCAGTCGCCCCATCTGATACAGAAACAGAGCACCTGGCTGGACCCACTTGGCCAGGTGCCCCATTTATGTGTCAAATGGGGCAACTGGGAAGCTTCTTAGTTGGATCGATTGCAGGAAAGCCAAGTAGCGTAGGAGGGCCATGTGCACAGTTCAGTTTTGCTGTGGCATTTTCTAGAAACTCCACTGACTACCAGGGCTAAATTACTCAGGGGTAAAGGCTCTTTGCCCTGGGCTCATGCTGGCGAACATATAAACAGGAGGATTGGGCCCTGCTCCTGCCCTGGGGTTTTTGGCCTGTATCATCAGTACTTGATGATGCAAGGCAGGAAGCAACCCAGACCATTTGGCCCATGCGGACAACCCTCAACTGAGCGAAAGAAGTTGTATAAGCTTTTGTACACATGGACTATTTACTCATTCCATGCATCTGAGGAAGCAGACCAAGTCTACAAAAGCTCATGCTACAATGTATTTCATTCAGTTAGTCTCAAAGGTGCTATACGATCCCTTTGCAGGTTAAACATTAGTAAGATAATTTACCTAAGCAAAAAATATATTGAACAATATTAGGTGGTGGACATGTGAAAAAGTGAACAGATTTTGAAACAGATACACCATGAAATTAAAAATATTATAAAATTTAATACTGAATTTAAACCAGAACTATTTTTGCTGAATATGTGGGATGTAAATATGGATAGGAAATTTGGTAAAATTATGTTTTATATAGTATCAGTTGCGAGGATAACTTATGCGAAATTCTGGAAGAAAAAAGATATTCCCACTCTTGAAGACTGATCATTTAAATTACTGGATTTATTGGAGCTAGATAAGCTGTCAAGAAGTTTGGAATATGAAATGACTGATAAATATTTGGAAGACTGGAAATTACTTCTTGATCATTTTCACCAAAAATGGGGGAAACGAGCAGCTTTAGACTTGGAGATATAAGATTCAAGTTCTGTAAAAAATATGTGCACTACATAAGCTATTGAGACTATTAATTTTTGGTACAGATTTTAAGCTGACAATGTAAGAAGATTATGGAAGAGAATCTCTAATAGTAGTTAAAAGATAAAGATTACATTTTGAGAAAATGGACGAGGAAATGTCTTTAGATCAGTAACAGGAAGTAACGATTGGTTTGGAATGCTTCTTTATGTTAGTTTTTCTATTTGTCAATTGTCTGTCTGTTTCTGGTGTAATTTGTTTATGTTACATATGATATTTGAATGTAAATTTTATACTGTTTTTTTAAATGCATTAAAATAATAATAAAAAATAAACAATACAAGCTAAAAACAGAGTTTAAAGAATTAAAGGTTTTTAAAACTATATTTAACAAGCTTTGGGGTTGTATCATTGAGGCCCAGAGGCTTTGGTAAACAGGCAGTTTTAACTTGGCACCTAAATGACATGAGTGCTGGTGTCAGCTGGGCGTCTAGGGGGAGATCGTTTCAGAGTTGGGTGTCCTGGCTGAGAAAGACCTCTCCCATGTCTTGAGACAGTGGATCATAGTGTTGGAACATGGAAGAGTCCCCCACCCCCAGCAGATCTTAGTTTACATGCAGACACATATGGGGAGAGGACTTTAGGGCTTTAAACATCATCATATGCTCCTTGAATTCAAGCTGGAAACATATAGCCAGCTGGTGTGGTTCTTTGAAGACTGGCATAACATGCCATCTATACTATACTATCCAATCAACAGTTCAGCTTCTGCATTTTGCACTAGCTGCAGCTTCTGACACTTTTTAAAGGGGGCAGCCTCACACAAAGCACATTGCAGAGGTTATCACTGCATGGGGCACTGTGGATAGATTATCTCTTTTCAGGAACAGTCATAGCTGACACACCAGTTGACACTGGTGCCAAGCACTCTGAGCCACAGAGTCCATGTGGTCCTCAAGTGGCAGGGAGGATCTAGAAGCACTCCCAAGCTATGTACTTGCTCCTTCAGGAGGAATGCAATTCCATCCAGAACAGGCTGTTTACTCAGTCACCAGACTCAAGAAGCACCAATCCATGGAGTTTCCATCTTATCAGGATTCATCTTCAGTTTACCGACTCTCATCCAGCCCATTATAGCATCCAGGTAAAGCCACTGCTGGCTCCAAAGACAAGGCGAAATTTCTGTCTACTGATAGCACCACACTCCAAAACAACTTATGATGTCCCACAGTGGTTTCATGTAGATATTGAACAGCACAGGGGATATGATGGAGACCTGTGGCACCCCACAGCTTAATCACCATGAGGAGGAGGAGGAATCTCCCAATGCTACTGTCTTGAACTGGCCTTCCAGGTAGAAGTGGAACCATTGTAGAACAGTGCCTTCTACTCCCATCCCACAAACCAGTCGAGTAAGATGAAATATATCAAAAGCCACTGAGATATCCAGAAAGATCAACAGGGTAGCACTCCACCCTGGAGTAGATCATCAGTCAGAACAACTCAGGCCATTTCAGTGTCATACCATGGCCTGAAACCAGACTGAAATGGATCCAGATAACTGAGGGCTGGTAGGGGAGTGTGCAAGAGTAGATTTGTTTATTCATGGAAAATGTGATATGAACAGTTACACAAATGTTCTGGTAACTGACAGGTAGACACTTCATTTATCAAAATGCTATCTGAGAACTCCGTTACCAAAATAAAATCTGAAATATTTTGTAGACCTACACTGCACAACTTCTTTTGAGGTGCAGCAGGAATACCACCTTGGTGAGCTGTGGCAATTTTGTTTTTATATCCCCCTCTCATTTTCATTTCTAGGAAGACTGTAATTTTAAATTCTGCTGCATGGCTGCTTGGTGGAAATCGGTTTTGAGAGAGCAAAGGTCCATTTCCTCTGACACTTATCTCTTAGGACTGATTTAAAAGAATATCATCATCCCTTGCTCCAGTGACCTTCAGGTTTTTCTGGGGGGGAGATCCAGCAAGACTATCCAATATAATTGTTAATTACCTGGAAAGGCAGCCGAGTTTGAACTATTGAAACTTAATTTATGGATTCATTCGGTAGGGAGAAAAAGTCAGTATCCGCCATGGTATATTGCTTCAGGCACCTGTATTTGACAATAGTTTGGAACGTGAGTATCTTGAACAAAGAAAGCTGTAAGTGTGACTTTCCATAATAAGGAAAACTTAATAAAACAGTCACTTAGACGGCAGGGTTTTGTTGTTGTTGTTTTTTGTTTTGACATTCTAAAATGACTCTCCTTGTAAGTTCATATATTGCCCTCTTTCCATATTTAGGACAATAATTACCAAATCTCCCAAATGATATATATTTGATAAAAAGATTAGACTGTTCAATTTTTACAGAAATCACGAAGCATGATAGGGAATAGGGTTCAATCATAGAGCATCTACTTGCTCTTCTCTAAGTCTATAAATATAATGGGAAGCCTTCTTTTAATAGATATGAATTCTACAAAACCACATTAGCAGAGAACAAATAAGTGAAAACACTGAATGCTTCCAAACTGAGCTTTTATTGTGCTACTAACCTGATTCATCCGCCAAATTTTACCTGGGATCAAGTAGTCATTTTCTGTTTGTAACCTACCTGTGTTTTTACACTGTTTCTTCCATTTGCTTTCTTTAAAAAACAAAACAAAAACAACTTCTTACAGAGGGAGGGAGAGAATACCTATACAATGCCTTTGGATAGTAGTCTTCGGAGATATCCATTTCAATACATCCTATGAAAAACACAGCATTCAAAACCATTCAAAAGCCCCTTTCACACATTCTTAGTAGTCCCAAGAGCAACAAGGTAAACTGATGGCCACTGTCAGAAAAGAATATGAAGAAACAGAAAGGTTTATCATTGGCAAGGGAAATAGACTAGTGTACATTTTATCATCCTATCTGTCAAATTTATATGCAGATCATATAAGCACAGATATAGGATGGAGGACACCTGGCTGAATGAAACTACGTGTGAAAGGGATCTAGGAGTCCAAGTAGACCACAAGTTGGGCATGAGTCAACAGTGCAATGCGGCAGCTAACAAGGCCAATGCGATTTTAGGCTGCATCAATAGAAGTATAGTGTCTAGATCAAGGGAAGTCATAGTGCCTCTATATTCTGCTCTGGTCAGGCCCCACCTGGAATATTGTGTCCAGTTCTGGGCACCACAATTCAAAAAGGACATTGAGAAACTGGAGCGTGTCCAAAGGAGGGCGACTTAAATGGTGAAAGGTCTGGAAACCTTGCCCTATGAGGAGCGACTCAGAGAGCTGGGGATGTTTAGCCTGGAGAAGAGAAGGTTAAGAGGTGATATGATAGGCCTGTTTAAATATTTGAAGGGATGTCATATTGAGGAGGGAGCAAGCTTGTTTTCTGCTGCTCCAGAGACTAGGACCCGAAGCAATGGATGCAAACTGCAGGAAAAGAGATTCCACCTCAACATTAGGAGGAACTTCCTGACAGCAAGGGCTGTTCGACAGTGGAACAAACTCCCTCGGAGTGTAGTGGAGTCTCCTTCCTTGGAGGTCTTCAAGCAGAGGCTGGATGGCCATCTGTCGGGGATGCTGCGATTTAGATTTCCTGCATGGCAGGGGGTTGGACTGGATGGGTCTTGTGGTCTCTTCCAACTCTATGATTCTATGATGTCATACAGCAAGCAGGAAAAGTCTCAGAGGAAGTAGGAGTGAAAATTGGAAGAAGAAAAATCAATAATTTAAAATATGCAGATGACACCACCTTACCATCAGAAAATAGAGAAGACTTGGAATGACTACTGATGCAAGTTAAGGAAGAAAGTGTGAAAATTGGCTAACCATCAAGAAAACAAAAATAATGACCACAGATGATTTCCTTAACTTTAAAGTGGTAGAGGAAGACATCAAAATTGTTAAAGATTTCCATACCTCGGCTGAGTCATTAATTAAAATTCAGAATGCAGTCAACAAATCACAAAGTGGTGTTATTTTCATTTGATGTCATTTTTAAAAACACAATAAATAAAGTTTTAAAAAATCAAAAAAAGATTAAGACTTTGAAGGGCAAAGATGAAATATCAAGAGATATCCTTAAATAGCAATGTCAGAATTATCCACAATGATTTGTGTATATAGTTGTGAAAGTGGGGCAATGAAGGAAGCTGAATGGAAGAGAAACAACTATTCTCAAATGCTATACTAGAGGAGGTTTACAGAAACCATGAACTAAAAAAAAGACAAATACAGTTGGCCCTTCTTATACACGGATTTTTTAAACACAGTTTAAAAATGTTTTAAAAAAAGTATAAAATTCAAATATCAAACCTTGATTTTCCATTTTTTATAAGGGACACCATTATGCTATGTCATTATATTAAATGGGACTTGAGCATACACAGATTTTGTTATACAAGGAGGATCCTGGAACCAAACCCCAGCGTATAATAAGGGTCCACTGTAAATGGGTTTCATTTATTCTCCTTAGAAGCCAATATGATTATGTTCAGGCTACCATACTTTGGACGTATCTTGAGATACCATGTCTCATTGACAAAAATATTAACATTCGATAAAGTAGAAGGTAGTAGGAAAAGAGGAAGACAATGTTACAGATGGATGGAAGAACTTCCTGATGGCAAGAGCTGTTCGACAGTGGAACACACTCCCTTGGAGTGGACTGGAGTCTCCTTCCTTGGAGACCTTTATTTTTTTATTACTTTTTATCATTTTCCACATGTAGAAAACATATTGACAACATAAATTACACAAAAAGGTACACATAACAGATACATACACATTTACATATTCACTTACTAAACACCACAACATGAACATAACCCTTCCCTCTACATAACACTGCCTAAAATTACATGTAACATATACTATACTTCCTACTACCTGTGTTCATTCAATTGTTACTTATTTTTCTGTTTGCCATGTACTCCATGCTAAACTCCACGAGCTCCTTGTGAGTTGCTGGGAAAAGGTGAACTGCCATCAGATCTCCGAGATGCAGTCAACATCACCCTGTATAAGAAAAAAGGAGCAAAATCTGATTGCTCAAACTATTGAGGTATAACACTGCTCTCCATCACTGGAAAAATCCTCACAAGGATACTGCTGAACAGATTAGTCCCTGGTATTGCAGAAGAACTTCTCCCTGAAAGCCAATGTGGCTTTAGAGTTAATAGGGGCACTACAGACATGGTATTTGCCCTTAGACAACTGCAAGAGAAATGTAGAGAGCAGAACAAAGGACTCTATGTAACATTTGTCGACCTCACCAAAACCTTCAACACTGTGAGTAGAAAAGTCTGTGGCAGATCCTGGAATGACTAGGATGCCCCCGCCCCAAATTCCTCAAAATGATTATCCTGCTACATAAAGGCCAGTAAGGTCTGGTCAGATATGATGACACTCTCTCGGAGCCCTTTCTAATAACTAATGGTGTGAAACAAGGTTGTGTTCTCGCTCCAACTCTATTTACAATCTTCTTCAGCATAATGCTCCAAAGGGCTACGGCAGATCTCAAAGAAGAAGACGGCATTTATATACGCTACCGTACTGATGGTAGCCTGTTTAACTTAAGCCGACTGAGGGGCCCGCACTAAGATTCTAAACTATCTAGTCCATGAGCTGCTTTTTGCTGACGATGCTGCCCTCGTTGCCCATACGGAAGCAGCTCTGCAGCGCCTAACATCTCGTTTTGCTACAGCTGCAGAGCACTTTGGGCTGGAAGTCAACCTGAAGAAATAATGGCTTACTAAAGGATACCTAACATTGGTAAAGCAACATTTGAATGGAGGACTGCTTAGCTCAAATCCTTAACCACTAAACAACACCAGTCCTCTTTCACTGGTAATAACTACTGAAATATGCTTGAAGAGTAAGATAAAACACAAGCCATGTAACAAATATTACTGTGTGTGAGGTAAGGATGTAAATTTTATTTAATACAATTAATCCTTGCATGGAAATGTCAATGGTTTGTGGTTTGTTTGTATGTTTTTTGGTCAGTCTTGTGCTGAATCCACACTATGGAAATAATCCAGTTTCATACTACTTGGACTGCCATGGTTCAGTGCTATGGAATTCTGGGAATTTTGATTTGTTGTGGTATCAGAGTGCTCTGACAGAGAAGGCTAAATGTCTTACAAAACTACAGTTTCCAGAATTTCATAGCATTTAGCCATGGCAGTTGAAGTGGTGTCAAAGTGTGAATGTTTAACTGTGATAAACAACATTGTTGTGTTGCATTGGCTATTAGAATTGGTAGCAATGGATGGGTTTGGCATCTGATCCATTGGGGTGTTCTTTTGTGCTCACTAATATGAATGTAGGGCCTAAATACACTAAAGGTACCAGATCCTGTCTGAGCTTGGAAGCTATATTTCAGAGGAAGGAACTGGCAAAACCAACTCTGAATATTCCTTGTATAAGAACCCCTATGAAATTCATGGGGTTGCCATAAGTCAACAGGGGGCTTGTGACTATATACACACACAAAATATGAATGTGGTTAGCTACACAAAAGGAAAAGATGAAAATTCAGAGATATTTTGAGTAAACAGCAGAAAATACAATTTTGTGTGTGCATCTGGTTTTTGTTTTGTTTTTACAGTTTTACTACCAGCAAATTGCTCCATCCAGCATGCATATAACCTTAGGGATCTTTGAAACAGTCAAAGCATGAATTCTGTGGATTAGGAAATCTGAAATGAATCCCATTTCCAAGGCCCATACATGTGTCACTTTTTTTTGTGAAGACAGTAATCCATTCCCATCCTTGAAATCATCCACACACTGTAACCACCTAGATTCACAAAAGCTTCAACACCAATAGAGCTCTGTTATTATATGATAATTTATTCAATTTGTACCAAATTGTATTGTTCGAAATGGGACGTTCCCAGCAACAAGTGAATGGACAGTGTGTACTTGCCAGTTTTCTCCTTGCTGTAGAACAAGTAAATCCACAATAGTGAATCTAACAACCTGACATTCAGATAAGCAGTTCATTAATGGCAATCATATGACAAGATAGTCACTCATAAGCTTCCTTCTCCATCAAGTGATATTAGTTACACATACTGAAAAGGGCTTTTGGAAAATTCAAATGACAAGGCTGTGCTGTGCTAGATGTGGAGTTCATTAGCATTTCAAATGCCACAGGCAGGCACAAGAAGATTCATTTTTAAGGTGTTCAGATGTAATTAAAAGCAGTCAAAGCATAACCTTGCTTGGTTATGAACAGCAAATCACCCTGCGGAATGGATAATGATCAAAAAGATAATCAGAAACAGAGAAAGGGCCAGAGCTTAAGAGTTAACAAATCAGGAATGAGTCTCGGGAATCCATGCACATTTCCTGCAGCTTCTCCTATTGCTGAAACAAACCTTCCTCAGTACATGAACATACACAGCTCTAAACCACAGCTATGATTTTCGTCAGTTATCAGTAGCAATGTTAAAGCTAATCTGGGTTTTCATTAAATCAGAACTGAAAACATCACCCAAAATTCTCATTTGGCCAACTGTAGCATGATAGGTATCAAAGCATAATATATGCCCTGTTTGGTTGCAGGTATCTTGTGTGTGTGTCAATCCCCTCTTTATCCTCATCTCAGCCTGAGCAGCTTCCCTTTCAAAATGCTAGTTGACGTGGCCATCAAGTCACTCAAATTTTAAGTAATCCTGTTATCAAAAGGCTAATAATTTTCAACATTCTTATTGGCAGCACTTTGCTTTTGCAAACCCAGTGAGCCAGCTGCTTGTGCTAAAATTAGTATGGAATAAATAGACTTTTTCTCAAGGTGGTTCACCTGTTGTTACAAGAACACAAGAATTCTCCATCTTCTGTTTTAACAAACATTTTGGTGTCATTGGCAAAACTGGATACCTTGCTGCTCACCACTAACTTCAAATCACTGATGAACAAAAACCAATGGATTCCTGGCTGCTCTACTGAAAACCCCCTGGATCAAAAAGTGCTTTGACTTTTTTTAGCTGCCGCTTCACACTGTTGCCTCGTGTTCAATTTGTGATCCACTAGGATTCCTAGATCCCTTTCACATGTACGGTTGTCAAGCCAGGTGTCCCCCATCCTATATCCGTGCATTTTTTTCTGCCTCAGTGTAGTATCTTACATTTCTCCCTTTTAAAATGTGTTTTGTTAGTTTTGGCCCAGCCTTCTAATCTTCAAAGGTCATATTGAATTTTGATTTTGTCCTCTGGGATATTAGCTACACCTCCTGATTTGGTATCATCTGCAAATTTTATAAGTATGCCCTCTGTTCCTCCATTCAAGTCATTGATAAAGATGTTGAATAGCACTGGGACAAAGAAAGAACCCTGTAGTTACCCACTAGTCATTTCTCTTCAGGATGAAGAAGAGCCTTTATGGAGTACAAATCTATCTAGCTCACATTTTACTAGCTTGTTTGCAAGAATATCATGGGGGACCTTGTCAAAGGCCTTACTGAAATCAAGATGTGCTACATCCACAGCATTCCTTTCATCTACCAAGCTGGTGATTATATATATCAGATTAGTCTGATTAGACTTTTTGTGATTATGGCATTCCTTTCTAAACGTTTCCAGACCGTTGGTTTAATTATTTTTGTGGGTTTTTCAGGCTATGTGACCATGTTATAGAAGAGTTTCTTCCTGACGTTTCACCAGCATCTGTGGCTGACATCTTTCAGCTATGAAGATGCCAGCCACAGATGCTGGTGAAATGTCAGGAAGAAACGCTTCTAGAACATGGCCACATAGCCCGAAAAACCCACAAAAAACTATGGATGCTGGCCATGAAAGCCTTTGACTTCATGTCTGTTTAACTGTCTAATCTAGAATGTTTCCTGGTATTTATGTCAGGCTGACTGGATAGTAATTGTTTGGGTCCTCCCTTTTCCATCTTTTTGAAAATGGGGCAACATTTGCCCTCCTCCAGTCTTCTGGGACTTCTTCTGTTCTCCAGGAATCCTCAAAGATTATTGGCGATTTGTTTTATTTTGTTTTAGTTTTTATCCATGTATTTAAAGTTTTTTAATTGGGGCAGTACAAATATGCTGTAAAATATACAGATAGATAGACATCTCTGGACCCAAGAAGACCCTTGGAATACTCTGCAATTTACATTCGATCACTGTGCAAACTGGCACAATGTTGCTATTCTTTGCTTCTTGTACTGTAACCAGTTACAAATTCATAAGGGGACTTAACCTCTTATCCCATGATGACTTATGTCCAAAACACACTGCAGAAATAATCTAGTTTGAGATTGCTTTAACTGCCCCAGCTCAGTGCTAGGGAATCCTGAGAAGTTTATTGTGGCACCAAAGCTCTCAGACAGAGATGGCTAAATATCTCACAAAACTATGGTTCCCAGAATTTCCTAGCATAGAACCAGGGCAGTTAAAGTGGTCACTCTCAAACAGGATTATTTCTGCAGTATGTTTTGGACCTAGTGTTTACTTAAGAGTTGATTATATTACAGACTATAGTCCATTTCATCAATTGTATGGAGTTGTTTTTTCCCCTGAGTGTGTGTGTCTGTATGCCTGTGTGTGTGCGTGCATGTGTGTGATCTGTGTGTCTATATCCATATCAGTATTTTTAATGAGAGCAGGACTGTAGATATTAAAGTAAGAATTAAATTAAATTAAATTAAATGCAGAAAGTACTGACAATAATTATTACATTATTAACAATTGACATTCCCCAAACTATTGCTGATTTTAAAAAAAATCATTTTGGCATTAACATGTACCGTGTAATAAGAAACCACTATTGAACCTCCAGTGATCTGTAAGTCTTTAAGATGCCACAGAACACCTTGCTGTTTTTGCTGTAACCGAATAGCACAGCGATACTCTTTGGATATTCTTAAAGCAGCAGATCTGAAAAGACGGCTCGGTTCCAGGGGGAGTGGAACAACCCCAGGCACCCATCTTTGCTCCAGCTGTCCAGGAATGAAGGAAAAAGAATAGGACAATCACTGGATTTTCCAGCTGATTTACTGGTGCAAAAGGAAGCAGGGACTTGATAACCACAGCCTATGTTTATCCATTTGTGCCTTCCTGTTTGAGCATCTGTGATCAGAGCTTCTATTATTTTGAATCTGAATTTTAAACATGTACAATGGTCTCTCAATGTAGTCTAGGAACATCAGCAGTACATAGTTGCACCTGAAGAATATATTACTTAACTGTGATCTCTGTGGTCTTCTGATACAAACAGCAGGGAGTCACAAAATGAATTTCTTGCTCTCCTGTTCCAATGGTAATTAATCTTTCCATCAACACACAAGGTCAAGTGCCTCCCCTAATAAACCAGCTGCTATGTTCTCCAACTTGTGACCCAGACTTCACTCCTTTCTTTGATGACCACACAACCCAAATGTGTCACTTAAACAATCATTCTTAATGCAATGGATTTGAGGACTAGGAGAAGACCCACTCGCCAACCTCCTATCATCTGTCTGGTAGAAATGACAAATAATTTTCAAGTATTTATGTTAAGCAAACCTCATAGGAATATGTCATCACATAAAATGTATGGCTCATATTTATTGCCTTTGAACATTCCTGATCTACTAATACCAGCCTTTCCAGATCTACAAATACCAGTCTTTCCAATACCAGTTTCCCCAACATTAAGTATGTTTTTGGAGCCATATGCATGGTCTTGTTGTCTAGTGAAATATTGGTCTTGACATTAAGAAATGGCTCAAGGACCACACATAGCTGACATGCTAGCAATGTTTTTTACTGAATGCAAGGGCTAGAGATCTCAGGGATATTCATCCAAAGTACTTTGTTCTACTATCTAAAGCATGTTACAGACTCACACAATCATGTTCTTCTGCTTACACCTATTTACAGTTGTCTGCTTCTAAACAATCAACATTTCTCACTGAAGCCATTATAGGTTGGTTATTTTGTTCTCAAAGGAAACAAGGAGTAACTAGCAATTTTCTTCCTCTTGTGAGAAAGTCTGTGAATAACTGAGTAGTTTTCGAAGGCTATTCGCAGTTTAGGACTTGCTACGTACAAAATTCAAACATGGTCTTTTTGTGCAGAAAACAGCATTTTATTTGGAGAAAAAAATGCTATTTCAATTTGCTGTGTAAATTTTGTGTTGAATAAGTCCTGAACTGCAAAGATTCTTGTCAGTTTGGGACACTTTCTCATCAGGGTTTTTTGATACTTGAGAAATATGTTTCGGGGGTTTTTTTTGTGGGGGGGGGGGGGGTTTGCCATTTTTAAAACATTCTTTCCCTCCCTAGCATAAATTTTTCATGTAGAAATTTTGATGAGAATTTTCCCAACATGAGGAGGGCCATTTGGACACAGTCTAAATTCTAATGCAGCACATCTCCAAGCATCAAAAAGCTAATACAGTACTGGGAAAGAACTGTTATTTACCAAAGTGGGAATACTGACATCTTATAACCACATGTCACAAAGGATACTGCAATGCAGTACACTGGGTTTGAACATGACAAAAATGAGTCCGATACTCTCTCAGATATGAGGTTTACTTAGGATGCATCTCTTGTTTCTCAGTCTAAACCACCTCACTCAACTGAATGTACTGAGATCAAATGGCTCTCTGCATGTGCAGAGCCAATGTCCTATAGTGAATCAAGTGTTAGACTAGGACCACAGAGACTAGGTTCAAATCTCTGCTCAGTTAGTTGTAAAGATCATTGAGTGACTTTGGATCAGCTATCGAGCAAGCCTGCTTTGCCAAGGTGTTGGGAGGATTAGCAGGATAATTCCATGTGTGTTATGCTAAACTCTTTGGAAGAAGGGCAAAATAACCAAAGGGCAAAATATAAATGAGCATAATGAACAGACAAGTGACTACTTATATTTGATGACTTTACAGCCAAATTTTCTGTTCTCACACAAAATACACGTTTTAAACTGAAATACTAATGTGGTGACAGACAGATGGTGTCAACCAATGCCAACAACAGTTAAAAAGAACAAAAATGACACATCTTCCAAAAGATATAGCTCATTATTGTAACACTTGAATTGTCTTAGGGGATCATGCTTCCTTTTTTCTAAAGAGCACAATTCTGATTCTTAGGATATTGTAGCTAAGGAATTGATATGAGGCACTCTGCTTGAATTTGTGGACAACGTCTCTCCAAAGATTGCCTGATATAGTCAGAAATCCCTCTGCCTTTCTATGGCTATTATTTTGAAAACCAGCTATGATATAGCCACTGTTTTCTGTCCATGGTGAAAATGATAGAAAATGCTAAGAAATACAACTCAGCTGGGACATAATAGCCCAGGCTTTGACAGGGACAAGGAAGAGTGCAAAATTACAGGAAGAAGGATATACTCTTTTTATATCTAGCAAAGTGAAAACAGCTGCAAAGCTATGATGAAAAGATGAACAGAAAAGAAATAACTTTATCCATTCTGGCGTAAACGAACCATATAGTCATCACTGTAAGGTACAACTGTATGCTTGCAAGCAGCTGCCTAAAACAACCTACAGGCAAAGTTTTGGTAATGAGAGGCGCAATGCTATTCTCCACGGTTGACCTATTGTCAAAGATTTTCCCTCATGAGATACCAGCTGGCAGTGTATTACCACAACATTAGTCATTAGTGTTGTGGCTTTATTTTCTTTTAGTATAGAAAGAAACCAACCTAGTACTCTAATGAGACCTTTAAGTTCCCCGAAGGGAGCAGTATCATATGGTTACTGCCAGAGAAGTAGAACTCAGACACACTGCCTCTGTACCTACTTCTGACAAACCGTTCAAAGCTAAAACAAAAACCAAAAACAAACAAACATCTGGCTGGAAATTCCTTGAAGACAAAAACTGATTGCAATGCAGTGAGGTCTTTTTAACTGAATATCACCATTTATATTATGGTTCCCTGTCCCTATCTCTTTAGATTGAGGTATTGAGGGTCCTTGCCATTCATCAGTCAATTTGTATCCACTTTTGGGGTTCCATTATGACCTTCTGGCCACTTGGGTGTCCAACTTGTGTTGGTGGTGATAACCAAACAGGCTACTTAAGCATTCTTAAGCCTTGGAATTCCAGGATATGTATATGGGAGAATGAGCAAGCTGTTCAGTAATCTTTTAGGCTAGACCCCTTAGGAAAAAATAGAGACATGTCAATGACTAAACACGTTGTTTTCACTGCATTGCATTCCACTGTATTGCAGGTAAGACATTCATTACACCACCCATCTGTAAGAATTTCATCTTAAACCATATATCATAACCACTTGTCCCTTTCACCATAATAGGAATAATATCCATCTATCATAGCCTAATTAGTTCTCTTACCAGCACCAGTGTATCTGGGTTGTGCAGAAACTGTCAGCTTGGTACAGAACCTCAGAGGCTACATCACAGCCTCTTCTTCATCTGCTCCAGACTGCAGAGCAATTTAAATGCTATCTCCTCTTGGCTTCTTTTATTCTCTCATTTTCATAGCCACTGAAGTTCACACTGAAAGACTGGATCTCAATGAAGATATATGAAGGTCTGAAATTACCATATTTGGATTCTGATAATGGTTACAACCATTTCTTTCTTTCTTGGAAACTCTCTACACCAGTGGTACTCAAACTTTTCCCCCTTGGGACCTTTCCTCCCCTGCTTTACATCTACATGCAGATGTCACATACCCCACTCAATGTAGTATATAAATAAAAAATAAATTGTTTATTTAGTGTGTGCATCTTCATTCACACATTAATATACATTTCATTTTTGAATATTTTATAAGGAAATCTCATTCAAATTAGAACAGTTTTATCTAAACAAATTCAATATTTAACTCAACACATGTGTACATTTTAGACATAAAAAGGTTTGGGAAGGGAAAGAGGAAAAGGGATCAGAGCCTCCATTTCTCGTGCCCACATTAGCAACTCTTCTGCCCATCTAGGCGTTCTGCTACGTTATTTGAGAACTACTACTCTGTGCTGATGGCTCACAGATCTGCATCAGATCAAGGATCACCATAGTTAACAGCACTGCAAAACATCATTATGTTCATCTGCCCCAGGAAATACTACAAAGAAAAAGTTAGAAGAATGTATCTGTTTACTTTTATGTCTCTTATATAGCATAGAACAGTAGGAAACTATACTATAGAATAATAATAATAATAATAATAATAATAATAATAATAATAAGATAATTATTACAGTTCTGTCTATAAGATCCTATTTCAATTTTGTTCTTCACAGAAGCTTGCATAAATCAAATGCTTGCAAACTGTTTAAACTGTAAAGTAATCCTATGAAAATATTTTTTAGGAACTGCTACCTTTTCTCATCCATTTCAAATACAAATACAACCATCATCTTCATTTCCTCATGCATTCCACATTTAAGGCATGATACATGGACCAATGGATTATTGTACACGAAGTGGTCTTGGAAAGATAAATACAGCCTTGTTTTTGCCTTGTTCTCTGTGAAAGGCAAGTTCTCCTAATCTGCAGGAAACATTCTGCTCTTAGGATTCGGCACTCTCAGTAATATTTTTTTCTACAATGTGAGCATTTTCAAATTGATGTTTTATAAAGATGCAAAGTATTTCTCTGTTGATCCCAGTGTTGTGTACTCTGAGTGGCAGTGGACAACAGACCTTTTAACTATGGATGATGGATTGAAATGAGAACCATGTTCATTCAAAGTATGTACTTTCCCATCCCTGTCATGTAGGCTCATCCCTATTATTCGTTTTGCTTTTTTTTATTTTTGAAGAAAAATAGAACCAAAACTAAAGCATCAGTATTTAATAACCTATCACTGTCTTTACCATATTTAGTACTGCATAATGCATGTACAGTACATAGGAACAAATAATTGTTTACAGAAACAAGAGAGATGTACAACAAAAGGAACTCCTGTGCAGGCCTGACAATTTCTTGTTTTTTCTTTGTCAATTATCTCATTAATGTGTCTGTATCTTTGTAAGAGGTCTGCTCTTCACCCCATCCCTATCTAAATGATCACTCATTATGTTATACAAGATAGCTTGAATAAAAGATGGAGAAAACTTCACATTAAAGACAAATTATAGCATAGACCAGTAAGCGGTCTATTACAACACTTATCATTTTTATTAGTTCTAGAGTTGTATTATCTGATGGGAAGGTAATAGCATGGTATATCTAGAAAAACAAAATCTCCATCAGAAACGAGTCTGTTAATTAAGCCAGCTACACTGGCGAGATAAAGCCAAAGTACAGACGTACATTTGTTATTCTTATTTTACACAATTCCAGATTCAATCATGTTAGCATTCTTATTATAAGTTGCTTCACATTATTATAGCACAGAGCAACTTCACCTCTAACTTTTTACCTAAAAACAGCAGTCACTGCTATAGCCCCTCCAATCCCTTCACATTTTGATTGTTTTTAAATTGTACCATTATAGCAAAGACCAGCCAAGAAAAAACAAAAGGCCCCAAAGGCCTGTCATAGCAGTTTCATAACCTATGCAGCTAATGTAACCAGGCACCTGCATTTAATTCCATAACCTCCATTTTTTCTGTCTCAGATTTTATTGTTCTCCTAATAACACAAGAAGGAACTGTGAGTAAATAGAAATTTGGAATTTTTGCTTATTAGCAGGAGGGAAAAAATGAATATGGAAGCCCATACATCTGGGATGTTTCTCAAAGAAAATCTTAATTACAATACTGATTTACATGTTTTTCACTTCACTTTAAAAAATAAAAGAGGAAAGAAAGGTCACAATAGATTTAGCTCATGGGCCTACTCCCTGCTTATACAGTGGGCTCTCCATATTCACTGGGGTTAGGGGCACTTGAACCCCATGAAAGTGGAAAAACCGCAAATAAAAAGCCACTTTTTTTTTATCCAAGAGAACACCTTTCAAGAAAACTTTAGGTCCCCCAGGCTAGCTCTGTAGTGAACACATGCCAGACGTTGGCCATAAAATTGTGCTGGAGGATCTATAATTGCCTAGAGAAGTGTTCATTCTAGGAATCTCTAGGTCTTTTAGCATGATTTTTGGTGGAACTTGACCACAGAGTTGTGTTGATGGATCTAGAGATTCCTAGAAAGAACATATTTACCAAATCCATGAATAATCAAATCTGCAAACATCAAAGCCACAATTGTAGAGGGCCAACTGTATTATCTTTCTGCAGTCTCACATCCAGTTTATACAATGTAAGCACTTCTGGTAAGTTAAGTTTTCCCATCCCTACCACAGATTCTTCTATAGCAACTCTTTTTTATTGACACTTCATTTTGTTCCACACTCCAGTGAAAAAGTGCACATCTGTTGTTTTTTGCTCTTACCTATACATTATCCTTGAAACAGACTGTTATTCAGCATAGCAATTGCACTGTTAAACCCTGCCAATCATTCCATACAGAAAAGCCTGTGAAGAAATGTCCTAAAAAGAAATGGGTCACAGTTCCTTGAAGCAATACTAGGCAAACTGATATTAAAGATGACATTACAAAAATGCTGTCCATAATGATGGACATATTCCCTTAGTGAACATGCACTGTCCTCTTGCATGAGTTCTATTTTTAGATATGTCTTCAGCTCTCTCGGCTATACAGTAGATGGTTTTCACTATTTGTTTGTTTGTTTGATTGATTTTCATTTATTTGGATTTGCCTTCAGTTTCATCACAAGTCACAATAAGCAGAGTCAGTGGGAATTTAAAATGAAGACAATGGAAATTGTCTAACCTCTGTTAAAGGGTGACCAAAATGGTGAAGGGTCTGGAAAGCAAGCCCTATCAGGGGAGACTTAGGGAGCTGAGTACGTTCAGCCTGGAGAAAAGATGGTTAGGAAGTGATATGATAGCCCTGTTTACTTCAATTGGTGTCATACTGAGCATGGAGCAAGCTTGTTTTCTGCTGCTCCAGAGAATAGGACATGGAGCAATGGATACAAGCTACAGGAAAAGAGATTCCACCTCAACATTAGGAGGAAGTTCCTGACAGTAAGAGCTGTTCAACAGTGGAACACACTCCCTGAGAGGGTGATAGAGTCTTCTTCTTTGGGGTTTTTGGAGGCTAAATGGTCATCTGTTGGGGGTGCTTTGATTGTGAATTCCTGCATGGCAGAGGGCTGGATTGGATGCTCTTGTGGTCTCTTCCAACTCTATGATTCTATGATGCTATAAAGCCTGAAGACAGTATTTATCTAGGGATGAATCCATAGTTGAGATTAGAACCACTGAAATCAATGGGACTTGTGCTGTGATGATTCCTTTCAGTGAGATTATCCAAAGTATTACTGACATTAGGCTCAAATCCTAAATTGTTCTTGTTTACCTGAGAGCTACTGGATCTGCAGGGCCAGCGGGAATTACCTTCTTTCCTATTCTGATGATTTTTGAACTTTTGTCCATCATAAACTGGATCTGAGCCACTATGTGAACACAGAGTTTCATCCACAGAGCCCCTCTTCCATGTTCATTTTACTCAAGAAACTAAACCTGCCCACATGGTTGGATTGCTTCAAAGGGAGTCAGCTCTACCACAGACCTATAAATTTATAGCATATTTTTACCTGAATGACAGTGTTAGCCAAATTTGGCTGAGTCTACTGCTTAATTGGGATCAAAGATATAAACACTGGAAAGAGTATGTGGCAGAAAAGAATACCTATCACACTGACGGTGCTAAAGTAGTGGTGCTCTTTCACAAGGAGTACGCAAGAATTAAACATGTGCATTTCAGTAAGATTTGCTCTTCTACAATAATTTTACAAAAGAAGGTGTACTCTTCTTAACCTCCAAGTAGCTATTTTTCTTCCAGCTTTTGTTAAGGAAAACATTATAAAATGTTTCATCCCAAATCTTCACACAACTCAGTAACACCACTGGAATCCAAGGCTTTGACAGCCTCCTTATTCTTTCTCATCAGATTGTCAGAAGGAACACACATTTTTCTGCAAAGTCTAAACCAATCACTTCAGTTGATTTTGGCTAAGAAAGAGAATTTTTCATCTAGCACTGAAGCATGCAGAATGAAGCACACAACTTTTGCTAGGTACAAAATCTCCCCTCTGGAAATAACTGAAATGATTTTTTTTAAAAATTCAATTCAACACTTTAAAATGACATGTCAAATAAACATTAGGAACAGAAAATGACATCACACAAAATATACAGCACATTACTTCTCCTGTAGTACATTAGTAAATGAGACGGCGCACAGTCCACCAGGCAGTTCTCCTGTGAAAGCCCCAGAAGAATGAACAGAAGATACACAAGTGCCCAATAGCTAAAAGGCAGTCTCGCGTCTTTCTAAAATGAGAGAGAGGGAGAGGCTAAAGCAGTGGGACACATTCTTCAAAGAAAAAAACAACACAAGGGTTTAAAAAGAGGAGCACTACAACCAGAAGAGAGCTCTATGCACATTCAAGAAGTTCAGTGATATCCACTCATACCTTTAATGCACTTAATTACTCTTATTTGAGGGGGCAGGATTGGATACAGTCCAAAAATTGCATAGCAACAAGAAAGAATGGAGTGGACTGATTATTCATAATCGCTTTCTCCCAATAATAATAATAATAATAATTTTTATTTATATCCCGCCTCTTCCCATAGGATATACACGCACTCTTGGAAGCTGCTTGATGCACTGTCAACTGTTAGAAACATAATGGATGGACGCAGCCTTTTCAGTGTGTGGGGTTTCATGGTTGATATCTAGTGTCAGGCATGTTTTTGAGAAGTTACAATGACCTTTGAAACACTAGGAAGTTACATGTTTGAAAAGGCATGTTGGCTCAACGACATGTGGGAGTCCCAAAAAGTACTAAAAAGAAAGGTAAACGGGTTTGCTGATCCACTCCTTCACCACCCCAGCTCTTCGCACTTCCCCTTCTAAGTCCCGGCAAAGATGAGAAGAAAGGGAAGGCCAGAGGCCATCCCTTTCTTCTTGGGACTGTTGCTATGGCAACCGCAGGGCCCCGGCAATGATCCACAGTAAAAAGTTGCTCTGAAATGGAGTTCCTTGCTGTGACGCCACCAAGGTGCCATTTCTGCCTTGCGGCAGCGTGGATACATCACACACTCACAGCGCTGTTTGGATGTGGCACGTGTTTTTTCTAGAGGGCCTGTGAGACCCTCCAGGACAGACCTCACTGCTTTCCAGGGAGATGACCATATTTTAGCATTGTTGGCAGTCTTACTTATGCTCCATATATCTCTGTCTGCCAGCCTGCTTATTCCTCCTAACCTCCATAGGTTATGTTGACCTACTTCTTAAAAGTGTAGAACTCTGCCCTAGATGGTGTGGATCTCTTCTGACCTTCTGCAATATACTGCTACATTGACTCTTGGAGGACTGGCCCCTAAGCTCTATTTAACTGCTGTCCCATGTTTTCTAGAATTTCCACTTCAGTTCCCTGCACACTAAACTGCCGGTGCCTGATAACTAGCACTGACATTTTGTGTTGAGAGCAGTTATGCCAATTAGATTTCTCTTTTCTTCACCTCTCTATACAGAGCTTCAGACTTCCTCAGCACACATAAAATCATTCACAAGTTGTCCTGTCCTGTCTTTCTGGGCCCCTCCCTTCTTCCATAGTTCTTTGTAGAGAATGAATTGAGACAGTTCTTAAGAAAGAGACTGAACAAAAGTAAAAAGTAATTTTAAAAAAATCTCTATTGAGATTCACAGTGCTACCTGTTTCCAGCTAACATGGAAATACAATAGCAATACTGCTGGAAATGCTTTTCAAACAGTTACATTTTGGTTCTCAGCCACATCCTGCAAGAAAAAGAGTACATTAAAATGATAAATAACAAAAAGGAAAGGAGAAAGATGAACTAGTTTAAACTCCAGAGAAAGCAAGAGTTTGATGAAGGACTGGGGTTGATGTGGATGAGGACTTCTTCTGCTAGGAAGGCCTTTTATTAAAATCAGTCTAAGTCAATAAGCTCATTCATTAGAGCCTGGGTAAATATGGTACAATTTGTCCAACTGTTTTTTTCTTAATTGATTTGTTTTATCTTATTTGTTTGTCTCATTGGGCAAAAAGAAGCTTGGCTAACAAGACAGGGACAGAAGTTGTTCTATGTGATATTGGTAGAAGGAACTGAATAGAATGAGTTTGCATTTTGAAGGTCAAGGCTAATTGTTTGGCTGAGCTCTTTGGATGTTTGCTTGTGTGGTGATGTGTTTTGAGGACTGTGTGCTCTACCTGAGTACAGGCTCTACCTGCTCCCTTAGTCTCCGGAACTGGCCAAACAAGACTAGGGGGTTTATCCACACTGAAGAAATAAAGCATTTTGACATCACTTTAACTGTTATGACTTGTTGCTATGAATTTCTGATAGTTTTGTGAGATGTTTAGCCTTCCCTGTCAGAGAGTGGCGGTGCCTCACCAAACTACAAATTCCAGAATTCCATAGCATTGAGCCATAGTAGTCAAAGGGGTGTCAAACTGATTTTTTTCTGCAGTGTGGCAGCAACATAGGGCAATAGGAGTTTTACAGGGGAGGCCAGAGTACAGTGACACCAGGATGACTGGACATGTCTGGTGGGGGAACTAGTACAATGACTGGCAATGTCTGCTATGTTTGTATTCTTGCCTGAGAATCATGCTATGGATCAAATGCAAGCTGGTTGCACTGCTGGAAGGGAAGGTGCAACAGCTTGCGGCCCACATATCCATGCTGAAATTTATCAGGAAGGATTGATTAATCCTTTTTGGACAGAGCAGAGAAGACTCTCTTGGAAGGGCCACATTTAGGGGATGCCTCTAGGTAAAGGACATTTCCTAAACACATATATTTGGAAGAATGTAACACACAGGAGCAGAGGGATCAGAAACCATTCCAAGCTGTGCTCTTGAAATGTGATAATGAGGGATAGGAACAAAGGTCGCAGTCCTCAGACAGCACACAGGTGGCTTGGAGGATTCTGTGGATGAAAGATCTGATGCTAATTCTCAGAAGAAGAGACATGTGGTATGCCTCTAGGTAAAGGACATTTCCTAAACACATATATTTGGAAGAATGTAACACACAGGAGCAGAGGGATCAGAAACCATTCCAAGCTGTGCTCTTGAAATGTGATAATGAGGGATAGGAACAAAGGTCGCAGTCCTCAGACAGCACACAGGTGGCTTGGAGGATTCTGTGGATGAAAGATCTGATGCTAATTCTCAGAAGAAGAGACATGTGGTA
>NC_056525.1:243542821-243587348 GCF_019175285.1 Sceloporus undulatus
ATGATAGGCAATTTCCTGTTGAGAAGAACAGAGAGACATGAAGAACTGGTAGGATGTCCCAAGAGGTGTGCTGTCTTTCAAGGGTGAAGATTCATAACAAAACAGAGAAGCTGACAAGACTCACCAAGCCCATTGACTATTATTCTCTCCTTCTGATCCATGTGGGAATAAATGTTGGTACAAGATATAGTCTATAACACATTGTAAGGGACCATGAGACTCTGAGTAGACAGCTCAAGACCTTAAGGGCATATGCTGTTATTTCACCACTCTCTCCTGTAGAAGCCTTCAAACCATGGATGATTGAATTGTGGATGCAGAATCTGTGAATATGAAAGGCCAACTGTAATAAGTAAGCAGCTGGAGAGAATGGCCCGTGTCTTTGTCTCTACACTAATTCATAGAATATGGGAAATTAAAAATATGAACTTGACCTCTTAACACAGCAAGATACATAGGATTTAATAGGCATCACTGAAACCAAATGAAGCAAGTCTCAGGATTGGAATGTAGTAACAGAGAGGTATAACCTAGTCCAAAGAAATAAACCAAACAGGAAAGAAAGAGGATCAGCATTATGTGTTAAGGATGCGAATAGTAGTAGAAGGTTAAAGCAAGGAAAACAAGCATTTGGGTAAAATATAAGAGGAAGGAAAATCATAGGGATATCAGTTGTGTAGTTACTATTGACTTCCAACCCAGACAGAGGCTTTTGATTGTGCTTTCCTAGAACAGATTACAAAGTGATCAGAAAAACGTGAGATAATGTGTGGTTTCAACCATCATGGTATCTTTTGGAAGGTCAACTCTGCCAAGAATGTAATGTCCAACAAACTCCTTACCTTCCTTGCTGAAAAATTCATTGTCCAGGCTATCTTTGATGTATTCTTAATCAACAGGGAACAAGGTGAATGAAATGGAAGTACAGTCAGACCTCAGTATTCGCGGACTTGTCATCCATGGATTCAAGCATCCGTAGATGACAAGCTTGCATTGTCCTGAATGACCATGCATGCACATGGCCACACCACCATTAGAGGCAGCTCCTGTTGTCCTGCGGCGACACGTGCACGCAGCCGTTCCACCACTGTGGACAACAGAACTTAATGGCACCACAGCTGCATGCATGTGCCACCACAGGACAATGTGGGCTGTCCCTAATGGTGGCGCAGCCACGTGCACACGCTGCTACTGAAGTTCTGTTGTCCCTAATGGCGGCACGGCCATGTACATGTGTCACCATTGGGAACAATGGAACTTGAGCATACATGGATTTTGGTATCTGTGTGTGTGTGTCCAGAACAGATTCCCCCGTGGATACTGAGGGTAGGAATGCGAGGGAGTCACCACATCCTCTTTGGATTTATTATAGAGAGGAAAGGGTAAGCCCAACATCATTGGTCATGAATTCTGGACTTTAAGAAAGTTGATTTCAGTAAGATTAAGGACATACTGAGATTACATGGTCATAAATATGCAAAGGGAATTCATGATGGATATGGGATTTTACACAGGAGACACTGAAAGCAAAATTTCAAGCAGTCAAGTTTTCTGCAGTCTGGTGCTTTTTGGCACTCTTGTGTAATTATATATCACACTGCAGACCCCTCCTTTTTCCTAATTTGAATAAAAATAGCCAGTATTTGTAGGGGTGAAGTCCAGCTACATAGTACAGAAACATTCTGGCCAACCACTGTACCACATCTCCTGTCATGTCTTTCTGGAAAAATTGTATGTATATTATTTAATTATTATTTAATTTAACATGTCTTTTACCCGTCCTCCAGGGAACCCAGGGCACCATGTATGGATCTCATTCCCATCCTAATCTTTTTACAACAACCCTACTGTGGCTTTGGCTGACTGGTCCCAGGTCGTTCGATGAGCTTTGGGGCCAGTGATGGTTGAGCAAGGTTTGAATTCACATTTTCTTTGTTTCTTCACCATTCCCCTTTGCCAGTAGCAGAGAGCGAAGACTGCAAAATGTTTATGGGTGTGAGGAAATGTTGAATGTGATGATGGAATGAAATATTATGCACACTGTTAAAGTAAACATTAAGTGGAATGTAAGGGTCAGTAACCACCAGAAATCTGTCATTAATTTGACCCCATAGAGCAGCGAAATGATAAATGGAAATTATTTGACAACCATAGTAATCTGCCATCAAAAAATAATCTGCCAATACTAATTATATTTCACAGTATTATAAACTTTAATTAGATAGCAGACTAAGGGCATCCATAGCACTTCGTCTCTGTCTGTGCAAATGCACATACGCATGCCAGTAATCCTTAGGACAGCCAGATTGCTGTTTCTTTGGAGAGGGGGAGCCCACCTCAAAAGAAACAAAAGTTTGACACAAAAGAAACATGGCTATGTAAAACAGTGCTGGGTTGTGTTTTCTGTATTTCATTTTCAAAAAGCCACATTTCTGTTGACAACACTCATGTTATTTTTGCACAGATTTTTTTTCCTAAGACACTCCAGAATATTGAGTGAAAACTCAGCAGAATTACTCATTTTCTCCCACAGGTGTGAGAAAACTATGGAAATTATTTGTCCTCATTTGTAAGGACAAAATAGTCAAGTATTTACATCTGTACTACCCTGCTATTGTACATAGAAACTAGATGGGTTTAAGGCAGTGCTTCTCAATTATTTTCTGTCATGCCCCCCCCCCCTAGGAAGAAGAAAACATTTCGCGCCCCCCGCGCAACTGTAAATAGTATCATTTGTCTATAAAATTGTTATAAATACACCTCTGCATAACAGATCCTCGCACCCCCCTTTAGGGAACCTCGCGCCCCCCCTGGGGGGCCCGCCCCACTATTTGAGAAAGGCTGGTTTAAGGCCAAGAGAAAAAGAGCCTGACTGAGGTTACTAAGTGAACAACACTAAATGTCTTTACTGGAACTGAAGTGGGGCACCATGCCATAAAAGAGGAAACGGCAATCAGTCACTGAGAATATTCTCAGCTTTCTGCTTCTAATTTGACATTTACTAGGTTCTTGTAGAATCATATAACTATCTGGATTATAGATCTGCCAGAGCAGAAATTCTCCAGCACTCACTCTTGTCTCATTACATAGTGAATTTCCCCCACATCTTCCACATTTCAAAAATAGCCCCATCTGATATGTGGCAGATGTTGTTTTTCAAGTTATCCTGTAGACTGTAGTAGACTGTTGTTTCAAGCACTGCCAGTCTTTCCAAAATAAGGTGGTGTTGAAGCCAGGTTGGGAGGGAAATGAATTTAAACATCTCTTGCAAAGCATCACCTGCCTCTCCCAGAAACACCAGGGACCAGCAGAGAGACTCTGGAGGCACAGAAGCCCAGCTGCTGAGGGTGTGGCAGACAAGCAGCACTTCCTTGGAGGTCTTTAAGCCGAGGCTGGATGGCCATCTGTCGGGGATGCTTTGATGGTGATTTCCTGCATGGCAGAATAAAGGGGTTGGACTGGATGGCCCTTGTGGTCTCTTCCAACTCTATGATTCCATGAAAAAGCTGCCTTGCCACCCCAAGAATCATCACCTGCCTCTCCCAGAAACACCAGGGACCAGCAGAGACTCTGGAGGCACAGGAGCCCAGCTGCCCCCCCCCCCCCCCCCCGATTGTAATGTTTTAAGATTGTTTGTCATTTATATTGTTTTTAGGTTTGGGATGGGGGATTGAGAATGGGGATTATTTTCTATTTTACTTGTTTTGTTCGTTTATTGCTAAGTAATTTGCTTTGTTAATTTTACTGTTGCTGTGAATTGCTATGTATTTTTTGCTATTTATTGCTATTGTGAATTGCTTCGTTATTTTATTGTTACTGTACTGTTTATTTGCTTTGTTCTTTCTTTATTGTTGTAACCTACCATAAATAAATCTTTATTATTATTATTATTATTATTATTATTATTATTATTATGTTTACTGTTTTAATATCAGAAGTATTTGAATCAGACAGTGTGTGTTTTAAGTTTGTTGTGAGAGATGTTTTCCTCTTCATACAAGGCCTTTAAATTAATATACATTATTGTTTTTGTCATTATGACTATTCCACAGAGGCTCAAATCCAAAATTAGTGATAGGTTTACAATTCAAAGAGCAAACAAAGAACTGTACAATTCTGCCTTCTCAAAATAACTGGAAACCTGTTGCCAAGGCTGTGCTTTGAAAGACCGTATAATATTTGTAAAAACAATAAAAAAATAAATTCTGGAGTGCAATATAATTTAACTGACAGCAAGAAGATCATTCAAAGATCAATTAGGTATCCCCTAAGGGAAGGTAAAGAGTGGAAGAAGGCTGCATCTAAATACAGAAAAAGTCCTCAGAATGATTTGGCTTTTTTTAAAAAAAGGTGACAATAACAGGATAGCCTATTATATCTTGACACTCTAATTTAGATTATGTATACTGTAACAATATTAATGAGCTCCACCGTGGTGTAGAAGTTTGAGCATTTGACTACAACTCTGGAAATCAGGGACTGAATCTCTTCTCAACCATGGAAGCCTACTGGCTAACCCAGCCACACTCTCTCAGCCTCAGAGAAAGGCAAAGGTGTACCCCCTCTGAGCAAATCCTGTCAGAAAACCCTGTGATAAGTTTGTCTTAGGGTCACCATATGTTGAAAATGACTTGAAGACACACAACAGTCATAATATGATATCAAGGTTCTCCTTGAGATCCCTTTGCAAGTATGGCTCCTTCTAAGTTGCATCTACTCCTTGATTTATAGAAGTAATGTAGTAGAAAAAGAGAATATCAGGGAAGTTACTTTTGTGCATCACAACGCTGAATCACCCATGCTGGAGACTAGTCCCCAAAAGCAGCTCTTCAAAGCCCTGGAACAGAATAGCCTGGCAGAACAACTGACTTCCTGAGAGAACAGGGCAATTCTCCTTTTAGGGCCAGAAGAAAAGTCTTGATGATAATATCTTTAATAAAAATAGACCCAGGACTGCAAGATATGGATATGCATGGTGAGGCTTATCTAGGATGCTGAGGACAGTTTCATAGGAACATGTTGGGGACCAGCTGGCCAGAACTGGAGGTGTAGAAAGAATGAGGTACAATGGCTCCAGACTCAAAGGGTTTGGTAAAAATGTGAATCTAAAGTTGATATAGAAAAGCTTGGAAGTATACAGAGAGAGTAAGAACAAATCATAAACAGGCAATTGCATCATAAAACATATAGGGCAAAAATGCCAATAGGAGATGTCTGTGTCTGGTCAGCTCTAGAAGAAAAGGCAGTTGGGTGTTTTCCAAGACCAGTGGATGGCCCACTGTTAGGAACCATCCTAACAGTGTTGCCATTATCACTTCACCAAAAGTATCCTAGGGCAATCAAGTGAGGACTAAGAGAATCCTCAGAGTGCAGGTCCTGCCCCTCTGTCTTCGAATGAGCACTGAATGTGCAGCAAACAGAGAAACTGTGTCCTCTTTGTGCAGCTATGGGAAGGGCAATCCCACTCAGAAATGTGACCTTCACTCTGTCAATTTCACACAATTAAAGAATATTCCTTTGCAGAAGATGATCTGGTGAAATATGATACATTCACTGGTCCAGCAGATGGCTAGCTATACAACAAGGTGGACTCAATTTTAATTTGACACAGTATTTTTGTGTATTTGAACTGTGCAAGTCCTGTGCTTTTTTATATGTCTAGTTCTTTAGTCTAGCTGTCAGTGTCACGCAGCATCTTTCACCAAACATAAGGACTCGGACCCCTGAACTCCATTATCTGCTTAGGCTTCTGCTAAAAATTACCAGGTATAAAGAAAGCATTTCAGGGCTTGGTTTTTCATCTGACAACAACTGGAAAACATTCTCAGTTGCCATGTCAGATTGTCATGCACATTAATTTTGGACAGAGATTTGAAAAGGGAAACAGATCACACTTCACCTGCGATCCATCCCATTGGAGTCAGCAAGGAATCACATACTCTGCGTGAATGACATTCCAGTAGTCTGTTCATTTTTGAGCATTGCCTGCTGATCAAAGAAAATTAAATGCATCACAGAAATCATGCTCTGCGCATGTTTCATTGGTGATTCTTTTTTGCAGATGGTAGCCATTGAAGTGTCAGTTTCTCCTCTAGAATGTGAATCACCACAAGATAGAAGCTTTTTTTAAAAATGAACTAATAAGAGTAGGAGGTGAATCCTTAAAAAGAAATTAACAGTCTTGCATGGAACCTATTCAAGAAGTATGATCATCCAACACAATTTATATTTTCCATTCCCTGTTCTTGTTTATAATATATATAGGATATATAAAGCTACAGAGTTGAAAAAGAAATGATCTTTTTAAAAAGATGACAGTATTCTTTTTTCTTTTTTTCAGTATCAGAATTGCATACTAAAGATTACCCTTCATAATCATATACTACTTTAATTGATGAACAGAGACAAATATATTTTCTTCTCCCAATATTCTTTCTAAAGGTGATAATCTTGAGAATGAATAGTCAGCGTCTAATCAGTTAGCCAGACAGTGAAAAGCCACTGGGCTCTCATAAAGTGTAAGAAAAAATGGCTATTTCTGGATCATCTCAGGAAGGTTGTGAGCTAATTGTTGATCTTTGCAAATCTTGCAATAAGACCCAGGGGGCAACTGTATAACTGACTCAGTCTCAATCTTCAATCCAGATGAATCAATTAGATTGCACACAAAAAAACAAAGTTAGTTGCTTGGCATTTATCATGGTGCAGCTGCTATACAGGAGCTGCACAATAGCTGAAAACTTAGTACATTATCCCCTGGCAGGGCAGATTGTGACATCTCAAAGCACATAAAAGAGCCAAAGTGTTCTGCTTTAACTATTTATCTGTGAAGGTTGCTTCTACTGCAGAATATGATTAGACATATTTATGAGAGGAAAACAAGCATTTTAACGGCAAAAAGGTAAAGACAAAAACACATTACTGTATTATTATGACACACAAAAAATACCATGTTATGGTTGATCCAACTGTACCCAGACAGCTACATTTATTGAAATCCTGGCACACAACAGTCTAGCCATCAGAACAGGTATTTTAAAAATGCATGCTTCTGTGTGTCGGAGGGGAAGGAAAAGCCAGGCTTCGGAGGAGGAGTACCAGGAAAACAGAACCCAGAAGAAGAAAACTCAGGATCAACTGGAGGGTCCAGCTACCAGCCCTCTTCTGGACCCTTACAAAAGATCTGTCTCTCCCACAAGAGCAGGAAAAGGATCCACACTTCAAAGCAAAGATACCCACAAAAGAGAGAGCATCAGAAGAGATGGCATGAAGAACTCAGATGTGATGAAGATACAGAATTTGGCATGGCTTGACCAAGCAGAATCAGTCTAATTAGCAACAAAATAATAATAATAATAATAAAATTTATTTATATACCGCTTTTCCAAAACTGATCAAAGCGGTGCACAACAAAGAATACAAAATACAATAATCAAAAATAACAACACGATATATACATAACATTATACATAACATTAAAACTTGACAATAAAAATTCAATCGCAATTTAAAACCATAAAAACCATATCAAAGCCAGCTGAGTTGATAATCAATGGTACAAGATACATATCAGGAGGGAAACCACACATATCAAGGCACATGGGGGAAAGCTTGATGGAACAAGAAGGTCTTAAGTCTCTTTTTAAAGAGATCCAGGGAGGTGATGGAGCGGAGCTCATCGGGAAAGGTGTTCCAATTTTGTGGGGCCGAGATGGAAAAGGCCCTTTGCGAGGTCTATGCATATCTCGCAGTTGGCCCCCCCCAGCAAATTCTTCCCGGCTGACCTGAGCATGTGGGGCGCATTATATGGGAAGAGGCAGTCCTCCAAGTAACCAAGTAAATCTTTTGGACAGCTGTATATAAGCACACACTTTCTGAGATGTTGAAATTAATGTCTGTCTTTTTCCTTCTATTATCCTTCTTTTCAGCATTCTCATCTTTCTATTATTGTTTTCCTTTTACTTCAGTGACATTGGCACATATCCTGGACTTCTTTGCTTGGTCCTCGCTTGGCATTATGAACTGGTAGGGTGCTTTTTTATTTGCCTGAACTTGGCCTGTTTTATGATGACTCCCAGTGATGATACCCATATCCCCCATATCCCCCTGAGGCCCAACTCATACTTCTTTCTTTCTTACTACTTGTCTACTTGATGAACTAGTCAGCATCCTGAGCACTAACATCTACAGAAGAGAGAAGTTTCACTTTAGCTGTTTGTAGTGAGCCACTAAAGATGAAGATTAATGCAGGTTGTCCTCCCAAGCCTCAATAGGGCAGCCTTCCCTTCACATGTTTTACTGGTTCTTCCAAAGCCGTTCTTGCTATGAAGCCATCCAAGACAGAGTTAAGAGTCTCTTCATTCTTCCCTGGAACAGTCACTGCCCCAGCACTAGAATTACAATGGTCTATTTTGTAATCTCTAGTTCTGCCCTTATCCCACACATTGAACCCCCTCTTTTCCTCTCTAGGATCAGGTGCAGTAATTCATATATGAACCTATTCCCAATCCTACTGGGTCCCAACACCTTCTACTCCTTACCCAGAGGACTACATTGATCCAAAGTGTGTATTGTCAGGGTTTTTTATGTGAGAAAAATTACTCTGGGTATTTGTTACAATAAAGTAACAAGATGACTGATTTTTCTCCTGTTTGGTTTGTAACATCTTGCCTGATGAAGAAGTCAGTGGAGTTTAGAAAGCTTGCAACAAGTATATTGTGCATTTTGGTTAGCCAATAAAAGTATCACTCACTGTTTGGTGGATTTTTGTTTGAAGATGACTAGAGAGGCAGAGAAGTAGTCAACTTCAAACAGTTTGATTACAATGTCAGTCAGATACTGTATAATATAGGTTCTTTCCAAAAAATGTGGTTGAGGTACAGATGAAACATAGACAAGACAAGGGAATGGAATTAAAAGTTGGTGTAAGACAGCTAAATAGTACCTATGTGCTAAGACTATGAAAAGCAGCAGAGCAGAAAACAAAATGGGCAAAAACAGAGAGTAATAGTCACCTGGTTTCTCAGTCAGAAGAGCACTGAGTGATGATGGAGTCTATGAGATATAACAGCCCATCAAAGCAGGCTTATAGACCACTGGAAACATGCCTTAAGGTTTGCTTTTGAGCTTGAGTAGCCTGTAATGTCTGCAAATGGAACTTTTGGGATGACAGCCTTACAACTGCACCTTGCTAGCATCAGTTCAACATCCATCTACTTCAATATTTGCTAGTATCCTGCTAGTCAAAGTGTACTGGATGATGTCCAGGTCTCTAACTAGCATCTGAAAAGGGGTCCATAGATTGCCCGGTTTTTTCCCCAACATCAGGAATTTTACCAGCTGTGCCTCCGAGGGCCTGCATTCCATTTTTTCCACTTTAGAAATTTTAGCAGCAATGCCTTAGCACTATCCTGTTTTCTGTTCAAGGAATCTTAACACCATTGCATCGGAGAGCCATCTCCTTTTTCTGGGTGAATTGTATCCATCACTGCCTGGCTTTGTATCTAATCTCTCAAGATGGATCCATGGGGCTTTTTATTTTTCTCACAAAAGCATACTCCTGTTGTATGACTGTGTTCCAATGTTTGGAGATCTATAAGAAGACTGACTGACAGGTGTGAATTAAAAGGAATGAGCTATGGTGGATGATGACTGGTTGAGGGAGTTTGAGAAGGAAGGGCTATTGTTGTAAGGATCAGGATGAGAGATGCAGGCAACTGTTTTTTGTTCTTACCCCCCCCCCCTTGCAGTTTGGAGTTTCAACTTGAAACTTGGACAACTGCAGAAAAAAGGCTGCCAAATTTTGAGGCATCTGGTATCTGTGCGCAGTCTGGGGGTGCTTCTTGACTCGTCGCTTCACCTGACTGCTCAGGTGAATGCGGCGGTCAAGAACACCTGTTATCAGCTTCGACTTATTCGCCAGTTGCACCCATACCTGGCCCAGGGGGACCTTGAAACGGTGGTACACGCTCTGGTAACCTCGAGATTGGATTTCTGCAACGCACTCTACATGGGGCAACCCTTATACCAAACCTGGAAGCTACAAATGGTACAGAATATGGCAGCCAGGCTGGTCACTGGTACTTCCAGGGCCAGCCATATTACACCGGTGCTGAAAGACCTGCATTGGCTGCCTATCCGCTTCCGGGCACAATATAAGGTGTTGGTGATTACCTATAAAGTCCTAAATGGCTTGGGCCCAGGATACCTGAAGGACCGCTTCTCCCCGTACATTCCGTCCTGCACCCTCAGAACCTCTGGGCAGCAACTACTTAGGGTTCCAGAGGCTAGGCTTACCTCCACCACGAGGAAGACATTTTCCATCGCCGCCCCGGCCCTTTGGAACACACTGCCCACAGAGCTCCGCTCGGCCACCTCCCTGGCCCAATTTAGAAGGGATTTAAAAACCTTCCTATTCCACGCTGCATTCCCCGATTAAAGTCCTAATAGGCCTCCCTTCCTCTTCATGGGCAAGAAGACTGGCTAACGGGGTTTTTTATTCTGTTTTTTATTATATTTATGTTTAATTTTTGATGTAGATTTTGTGTATTGTACTGTTTTTATCGTGTTGTTAACCGCCCTGATCTTTGGAAGGGCGGTATAAAAATAAAAATTTAATTTAATAAAAATGATTTATGTCTGTCACAGAGAGAGAGAGAGAGAGAGAGAGAGAGAGAGAGAGAGAGTCTCCTATTACTATAGATAAAATTGTATCAGGTACCAGCTTCATCCACAGTTGTTTTTAAAATATACTCCAAAAATAAAAAAAGGGGGAAAGACCAAGTAGCAAAGGAGAGAGGAAGGGAGTTTATGTGCAATCACTGTTTTGGACTATGCTGCCAGTCTCCATCATGTCATGTTTATTGGTAGGGATAAGCATAGGAAACAACTTGTGAATGCTGCAACTGCATTCCTGACGCTCAGTCCCACTCTGTTTGGAAGTATCCTGAAAGCATTTTTGAAATGTCTGTAGATCAGTTGATCAACCAAATTTTACTGATGCTCTGGACATGGCAGACAGAAAAAGGGGGGAAAAGACCTTAAACATGTCAAATTTCATTTAGATTCTCCACCAGTGGCAATAAAAGGAATTAGCATGAGAAACAGAACACAAAGCTGTCTGAAGCACACAGTAGTGAAACTGTAGAAAAATGAGCTCCTTCTGAAATAGAACGACAATTTCCTTAAGCAATAAAGAGGGGGTTTGCTAAATAACAGACTAGGCAAACTCTAATAAAAAAAGCTGTCAAAGAACACTTTTATTTTTAAACCTTTAATACAATCTTTTCTATTTTGTTTTCATTAGCAAGCAGCAACAGTTGATCAGATCTTATTATCATCTTGTCTGGACAATATCTAATCAGCATTCAAGTACATCAGAAACAAATCAAAGGATGCAGGAAGCGCTGCATTTAATAAGATGACGGCACTGAAAGCACACAGTACAGAGAAACTCTCTAATGGCACTTAACAAGACTTTCTTTGACACAGTGAGAAATCTAAATGCCAGATATGAAATACACGTATCTGTATGTAATTCATTTGGTCCATTTATATCAATTATACACACTCCTGTTTCTTCAGAGAATTTCCACTTAAACAACTGGTGAATTGGGTTCATTGACAGTTCAGATATGACAATAAAGGAGAATCATAGAGTTGGAAGAGACCCCAAGGGCCATTCAGTCCAACCCCCTGCCATGCAGGAACTCTCCATCAAAGCATCCCCGACAGATGGCCATCCAGCCTCTGTTTAAAGACCTCCAAGGAAGGAGACTCTACTACACTCCGAGGAAGGAGTGTGTTCCACTGTCGAACAGCCCTTACTATCAGGAAGTTCCTCCTAATCTTGAGGTGGAATCTCTTTTTCCTGCAGTTTGCATCCATTCTTCTGTGTCCTGTTCTCTGGAGCAGCATAAAACAAGCTTGCTCCCTCCTCAATTTGACATTCCTTCAAAGATTTAAACAGGGCTATCATATCATCTCTTAACCTTCTCTTCTCCAGCTCCCTAAGTCTCACCTCATAGGGCATTTCCATAGTTTCCAGACCCTTCACCATTTTCGTGGCCTTCCTCTGGACATGCTCCAGAGTTTGACTTTTTGGCTTCTTATAATTAATTAGTGTGTGTGTGTGTGTGTGTGTGTGTGTGTGTAATTAGTTATTTGAGCTTACACTGTATGAAATTCTGAATGCCTCAACTTCACCCACCAAAATCTTATACTGCTCGGCTCTGGTAAACAAGATTGTCATTTTGCTGCCTAAGGTGAAAAAAACAAGGTATTTGCGATTGCTGCTCTATCAAGATTGGTCTCCTTTTCTGGCACTCCCATTAAAGCAATGTGCAGACATTTAGAAGCATGTATTTGTTCATAAAGATTTTAATTTTGTTGGTGTTAACTGCCATCAAGTTACTGTAACTTTGACTTATGGCAAAACCAAGAAGACTTCCAGATCTCCACTATCCACAGTCTTGTTCAAGTCTTGCAAACTCAGGGCTGTGGCTTTCTTGATTAAGTCCATCCACCTGATTTTAAATCCCACCTTGCAAAATGCCACTCCTTTTTGGGGCAGAAAAAAGCTCCCTTTTTGCTGTGGTCATGGGTCTTCTGCGTTCCTGCGGTGTGTGGTGTCTGAATGCTGTGCCGCCGGAGTGCCGCAATGTGGCCCACCATCTAGTCATATGGGTGGTATGACTCTGGCTTGGGGGCAGCATTGGGTGTGTATCATCTAAACGCCATGGTTTCACGCTGCTGCCAAGCTGGCGCTTACTGCCAATCTATTTCGGCCCTTAGTCTCAAAGTTGCTACAGATCCCTTTGCATACTGTTGTTGTTGTTTTTTCAGACTAGAATCATAGAGTTGGAAGAGAAAGGCCATACAGTCCAATCCCCTGCCATGCAGGAACTCTCAATCCCGTCTCAATCCACAGGGAGAGGAGGGAAATATTATTATTATTATTATTATTATTATTATTATTATTTATGACGTACTCAACTGTATTTTTCTTGATTAAAATGCCTTGTTGGTTTGCAATTACAGAACTCTGAGCTCAGCCATCTGTTGGGGAGGCTGTAATTGTGAGTTCCTCTATGACAGGGGGTTGGATTGGATAGTCCTTGTGGTCTCTTCCAACTATATGACTATGGTTCTATGTTCCCAGGGAAGTGTATGGAAGAAATGAAATAATAAATGTTCATAAAATAAAATGAAAT
This sequence comes from Sceloporus undulatus, assembly GCF_019175285.1. Lineage (NCBI taxonomy): Eukaryota > Metazoa > Chordata > Lepidosauria > Squamata > Phrynosomatidae > Sceloporus > Sceloporus undulatus. Next base: position 243,556,033 of record NC_056525.1, read on the forward strand.
AATACATTCTCCCAAAAAGAAAAAGAAAAAATGGAAAAAAATGTCAGAAAATAATAGAAGCAGCATAAAACTGCTAGAACAGTGATGGCGAACCTATGGCACGCGTGCCAGAGGTGGCACTCAGAGCCCTCTCTGTGGGCACATGTGCCATTGCTCCAGCACAGAGTTTGCCAGAGTTTGTTACTGGAAAGCCAGAGGGACACGGCACTTTGCAATAAATAAGTGGGTTTTGGGTTTCAATTTGGGCACTCGGCCTCTAAAAGGTTCACCATCACTGTGCTAGAAGGACTTCAGGTATAGCTCAGAAAAACAGTTAAAGTTTGGCTCTATATGAACAGCTTTGTAAAAAGAACTCCACAGCTGGAATTTCATCACACAGAAGGCCCTCTCTGCTGAAGCTACTCACTTCCTCTCAAATGACAGAGGCGTCTGCACATCAGTTCTCCACTAAAGAACTTCACATGCTGGTAGGCACACACAGATAAAGGGGTTCCTTTACGAAAATTCATCCTTAGGCACAAAAATCTTCAGGAAAAAATGCTGTAGAGCTATAGAGCTTGGCATATTAGCTACTTTTACAAAATAGTTTCATTAATCAATAGTGAACTAAAATGCTTTATTAATGTTAGAATGGCAATTTTAACTGATTAAATTATTTGTCATGTTACTCATTAGATTTTGAAGTATCTACAGGATTAACAGGGAATTGCACATATTGTATATACTCATGTATAAGTCTAGAAATTTAGATTTAAAAATTGACCCAAAAAACCTGAGTCAACTTATCCATGGGTCAAGGTAAGTAATGTATTTTAACACACACACTCTCTCTCTCTCTCTCACACACACACACACACACACATATGTAGGGAAAGGCAAGAGTTAATCTGCCCTGACCCCCTTCTACTCCCTCATCCATCCAACTTTAGTATGAACACAAACAGCTGTGTCTGCTGGAATTTTGTAAGTTCTTTGATATTGTTTTCCTTTGCGTTGTCCTTTACAGCCTTCATTAAATGCCCCTAGATTTTGCCTTTGATTTATCTACGGGTCACATCAAATCCATAATTTTGGCTCCAAAACCTGCCCTTGACTTATATATGAGGCCAACTTATAGTCACCTTCACTCCATCCGTTTCCTTCACAGAGTGAATCTATACTCTCCTTACTAAAATCTTTCTTGCAAATTTCCTCACAGTAGATGACAAAGGTTTTAGACCATGAGATGACTGGAAATACCTTGCACAAACCCAAGGCCTGCCAGAGCTTCCCAAAATTACTAAGATGACTTCAGAAGACATGAACAAGCATTTCAAAAGGTGTTGTGCATGTCAAAATCTTAGCTTGACGTATCCTGTGTTGGTATGTGTAGGTATCTGATGGGATCACATGCTCCTGTAAGGCAAGAAGATAAGCTGATGCCATCAGTGCTGCTGGTAGGATCTCCCATGCCAGACAGGCTTTTGCTGAGAGATCTGTGCTAAACAACTACACGGCAGCAGCAGTGGTTTGGACACTGGTGGAGGATCTCTCAAGAGATAATGCCAGAGACACCAGAGCTAACAGTTATTAGTGCTGTGTAGAATCATAGAATGCATCCAGTCTCTGTTTAAAAACCTCCAAAAGGAGGCACAGTAACCCTCTTTTGAATGTCTTTTACCACAAAGACTCTATGACAAGATAATTCAAAATGAAACAAGAGATAGTGTTAGTGGCCCAATTTAGAAAGGATTTGAAAACCTTTCTATTTCAGCTTGCATTCCCCGACTAAAGTCCAGTGGGCCTCCCTCCTCTTCTGTGGCAAAGAGGACTGGCTAACGGGGGTTTTATTCTGTTTCTGTATATTTGTTTTTAACCTTGTTGTAAATGCTGTGTTTTATTGATTTTATGCTGTGAACCGCCCTGATCTTTGGAAGGGCAGTATAAAAATAAAATTTTAATTTTTTTATTTTATTTAGAAGTTGACATTCTAAGATCAGAAGGCACTCCACAAGCTACTGAGGTACAGCAGAAGCCAACTCCAAGTAGTGCTGTGGGTAATGATGTAAGTGGATACAAGTCGAAAGGACACTCAGCTGTTGACATACTTAGAAGCAAAAGGAGAGTCCAAAACTGCACAACACATATTATAGAAAAATGGATTCTGAGAAGCAAGAATCTAGGGAAGATAGACATAGTAAAAACAAGAAATGGAATGTATAACATTGCAATACTTGCAGTGAGCAAGCTAAAGTGGAAAGGAATGGGACATTTTGAATCAGGATTTATTGTATTGTATTGTATTGTATTGTATTGATACCCTGCTCTTCAGCCTGCTCTCAGAGCGGATTACAGACCGTTGATTTGACAGTTCCCCGCCCTCAGGCTTACAATCTAAAAAGACATAACACAAAAAGAGAAGGGAATGGCAGTAGGGAAGGGGATCAAGTCCATCAGATACTGTGAGTTCTTCTCTCCCCCACAAGCCCAGGATGGTAGTAGTTAAGATGGAGGCAGGAACTTTCATCTGCCTCTATTATAACATAATATTGCAGTGTTTCACTTAGGAAATGAAAATTTAAGAAAAAATGAGGTGGAATTAATAATGAGGAAAGACGTTGCAAAAGCAGTCAAGGGATATAATAGTCAAGTTTTTTCTAACTTATGTAGACCCTAGCCCAACCCTATCATGGGGTTTACTTGGCAATAGAGGAGGTTTGCCATTGCTTTCCCCTGAGGCTGAGAACACGTAACTTGCCCAGTGAGATTCATGAGGAGTGAACTGAACCTTGGTCTCCAGAGTCATAGTCCAACGCTCAAATCACAAAACTATACTGCTTAATTCCAATCATATATGGTTATAATCCAAAGAGACTAATGAAGAACTATTTCTAAATTTGGGGTTTTAAAAATTTGACAAGAGACTTGTTGGGATATCAAAATGGCCCAGTCCAATTTCTCCAGCTATGAAGCACAGCTCCTCATTGAAAGCTTTACATCAATATGAACACAAGTGTAAGGAAGAATATGGATTCAAGATGATCTAAACATTTTTCAAAAATAGGCCAAAATTAACAAAATGAATTCCAAAAGGAATAAATGTAAGGTAAGTTATAGATTATATCACCAGAAGTATAGAGACAAGGAAAGTAACAGTGCCAATACATTCTCCTTTCGTCAGATATATTTTCCTTTAGTCACCTGCAAAACTGTGTCAAGTTCTGGGCAACACAATTAAAGAAGGATAATAGCAAGGTTGGACATGTCCAAAAGAAGGCAACCAAATTGATAAAGGATCTGTAAAACAAGGTCATTTGAGTTGAATATGTTTAGCCTGGAAAATGTAAGACTGAGAAGTGAAAGGACAGCCATTTCTAAATATGTGAATGGCTAGTCCAGGACCTGGACCAATGAATTAAAATTACAAGAAGGAAAATTCTGACTGTAGAGGTTGTATAGTCACCTAGGATGGATGCTTCAGCTTGTGAATACTTGAACTGGCAGAGGGCTGAACTAGATGACCTTACAACTCTCTTACAACTCCTGGAATCTAACCCAGCACTCATTCTACAAGAGCTAAGTCCCTTTTTCCAGATAGATGTGATTTAAGGAATATTTTAAATCAGAGAAAGCATGTCCTCAGAGGGTAACAGCAGTTAACACTTGTATTCTCTGTGAAGCTGTCTAGTCCTTTTGAAACCATCACTTCACATTGCATCCTGTAAAGCCTTTAGGCTTTTACACCTGCATATCTGCAAATCCTGGGGTGAAGCTTTAAAGGCTGAGCTCTGCTGGAAAGGCAGAAATGTACTTGATCCAAAGGAAGGTAACACAATTTTATTCCCCCTCTCTCTTGAGATATTCTAAGTTTCTCAACAATTTTCCAGACAGCACTTGATAAATCTTCCCTATAGGTGGGCAAAATCCCTGCTGATGTTTCCTCTTGCTTTCCAAACTAGCTGGCTTTCATAATACAGCAGGTATTTGTTTAAATAATGCAACACTTGGAGACAACTTTAGAAGGGGGAGGAGAGGCAAGAAGCAGCATCAAGTCAACTGCTTAATTATTTTAAGCTTTCTCTCAGAGTCTTGTGCAAGACTTTCATTGTAATGTGTAAGATATAAACCTTTAGATCTGAATGCTGCTGTATTTTGAGTTCACAAAGGGAGATACTTTGCTACTTACACAACACAAAGGGATTGGGTTGGCAGCAGAGATAATCAAGGGAAATATATTCACCTCTTAAAACAGTGGTTCTCAAACTACTTTATAGGACAAGTTCTGCTTTAATCCTCCGTTGGTTCATACTAGAGCCTCATTCCCACTTACAAAAAAATAGCTTTGCGATCCAAATCGATTCAACAGTGGAGTGTGGTTCCCACTACATTTGCCCCGCTAGCATTTTTCCCCTGTAAAATAACCCACCTGTGGTTCACTTTCACTAATGAATTGGTTCAAAATGAACCCGCCCCAGGTGGCCAAAGGGCAAATTTAAATCAATTTTGATCCACATTTGGTTCACACTTGTGCAGAATCGATTTATCCAAAAAGACGCAAAAAACATCAGCGTCAAAAAGACATGGGTTAAATGAGTCTGGTGTATGCCCCCCCCCCTCGCAGAATCACTTCAGCAATTCAATTTAAGTGGGAACCAGGGTCATTTGAAGGTGACTCTGGTTGCTGCCAACTACAGAGTTAGTGCAATTTGTCACTGCTTTAACTTTAATAGTTTCATTCTATGGAATCCTGGAATTTGTAGTTTGTTGTGGCAACAGGGTTCTCTAAAATAGAAAGTTAAATATCTCAGAAGACTACAGATCCCAGAATTCCATAGCATTGAGCCATGGCAGTTAAAGCGGTGTCAAACTGCATTAAATCGACAATGTAGATGCAGCATGTTTCTGCACTAGAGATGTGAGAGCTGTCCCAAGTAAACTAAACAGAAAAATTATCAGGCATCTTTCAAAGTGGGCATGAGGAGGAAGAATTGCTGATTCAGACCCTCTCCCTGTGGGGACCATCACCCCAACTGGGACTACAACTCGGGGGAGCAGGAATATAAGTAACCCTTTCCTCAATCTATTTTCCTTCAAAATCTATCCTTGATGGTGCTTGTTGTTGTTTGTCCTTGTGTGCCTTCAAGCTGATTTATGGTGACCCTAAGGTGAAACTATCATGGGGTTTTCTTGGCAAGATTTGTTCAGAGGGGGTTTGCCTTTGCCCTCCTCTGCGGCTAAGAGGGTATCACTTGTCCAAGCTCAGCCAGTGGGTTTCCTGGGCTGAGCAGGATTTGAACCCTGGTCTCTGGAGTCATAGTGCAACACTCAAACCACTAAACCTCACTGGCTCTTTTTGAATGGTGCTAATCTGCCTTTGAGAGACAACAGAATCGGGTGTATCTGTGATGTGATCACCAGCAGGAAAAAGCTGTGCAGGAATGTTTAACTCTTGTACCTCCCATCAAGGTCTAGTCAGGATCAGGATGTCCAGGGCTTCTTCTTCTGAATAAAGTGTTTTTAGTCTTCTAAACATATTTTAATGTAAGGTACATTTTCTCCTTCCAGTGCTACACTCATGTAAAGAGCTGACTTTTCCTTGCTTCAGACAGAAGCTTGCTACACACAAAAGAACTATCTACCTGCAGAACTTCTGACAGTTCTAAGCCAGCAATTCTTTGGGATAAGGATTGAAGTCTAAGTGTGGCTTTCAATACAACTTAGGGTCCGTACTGACAGGCCAAAATAAAGCTGCTTTGGGTCACTTTGGAGGTATGCTGTTTAAATGACACACACATCTTAAGAAGCCAGAAGCTGCACCAAAGCTGTGCTCCAGTCCTTAGGACTGGAGCATGGCCTTCTGGCCTCTTAGGATGCATGCATCATTTAAACAGCATAAATCTGTAAAAGCTCAGCATATGTAGTACATACCACATGGTGGCACCTTTAATATGACCAAACTCGTATCATCCACACAAGAAGAATGAAATAATAAGCAAGAAATGCACTCCAAACTCGTATCATCCACATAAGAAGAATGAAATAATAAGCAAGAAATGCACTCAAATGAGAAGTAAAACCAGTAACTTTAGAGAAGTAAGTTTGCAATAGTTGGTGATAACAGTTTTGATCAACACATTTTTTCAGCATCCATAGATGAATATTTGAACATACAAATTTCCAACTGTTTGTTGTTTTGGAGATATCAACTGGAATGGTTGCTATTTCCATGCTAAAATTGGGGAACTGAATATGAAAAGAAGCTCTGTGGTCTGGTGAATTCATGGTTGAGCCACCCTTCGATTAGTCCCACACTGATCTTTCTCAGTGCTATACAGAGAAAGAAAAGACCTATTGACATGTTTTGAGGATATTTGGGATTTAAAAAGCAAACTAGAAATTAAAGAAGTAAAAAAAACCAGGAACAAGTACATCTACAAAGCAGCAGCCCATTTCATAGACCACTAAAAGAAACACTTGGAAAATTAAATCAGAAATCAGAATCTGTGACAGAAAGATTAAGACACGATGAAACAAACCACAGTCTCTAGCAAAAACAAACAGCATAACAGCATTCTTGGAAGAGACGTAATTAACTGTAAGGAGCTGAAGTATAGTTTTATACCATATTTCTCAAAGACAGGATTACTCTAGAGTTGTCACTTTCTTTAAAATCAACGAAAATTTCTTTAGAATCAACCAAAACCCAATACATGTCACAGGCACCATGATTCAAAAAACTACTCTTTAGGTATACACAAGGGTGTATATGCACTTAGTGCATATGCATATGCACTAAAACGTATCCCTCCACAGCTCCATTGCATTACAGAGTATTTAAATCTCCTTCAAGATTTATTGTGGCATATTACCTATGGATGCATAATTAAATGAAATTGACTTACATTGGGAAAAGACTGAGAGAACCTATTCTGCTGACTATGAGAGAAGCCAACGAGAAATGTAACTTCCAAACATTTGATTAATAGTAGAGATGATGAGATCATAAGACACAAAACATAATTTTCATTAGTTATCCCTTGAAGATTGATGCATTTGTTAGAAGCAGCTTGACTACTACTATTTCACACAATATGAATATGATTGCTTCAGATTACTATATACAGATGGTATAGCTATATGAAAGACAATGTAGTGTAGTGGTCTGAGCATTGAACTATTACTCTGGAGACGAGAGTTTGAATCCCAGCCTGGCCTTGGAACCCCACTGGGTGACCTTGGGCAACACTTTCTCAGCCTCTGGGCTGGACAAATCTTGCTAAGAAAACCTCATGCCTTTGGGTCTTCATAAGTCAGATATGACCTGAAGGCACACAACAAGCAAAACAAAACATAGGTAACAGAAATGTGCACCCTTTAAAATGTTGAGTTGAGCCTGAATTCAATTTCCAGCTAAAGTGGACCCACAGAATCAATTGCTGAATAGAAAGTGTACATAAGTCAGACTGATTTCAATAGGTCCATTCTGCTGGAAACTACAACAGGAATTAGGCTTTGTTATACACATTTCCACATACCTGCTTGTACTGTATTTCATTTCCACTGAAATGCAAGTGAAAAACAGAAGATGAGGCTTGGTTTTAGAAGTGTTCATAAGGAATTCCCCAATGAATACAAGCTGCAAAGCTGTTCCCCATTACTGTATCCTGTTTCATGGTCTAAAGCAGTGGTCCCCCAACTGTGTTCTTTAATGGATTTTGTACTCAGACATGGCTAAGGCTTCTGGGAGCCGAAGTCCAAAATCTCTTAAAAGGCACAGTTTGGGGACCACTGGTCTAAAGAATGGGCAACATATTAATGAATCACTGACCAAATAATATGCTTTGGATGTAGGCAGTTTCCCAATTCTCATCTCACTTGTGAGCATCTCTCCTCTCCCTTTTTCAAGAGCTCCATTTAATGCTGCTAGAAGCCCTTGAGCCTTAGCTTCCCACTATGCCAAAGGAAATCATTTGACAGGTCTCCTGCTACATTATCTACTTGACAGTAGTAGGCAAGCATGCTTGGGGCAGACTGCTTATGCTGTGCATACCACACATAGTTTCCAATGTGGCGTGAGCATGAGAAATTCCTGCTGGATTATGCCCTACTTTTCCAATGAAAAATAAATGTGAAAAATAAACATTGCTAGGGAAGCAGTGGAAAATTACAAGAAATATGAAAAGGAGAAGAGTCCTGAGCATTTTTATTAGTTAATAACATGTTGACTGCTTGTTCTTGCGTTCAAATAAAAAGCTATATTGATTTTTTAAACAAAAAAGTTAGGCCTCTGTAGAACACACCTCAGGGCTTAAAACCACCAGTTCCTTTTTATTTTATTTTTTACTTGTACAATTTCATTCCACAGAAACTGCTAGCTTTGCTGAGTCAACAGCCTTTTGGCAAGCACAAAGTAAACAAACCCATTCCAACATCAGAACTGGAGCATTTGAAAAAAGAAGACGTTCTGGGCAAGTGCACAAAAAGGGTAAAGAGTCCAAGAAAAACATTAAAGCTACTTCATAAAAATAATATATTAATTGCTATGCCTTTGCTAACAGTTACTGGTATGGTTCTTTGGAAAATAAATAAATAAAGGATCTCTTGTACACTAAATGAAGAATCTCAACTAGACAAATCCTTTCTAGGTTGGGATTTTAATTTTTTGATAAAGAACAAACATGTCACAATCTCTTTAACTGGTCACAGTTAAGTTTAAAATCTAGTGCAAGGACCGCATGTGTTTATAGCAGTATGATAGCAAAATAAATTACACAAGATTACACATTCGAGTTAGTTGCCTTATCACCCAATTCCTCAAAAATCAAATGTTCATTCCTTGGGCAACTAAATTATAGTTCAAGGGCTTAAATATCTGAAGCCATTAGATCCAGACTAAACTTAGAAGCCAAGCAAGGTGTTAGCAGTTGGATGGGAGACCAGCAAAGAATACCCAGTGAAGTAGCCTATATTTCAGAGGAAGGAATTGGCAACATCGCCTCTAATTGTTCCTTGTCTAAGAAAACCCTATGAAATTTATCATCAACAGATGACTTGAAGCCACATACACACAGGTGAATAGCTGAGAAGACAGTGTGTTAAAGAATGCTAAAACCAGGTGTGTTGTATAGCATTGAGAATAAAGTCTTTTTGACCTCTCTTGTCTTATTGTGTCCTGATGGAGTTTCAGATTTTCAACCAGCAGGGTCAAGAGTGACAGGTCTGTCTTTTTCAGATGGTAAGGGGACTCTTTTACCATTGGATGTATGGGCTCTGACCTCTTTAATATGTGTGAGCTATGAGAAATTCCAGACCATATCTCAAAGCACTATTTGTGGTATAGGGCTATTTATTCCTTCCCGGTCCTTTGACACAGTATTCTGAAGAATTCTTTACCTACCTACAAAGAGTATATTTTTAAAACCAGGTATATTTTTAAAACTGGGATCCAAATTGCGTATCTCATAGGTTATATTGATTCATAGGTAAAACTGATTCTTTACCTACTAAGGCTGGCTTTTTTAAAACTAGGATGCAAATTGCTTTTCTCATAGATTACAATGATCCATGTTAGTGTGTACCATGCCTCCCCTCTGCCTGTTCTCATAATATTTCTATCCATTGTCCTATTCTCCTGCTCTTCTGTTAATCCTCTAGACTCCAGGAATACTTAGTTTTTGTGGGTTTTTCAGGCTATGTGGCCATGTTCTAGCAGAGTTTCTTCTTGATTTTTGCCAGCATCTGTGGCTGGCATCTTCTGAAGATGCCAGCCACGATGCTGGCAAAACATCAGAAAGAAACTCTGCTAGAACATGGCCCATAGCCCGAAAACCCACAAAAACTATGTATGCTGGCCAGAAAGCCTTCGACTTCCAGGAATACATTGGTATGCAAGGGAAGATCAACCCCATCTCAAACTTACTACTAATTTCTGCTGGGGTTGCTGGTGCCACTGGGAAACAGAAGACAGCAAGATGAGCAAGGGAAAGGAGAGGAGGACACTGTTGCAAGCTCTCTTCTTTTTGAGTTCAGAGGAAAGGTTGTAAAATGTAGCCTGTAAAATATGTTCAAGAGCCAGCGTGTTGCAGTGGTTTGAGTGCTGGACTACAACTCTGGAGGTCAGGATCTGAATCCTTGGTCAGCCATGAGAACCCACTGGGTGACCATGGGCAAGTCACACTCTCTCAGCCTCAGAGGAAAGCAGAGGCAAATCTCCTCTAAACAAATCTTGCCAAGAAAACTCAGTGATAAGTTTGCTTTTGGGTTGCTATAAGTCAGAAATGACTTGAAAGCACATAACAACTATTTGTTCAATATCTTCGCACAGATGTGAAGAACATTGAGGATTTGGTGGTGCTGGGGAGAAAAGGGGGGGATGGAGGCACCATTGATCCCAACTGAAATCGACAGGGTGGGGTTTTGATCTAAGCACAACAAAAGCAAGATTGGAGCTTGCATCCATACATCCATTGCCATAACTTTATTTATGTCCTGCCTTTCTCATAGGTTGGGACTCAAGGTGGCTTTAATGTTAAAGCTATACAAATTTCATTTTTCAAAAAAAGTTGAATTTGCAGAGCTTTGTGTTGGGGAGGTATTGGAATGGAGGAGAAAAAATGGAAGAGAAAAAATAAACTTATTTTTCTCCCAGTCATAGTCCATTCCCCCACTGCCATCCCTTGAAGAATATTTCAACTGGGAAATGGAAAGAAGCAGCAAAAATGACATAAAATGGTGTGGGACATATCACAAATTGCCAGTCTGGATAAGCCCATTTAGTTGGTTCTTTCTGACTTAACATTTCTTTTTTGACATGTCAGTAAGTAGTGCTAATCGATTTGCTTTGCCATAAAAGAGGCGGACGAGGAGGAGAAATAGTAGTAATAGCTGTTTGAGAAAAGATTTCTAGTCTATCAGCCTGACATAGTCATTCTCTAGATGTACATAGTGAAATAGATATTTTCAGAAAGAAATATTCCATCCTTTCAGTTCCAATTGAAGTTTGAAGTTGAGAACCACATTTCAGCCCCTACTGTGCAATTGCTCTCACTTCAGTAATAGAAGGAATCTATAGAGAGAGCACACCTCTATTACATTCTGGCTCAATCCACTTTATAGGAGGTTAAGATTTTCATTTAAAACATCAACATTTAGTGAGAACTAAGAATGAAGTCCAACATAAGGACAAGCTTCCTTGGTATATTTCTTTCCTTGTCATTACGTAAGGAAAAGCAGGACAGATTTGTTAGTTTGGAGCATTCTGCCTTTGATCGTGGAGAGGATCACATCGAAACTGCCACATCACATAACCTTTTGAGTACCAAACATATACATTTCAGTCTCCATAGGCCCTTCAGACTCTTTTAGAAAGTTATGGTACTTTGGGTCACTGGTGCAAAATCAAACAAAACTCAACTCTATGTGTCCTGTTCTTACATCCATCGATAGAATCACAAAGTAATAACAAGGGTAACTGCCCCACCCCAAATGCTAAAGAGGGATTCAAACCAGGAAAGTATACCTTAATCAACGAAAGAAATAAAATGGCAAAAACAAACCAAGCCACCATAAATCTTAGAAATGTCAATTGCTTTCATTTATACAAATGCCTCCTCAGCTACTGCTCTTGCAGCTCAGAGGAAGAAGGCCTCGTACATTCAATAACAGGAGCAGACAAAATAGATTACATTAATGCTATAAAAAGTAGGGACTTCAATATAGAAAGTAGATGTTTATTTCCTCTAGGAACGCACACAGGCCCTCTGAAGTGCTTCTCCAAATGAGATGCAGTAAGCATGAATTCATGAATTAGATTAAAAGCGTCTTTGAAACAATTAATCAGAGTTTGGAGTATCACATTAAAAAGACAGTGCTGCATAAAAGACACATTTTGAACCCTCAATATTTCATTTAAAATCCAACTTCATAACCAATAAAATCTTATAGCAGCCACAATAAAAAAAATACAATACAGAACCACTTAAAAATAGCTATAATTAAAAACAGCACCATCATTAAGTGGCTCAGATCCTCCTTCATTGTTCCAGGGTAAGATTCCAATCTAAATGCACTTTTACCTTTACAGTCAAAACACTACTATCTCCTACAAAGGAGTGCATACTTTGAACTGAAAGGAGCTAATGGGGCTTGAATGGCTTGTGAGCTTCAATGGTCAGTGAGGAAGCATGCCAGATGCCTCTTTCATCAGGGAAATTGGAATTAAATGGCAGGAAGGTTAAAAGGTGGTTGTAGTCAGAGAACCCCTTTCAAGCCTCTTGAGAGAATCTTTTCTTCTCCCCACACCATTTCCCCCTTATCTGGAAAATACCTTGCATACAAACCTTTCAGCCATCTATATTTGTCATGAGAAGCATTGTATGTACATGTCAATGACAGCATGGGAAATGTAGTGTCTACAAAGTAGGGTAAGGCCAATGTAAAAATTACTATCAGGCAGGTATATACAGGAAGATCGCCCCCATTTTGCAGCCTTGCATGTCTCAGACCAAGGCTGCATGCAGACTGATGACTAGTCATCCTCAACAGCCTGCTTACCTTCAGCTATTCTAAACTAAAACTCCAGGCAGAGATAGCTCCCAAGAAGACTCCACACACATTCAGTCAGGAAAAAACCGATGTCAAAACTGATTTGAAATGATCTCTCTGAGAGTAACAGGTCTGGCCACCTGAGGTCTTCCCAGCAGGACTACTAGCAGAATTTTCAGGGCCCTCTTCACTTCATGCGGATTGGGTAAAATGGCCCACCTGCAACCCACGGGGAAGGACCCAGCTTTACTGCCATGTGATGTATATAGAAGTTAGACCAAGTGCAAGTCCAAGTGCAAGAAATCCAAGTTAGGCCAATACTTACCTACAAGGGCATCATTCCAATGCCATGGCCCACTCTATTATGTATTTTCTTGATGGTTAAATAAATTAGGAATCTTTAGGAAAGCAGGAGGTGATCATTTGCTCCAGAGTACAGACAAAGCTTTGGACCAGAATATTAACAGAGACCATAGCGAGCATACATGAGCTGTCACTCGCATTTTCTTCAATCTGCCTTCCATTATCACAACATGTGCCTGGTTCTTTTCAGCCACTCTCATACTACATAAAACTTTTAGCTGTTCATCCTTTACTATTACATTAATTGCTATGGCAGTAAGATGTCGACATATATTGATCTAATAGGCCTTCATTACAGCACTCACGTGGATACTACTCTTTGATGATTTATGAATTTGAGGGTTGCCAAAGGTTTCATTCAACTTCTGCTGTTACAGTACACTTTTAAGGTTTCATGGCTGTCAAGGGGCACTGCAGAAAAAGATTCCCACTTGCTGGAAACTGTAATGCTTGTAAATAATTTCAAGGTTCCACAAGTTAAAAAGAACAGATTTTCAAATGAAATGGATGAGTAAATCATCTCACACCCATGATCCACTCTCTCTAGCAGTGAATCACCTCATGTGACCTGCCCCAACAACACAGCATTGGCTGTATTGTTTCCTTGCAGAATACATTCCCAAGGCATTCAGTGTGGGAGCTTTTGCATATGAACACACCCCTTAACAATACCCTATTTTTTGTTATAGATCTATACTGACTGATATTTATTTATTTAGTATTCTGAAAAAGAGAGATCAGATTTGAAGGAAGGGGTCATTTTAGGACCTTCTACAACAGAACTTTCCCCCTGCTATTTCAAAGGTTTTCTTAAGTTGTATTTTATCCCCAAAGCAGCAGAGAACATGTGAGTTTACACCTTTTAACTGACACACATTACTGTCTGAATACTGTATACTGTATGCAGAAATGTAGGCAGTTGTCCAGTTATGAGGACAAAGAAGGAGCAACCTGAAATACTCTTGTAATATGTAAACACTTTATACACTTCCCCCCCCCCAAATAAAACTGGATGTCCAGGTTGTTTAATTCTGCTGCATCAAGTGAACACATTAAGTGATGTCATGAAACATTCTAATATCATTTTCTGAACAGAAAGCACAAGCCAGGCTTGTTCGAAACCTAATGTTCAATCAACATGAAGTTCAGACAACCGATATATTTCCCAAACACTGCAAGACGTCTGGCTGTTCTGAGTCAACATTATCCGTTGTTGGTAATATGGAACCAATATATGATGACCTGATAACAAACACAACGCTTTGCTAAGAGTAAATGGTGTCAATCAAATAAATTTAGGCAAGTTCTTTTTATAGCTCTTGAACAAAAACTATTAAAGAGATACACTCAGTTTGAGGTTATACTTGAGTAAAAATACAATCAGCCAAAGGTAATAGATTTTCAAGCAGCATTTTCTGTTCCCCCATTAAAAACTCAAAAGAAAGGGGTTACTAAGAAACCCAATTTATTGCCTTGTGCCTGTGAAAAGCTGCCCCTTTCACTGAAATGTTTTGAAATGCCTGCCCTTCTGTAGCTGAGACATGTTGCGCCTGGCCAGAAAAGTAATCATTAGGGGGCTATGTGAAGAACTCCCTCTCTGCAGGAAAGGAGCACTTTGTCTCTGGCTCCTTATCTTGGATAACCTCAAAAAGAAAAACTCAGCTGCACTTCAATTAGACCATGGGACTGGCCCTGAGCCTCTGACTGCTAATGTGATGGGAATAAGATACTACTTATAAGTGTATTACATTAATCAATTGGATAAAGAATTAAATAGGTTTAAAGACGGAGCCATTTAAATGGCTAATAGTCAAGCAGCAGCATTAAATGCAGTGCTCTCAATGCAGAAACCAGCAAATGAAGATAAAAGATATGCAAAGGCATCAGAATGAAGATGCAACACAGACCATAATATGAAAAGGGACTGGCCTTTGGGAAGGTGGAGACCAGATTGCTTACTTGTAACTGTGGTTCTCTGAATGGCTACCTGCCCACATATTGGATGGGGAAATATGGGAGAAAGTCTGGACCCAAGCCATTTAGGGCTTTGGAGGTCAAAACCAGAGCTTTGAATTCTGCCCAGAAATGAACCAGTAGCCAATGCAGCTGTTTCAGCAGAAGAGTCACATGATCCCTGTAGCCAGCCCCCATCAACACCCCTGGGCATAGCATTTTTTACCCACTAAAGCTTCCAAACAGTTTTCAAGGCAGCCCTAGGTAGAGCCCGTTACAACAGTCCAAACAGGATGGAATCAAGGCATGTGCCATCATAGCCAAGGGAACAAAACTGAGTCCTGAGGGACATCACAGTGTGTCAAACAGATGTCCTCCACCACCTTCTGGGTCCACCCCTCCAAGAAGAAATGGAGCCACTGTAAAACAGTGCCCCCAAACTCCATCCCAGATAGCCAGCCCAGAGGATATCATGGTTGATAGTATGAAAAGCTGCAACACTGGGACACACTGAAGTTTCCTGCATAGGTCATTCACCAAGGCAACCAAAGCTATCTCTTTTCCCTAGTCAGGCCTGAAGCCAGATTGAAATGGATCTAGTTAATCCATTTCATCCATGAACCCTTGGAGCTGGGAGGCCACAACACACTCCAATTGCCCCAAATGGGGATATTTGACACTTGCTGATAGTTCTCCAGTCTGGTGGGATCAAAGACGACTTTCTTCAGCAGTGAAGGATTCTGTTTCATCAGAGAGCATGGACTCTACAGGTAGCCGATCACAGTTTTGGTGGAAATCTGCTCCCCATTTCTCACTGTGGACACTTCAAGAGATGTTTCCTTCCTAATTATGAACTATAGTATAGTATAACAACCAAATTGGATTGTTAGCCAATAAGCAGCTGGCACAACTCCCTCTACAGAGGTGTTTTATACTGCCAGTAGGCTGATCTATTCAAAAGCCTATCTGAAGCATTCTACAATATTTTCAGTCTCCAAACCAACTTTTAAGACATCTCCACACATCATAGTGCATTATCATCAGAATAACATTGCATTCCCAGAAGCCAATGCATCCCAGGCCAAGAACAGTTGCAGTTAGTAAATCTCAGTCGCTGAGGTCACCTGGATCTCTAGCAACAAAGGGGCTTTCTAAACCGGCATTTGGGACGTCCTCCGGACGTCCCATTTTAAAAAAGGGGCGTCTCTTTTAGACGCCCCTGGGCCTAGTACGGACTCCGTCCGTACAAGATGGCGGCGCCCTTTCTACATGGGCGCCGCCATCTTTGCGTATCGGACGCTTAGCATCCAGACGTGTCGCGCCGCTGCTGATGTAGCGAGCGCGCCCCTGGCGCCTCGCTACGTCGCAAACGCGACGCAAAAAGAAGCTCCATTTTGGAGCTTCTTTTTTCGGTCCGCGCGGGAGTCGGGCCGTCTGAAGGCTCCGGCTCCCCCGCGGACCTTCTGGCGGCGGCGGCAGAGCGCCGCAAAGCGGCGGTCTGTACCCCGCCAAAGACTGCAATTTGAAGTACTCCCCAGACTACACTCTTTATTATTCAGAGGGAGTGTAATCTCATCTAGAATAAGTACTCTCCTGGACCTCCATATTGTTAAGGAAAAAGCAACATGGGACATACAGTAAGAGAAATAAAACTTGTATGTGAGAGTCAGAGTGACTCAGCAGAAGCCAATTGAGAACCACACAGGTGTGAATGGTAAGACAATTAACAAGTCCTGAATGCCAAGGACAAGAAATGCATAGTGGATAATTGGACACACCTGACAATTGTTAAGTGGTCAAGGCTGAGATGATGAAATCATTAATTGTGGGATGAACAAGGAGAACCAATGGGAATGATGTACACGCCTACTGGGTGGAAACAGACCACAGTAGGTGGTGCCATGCTTTGGTTATAATAATGACTATGGATCCCAGTGCATTTTGTGGGTTGTAGTTGTGAGTAGTTGGATTGGAGAGTGAGGAGTTGAGTATTGTTTGGAGCTGTGTATATAGTAGAATAAAGTAGATTTTTTATATAAGACTACTGAGTTGTCTGGTGTCTTGGGTGAAGCTACAAGAACCAGCAGGACCCTGGTGAAGAAGGGTGAAGACTTCTGTGGAAGCAAGAGTGAGAAGGCTTGGAGAGTTTGTCGGGGTCTTCAGCCTGTTCTCTGCAACTCTTGCAAAGATATAACAACTGGCCAAAACTGGTCAGCGTGGTGCACAACCAGGTGGTGAGTTCCAGGCCAGGTGAAGAGCCACAACTCCCATCATCCCTGACACATCTTACCCAGATTCAATCATAGGTTACTAACCCTCACTCAGCCCACCATTGCATCTGGGCACTGGTTTAGAACCGGCACATAATTCAGTTGTACAAAGGTACAGAACTGGGTGCCATCTTTAGCTTGATTATCCTTTGCTCCTTACAACTGCACTCAAACAGTATCTTAGATATATTAAAACATAAGATAATATCTAGTGGTACCCATAGAACTGGGAAATAGTCTTCAATACCACTCTCCTGTAGGTATGGATGGAAGCACTGAGCGACACATCCCCAAGCTCCTAACCCAAATGATGTTCATATAAATGGCACATTTTCTGTGATGCAGAATATATAACAATATTAATTATTGGGAGACATAGCCATATTAGTTTAGAATATCAATATGCAAAGGAATCTTGTAGGAAAGGGTGCCACAAGATCCCTTTGCACACAATTAATTATTGGTTTGGCTTTAGAGTCATTTTTTTAAAATTATTACTTCAACTGATGCTCTTCCTATACACATCTTAAGTACTGTTCAATTCAATGATATAAAAAGTTTAGCCTCCATAATAGCCTAATAATAATTCTAAGTTCCCCCTAATTATGAGTTCTACACAAAAGCTTCCCAGAAATCTTCAAAGTAGAAATAAAAATCTTAAGAAATCTTACCTGAAAATTTGTGAATAAAATTTTCCAAGACTACTCTTTTGCCAGAAATAGAAATGCTGACACACAGAGATAATTCTGATTTGTTGTACAGTCACTGTAAATAATAATAAGCACTTTTTGTTCCTTACCTCCCAGTCCTACACTTCACTACTTTTGTTGAATAAAGAAAAACAGAATTTATAAATATATGCAGATAATGTGAGGCCCCTTCAAAAGTTGTGCATCTACATGGTTGTGTTCCAGGACAGAGGAGGGGAAGCTGACTGTTATGCAGACTGAGACAGAAGCTGGCTTGCGGTCTAGAGAGGCAAGGATCATGTTTCACAGTACAATCCATATTTGTGTGCATGGAGTTAAAACAATGAAGAGAGTGAATTCCTCAGGCATCCAAATGTTTAGTAGGATTGAAGATTTGTTCATATAGGAAGACAGTTACTTTGCAATATATGTATTTTAGAGATGGCACAGTCCTCTCAAAATTGTAAATGTAGCCAAATGCAGGTTAGATTTACCTCTGAGTCCCTATGATGGGAATGGGTTATCAATGTGTCTAGTCTGCCTAACTGAGCATTCTGTTACTTGGGACAATGCTGCTTAGCCTTTTCATTGACAAATGCACTCATTTCCTCTTCTGTCATCTGTTTTAAAAAAGGGCAAGCCCAACAGAAGTCTGGAACTAGAAGCTGTTGACATGAGAGACATGTGGGAGATTTTTGATTTACTTAGATTATTTAGATTAGTACTTAGATTTGTGCACAATCGTCCAGTTCTGTCCAAGTGAAGGAACAACAACCCTCTCCCCACTCAAGAGGAGGGAGAGGGTTGTTGTTCCTTCACTTGGACAGAACTGGACAATTGTGCGCAAATCTAAATACTAATCTAAATACTCTAAGTAAATCAAAAACCTCCCACATGTCCCTCATAATAATAATATAATAATAATAAGGTTTATTTGTATACCGCCCTTCTAAAAACTTAATCAAGGCGGTTTACAACAGATTCACATAACAATAACTTAACAATGCATATCTCAGTACAACAAATATCAATACAAATCTCAATACATCACAATAGCAATAGCATATAGCAATACATTTCAATACAGTAAACATCAATACACATCTCAGTACATAACAATAACAATGCATATCTCAATACAGCCAGCAACAAAACAGCACAATACAATAAAATACAATATCAAATTTACAACAAGCTAGCTGGGGCACAGCTCAGTGCCTGCCTCCCCCAGGACAAAATAGTTGCGCAACTGCGCAGTTGTGATGGTTTCAGTCCGAAGGTGGCCTCCCTGTGGCGATGCACAGAAGCGCAGGTGTCCTCTCCGCCCAGGGAGCCGCCCGGCAGCGACAGCAACAGCAGCAGCAGCAGCAACTCGCACAGTTCCTTGGAGGCAGGCACAGGGGTGGGACGAGGAAGGAAGCCAGGCAGGCCGGCTATATGCGCGCCGCTCCCACCAGCACGCCCACTCCCCCGCCTTCCCCCAGGTGTTACTCATCCCTCCTCGGTCCTGGCTTGTTGCTGAGGTGTCGGGATGGTTTCAGTCCGAAGGCGGCCTCCCTGTGGTGATGCGCGGAAGCGCAGGTGTCCTCTCCGCCCAGGGAGCCGCCCGACAGCGACAGCGACAGCAGCAACAGCAACTTGCACAGTTCCTTGGAGGCAGGCACGGGGGTGGGACCGAATATTGACTATAACCCCAAACTATACAAATATTGTTTGAATTCTTTTTATTTGTCATTATCTTGGCAAACCTTAAAACAAATAACCACTGCATTGTTACTTGCTTGCCAAATGTATATGTACTGTAATACTAATTTCAGTGAGCAGTCATAATATAGATCATCAGGCAAAAAGATTACAGTTGGCCCTCCATATCCATAGATATTTTTATCTACAGCTTGAAAATATTTAAACATATACATAAATTCCAAAGAGCAAACCTTGATGTTGTCACTGAATATAAGGATCACCACTTTACTCTGCCCATGGTGGCAAATCTATGGCACGTGTGCCAGAGATGGCACACAAAGCCATTTTTTGTGGCAAGCGGAAGGAAGGAAGAAATCTTGCCCTAGAAGTCCTGTCTCAGGCACCGGGTAACACCTGGTACCAGAAGGCCTTTTAGTTTGGGAATTTGGTCCCTAAAAGATTTGTCATCACCGTACTATGCCACTGTATTTAATGGGACTTGAGCATCCGTGGATTTTGGTATCCACGGGGGTCCTGGAAACAAACCCCAACAGATATCAAACACCTATTGTATATACAGAAACAGGAAGAACATGCAAGAGGAACCTATAATTGTAAGGACACATAATGTAGATCTTTTAGAAAGGATTGGCGGGGCGAAGGGGAGACACAAAATGTAATCTCTTGGTTGCAGATATTGTTCCTTGGAAAGAGTTTGATTCTGTATTGCCTCCTAGCTATGTTCAAGTTAACCCTGCTGTTATAGTGTTTCTACAAGCTACAGTGGTAAATTATAAAACTAACATAAAACTGGAGATGAACTTGGGATATACATCTTCTGCTATTTCATTGTCACCTGTAAAGACAAGGAATTTCCACAGTCCTCCCCCTGCTATGGAAAAAAAAATGATTTCTCTTTCTATGTAATCTTTGCACATTCCAAAGTGTGTTGCAACATTATTCTAGCAGAAACATGTGACTAAAATATGTAAAAATGCTGGGTCTTGCGTAAAACTCACTATTCAAATCAGGGGTAACAAGTACCTATTTATTTATTTGTTTATTGCATTTATTATCATCTCTTAACCAGATCCCCCAAAACGATGTACACCAAAAAAAATGCTCTTATGTAGCATAGTTTTATTTATCTGTTATGCCATTATGATATCTACTGAATCTATCCAGCACTGGCAGTTATTCTTTAAAGAGAGAGAAATAATTAGGTTGGCACACTTTCCCATATACAGTGGGTCTGCTGTATCAGTGGGCTAGTTATCTGCGGACTCAAGCATCCATGGATTTCCCCATCCCATTATTGTTAATGGCAGCCCATGCATGCAGATGTGCATAGTGTCACCCACTGAGTATGCATGCTTTTTCTCATCTGTGAGGACCCCTAGAACCAAACTCCCGTGGATGGGAAGGGGTTAAATGAAATAAATGACATTAAAGTACATTTGATATATCCTTACATAGAACTGATAGTGTCAAAAGTTCCACAAACATTTTATGTAAAAATGCAAGAATTTAGCTCTGAAAAGGGTACAGTTCTCCACAAGATTAAGAACAAATGTAAAGATCCTCCGCAACACAAGTAGTTAATACACATTATTATGGCTCCTCTAACCTCCATCTAGAAAAACCAGGGAGTGGTTTGAAAAAAGAATTAGCCACATTTAAAACAACTTTGCTGACATCTCTGTATAGATCAAGACTCCTTAAAATGGAGCTTTTACATGAGAATGAAATGAATGCAATTAATAAGAGAATACTGTACTTCAAATTCTAACTTTCATCATTTTTAAGTGAAGCGTTTGATGTCTGTTTGAATTAGTAGGATGGATTGACCTACTACAACATTCAGAAAGTATCCTCCAAAAGGAGACACTATGCATCCCAGAATCTGAATGAATAGAGGCTTAGTATGTATAAACACATTTTACAACATTCAGATACCCAAACTCCCAAATCCCTTCAAGGCATTTAATAATGTAGTTCTCCAAGCAGGAGTCAAAGCTGATCTATAACACTTCTTCCCAAACTGGAGTGATTAGTCCTGCCAGTCAGTTTCATTACCAAATCTTTATATGTGAAATTGAACCAGGAAAATCCATAGCTCAGAATGGCAATCATTTTCAACCTTTGGTCCTCCAGATGTTTTGGACTTAAATTGCAATATACCAAGCAATAGCAAGTACACTTCTATACTGCTTATCAGTGCACTTAAGCACTCCCTGAGCAGTTTACAATGTGTAAGCTCATTTCCCCCAACATTTTAGCAGCCTCGGAAGGATGCCAGGCTGAGAGGACCCTGGAGCCCTGTCTGGGGTCGAACTCAAAACCTTGTGGTTGTGAATTGCTGCAGTACCAGCATTTAACCACTGCTCCACCAGGGCTCCTTAAATTCCCAGAAGCTCCACCTAACATCACCAAAGGTTTGGGATTCTGAGCGGTTAAAGTCCAAAACATCTAGAGAGCCAAAAGTTAAGAACCTCTGATATAATGAAAAATATCTAGAGAAAATAGTAATAGAGGAAATGTACATGCACCAGTGAAGTATCCAAAAGAAGATGAAAATGAAGTAGAAACTGAACTGAAACTGAAGCATTTATTAATTATTATTCATTTATTATTCTAGTCTATTTAACTGCTATTACCAAATCATAGTCAGATGTTCATTCAGACACACTCTCAATTTAAACCAACGCCTCCTAATTCCCAGAATGATTAATTATACTAAAACCTGTCAACACATCATAATTCCCTTCTTTGCCTGATGAAGAAGCCTGTGAATATTTGAAAGGTATTGTCTTGATTGGTCAAGTTAAGGCATGGATTTTGGATTTTGTTACAAATTTGTTGTAGCAATACTATCCTTTTTTTAGGCTTGTTTTTCCAAAGCAGTCACTTGTCAAGAATTGGGCTACAAAGGTCATTTCCACAAGTATAAAATTATATATATATGGGGAGAGGTGGTCTTCCAAGTACCCTGGGCGCTTCCGGGCCTAATACAAGGTGTTGGTAGTTACCTATAAAACCCTAAATGGTTTGGGCCCAGGGTACCTGGAAAACCGTCTTTCCCCATATAATCCGCCCTGCACACTCAGGTCAGCCGGGAAGAATTTGCTGAGGGTCCCAACTGCACAATACGCGGCGACCTCCCAAAGGGCCTTTTCTATTTCAGCCCCAAAACTGTGGAACGACCTTCCTGACGAGCTCCGTTCCACCACCTCCCTGGATCTTTTTAAAAAGAATCTTAAAACCTTTTTCTTTCAGCAAGCTTTTCCCCCATGAGTTGTGATATTATGTCCTTTCCCCCTATCTTGTAATGCTTTTTGCATTGTTTCGTGGATTTTTAACTCAGCTGGCTGTGTAATAGTTTTTAACATGATATTTTTATATATTGTTTTTATTGCTATGTATGTACTTCGATGTTGAAATTTTAATCTGTACGCCGCTTTGATCATCATGGAAAAGCGGGATAAAAATAAAATTTATTATTATTATTATTATTATTATTATTATTATTATATATGAAAGTGAAACAAACTCTGTACAAAAAGAAAGGTGAGGAGAAATCTAAAAATACCTTGAAGAGTTATTTTAGCATGAACTTTGGTGGAGTTTGATCCACATTTTTAGATACAATTTCTCTGCCCCCCTCTTTGTATACTGAAACAGATTAACTTGACGATCTCTTCAAAAATTCAATACAGGAATTACAGTCCAACCTTTTCATATGCAGGGGATCTATTCCAGACCCCCATCCTCGCATATGAGAAAAAAAGTCTATGCTTACGTCCCATTTGTTTGTATGGCGGCATGCTCCTCTGGAGCGTGCACCATTTTGTCCCTTACTGCTTCCCGTACACATACGCTCAAAGCCACGTAAGGGAAGTATGGCAAGTGCAGACTGTAACATGCACATTTTGCTCCAGTTTAACTATATTATAATGAACTAATTGAACTTGATATCCATTAAAAATAACAGCTTTTCCAGGCAGCAAAGCTTTTATCAGACAGATTCACTGCTTTGCACCACTCATATTCACTTATTTGGCAGACCAGTTTTCCCAAAAGGCTATTTCAATCCAACAATGTTTGTACAGAGAGACAAAAGCTGATAAACAGGCAACAATGATCATTCAGTAATATAATAAGTTTGAGGATGGAAAAGCAAACAGCCCATCTAGATTTACCCAAAATAAACAAGAAAGGAATAGTATTCATCGCAGCAAAAGAAAAGCAGGCACGAGTGAAAAATGCATGGTGTTAAAGAAAGCCAGGGAGGCCTGCTTGGCAAGAAAAGCGGTACAGCGTAACACAGGTGTGGGAAGAATTAATTTTTACTGTAGAATAGTCTCATTTTTCAATACATTGTTTTAGCCCCAGTTTAGTCAACAGAAACAAAACAAACGGCAAATGCAAACATGAAGCAAAGCATGGGAAACAGCTCTGGCACAGTCTCTCAGAACAGCCAGCTGTGATTTAGATGTTGTGTATATCCTTTCATGCTATTTTCTCTACATGTAAGTCTGGTGTACAGATCTGTGTTTTGTTCATTTGGCCTTTTCTTTTTTTTAAAAAAAATGTGTTAACTAATAACCTATTAAAATTCATATAGTAATACTTGTGTCCCTCTTGCAACCAAGCTAATTCCTGAAAGTCATTATTGTGTGTATTTCATTCTGTTTTTTGTTTTGACAAGTCCCTGAGGAGGAGCTCTTGCATGTTTTTGCAATGCTGGGACCAATCTGCAACCACATACTACTGCCAATGTGCAAAGACTTTTTATACGTGTGTACCTTGGAACATGCATAACTTCATGTTTATGACTATGGAGGACAACTGTTCATAGAACTAAGATGTCAAATCCAGAGGTGTACTGAACCTTAGAAAACCTTGCTTTTCAGGAAATGTTCTCAAATAGAAATCACTTTTCTGTCCTCTGAGGGGCAAGACAGACAGGAGTGGCCTCTGGCTGCTTCAACCATGATCATGCTTGGACTGCATGCTCTGCTTCCAAAGTGGTTTATTTCTGCTCCTTAAAAGTCTGTGTTTTACCCCCTTAGTGTGGCCTCAGAGCAGCTTACACCAGCTTTGGGGGCATGCGCCATGTGAACACCACACCCTCAAAGCAGCCAAACTCTGCTTTATCTGGCCCATGCATTTCGGGCCTGAGTTAAAGGTTCAGTTGAGTTCCAGAACCAACAAGTACTTCACCACCAGTAGCACATGTCAGCCTGCAATTCTAGTAGCTCTCTCTATGCTGCCATTCAGAATGCAGCAATTCAGAACTGAAGGTTGCTAGCTCTAGCCACAGGCTGATATTGGTGACCTCGTGCTTTGTCTCTTTCACTACTCATAGCTTCCTTGAGAAAAGCAAATCAAGTGATTTTAACATGGGAAGAAAGTAAGCGAAAGAGAGACCATCACTATGACAATTATAGGCAAAGGGATCATGTAGCACCTTTGAGAATAGCTAACAGAAAGAAAGAAAGACGTTTCTGGCATAAGCTTTCATAGACTCAAGTCTACCTTCTCAAATGCATAAAGTGCCTAGAAATAGACCTTTATTAGCCGGCTGGGTCTGTATGGGTATGGTGGTGAGGTAACAAGTTCAATTTTAACTATGGCCATTGCAGGACAAAGGCAGGAGGAAGAATGTTGCCTAAAGCCAAAGTGAGTAGATAACCATATGAATGGTGGTGGGAGATATTGGAGTGTAATGTAGCTGGGGACCAGAAAGGAGATGTGATGAACTAGCCAAGAGAGTCCTCATAAGGCTGAGGTGTAAATTAGCATTATTATGTGTGCAGTGTGCACTGTCTCTTTTCAACCCATTGTTGATAGACTGGAGTTTGTGGATATATTCCAATTCTGCTGTTTCTCTTTCCAATCTTCCTTTTTTTTTGTTCCAGGACTGCTGTTCTGAGGTCTGAGATGGAATGCCCAGTAAATTAAAGTATTCTACAACTGGTTTTTGTGTATTCCCATTTGTAATGTCTGATTTATGTCCATTTTTCCTCACGTGCAGATACTGGCCAATGTAGAGCACTGAGGTTTGTTGTTGACAGAGGTTGGCATATATCACATTAGAGAATGAGCAAGTGAAAGTACCTATAGTATTGTGGGTGATGTGATTTGCTCCTGTGATGCCATTTCCTGAGTAGATGTGTGAGTAGTGTTGCCATCTGCGTTTGTGGCACCAGAGATGCTCATTAGATGAACATTTTCAGAAGTTCAGTTCCTAGCTATCTGCTCATTTGGTTTCTGATATTTTTACTCTCAGAATGCATTAACTCAGCAGTATCTATAGTTCTACAGTAGCAATTAGCTTCCTGGGGATCCAGCCACGGATAACGAAAAACATAACTGAAGTGGAGTTAATCAAGAGTAAAATTACAAATACAGTGGGGCTCACATAGTCACAGTAGTTTTTCTTTTAGGCAGCACAAGAATTGTGAAGAAACCACCACAGGGTTAGCTAAGTTTTATTGTGTTTCTACCTTTGGCAAGGATAAAAATCAAACAGGTGGGGTGTCTGAATTACATAGCAAATAATGAAAGCCAATAATGCACGGCAGGGGGTTGGACTGGATGGCCCTTGAGGTCTCTTCCAACTCTATGATTCTAATAACAACTGCCTGGCTAAGAATTATCCTGACATGTTAATAATCTATCTTTTTTTTACATGTCAGAGTGGCAGTGCACAGGCTCTGATTTCATCATCTGCAAAGTTTGCACTTTCAAATCATGATCTTAAGTGTTAAGGTCCAGACAAAAAAGTTGTGTTTTTTTTTAAATCCAGCATGCCATTATTCCAAGCCTCGCTTGTTCATATTGCCTGAAAGTTCCAGCACAAACCAGGAGGATTTATGTAAAGCATGAGACAGAGCCCTTTACTCTCCACTTTTATAGTTTTCTATTGTTAGGATAAACTATCCAATTATAACTTTTGAGCATGACAGAAAATAAACTGTATTCCTCTCTCCATGTTACTACATTGACAATAAGACAAAAACTAACTGTTTGGGGGACAGAAGATTACTGAATATAATTCATTTATAAGATCTGTCTGCCTAAGCTCCTTTTACATGTGTGGGGATCCGATATCAATATTCAGGGGAGGATTCAATGCAGGCAAAGTGTTTCTTGAATAGGAGTACTTGTGCTCTTTCTCAGATTTGTGTAGTTCTGATTTCTCTAAAATTTGATAAGAAGCAAATTGTAAATCATGATTTAGGCTGCACTCTGCTAAATGTTACAGGTATGACACTAACTACAGCTAACATTCCACAGGAAGGGGACAAGAATTCTAGTCAGGAAGGAGAAAACCACAATGAAGCTGAAATTATGTGCAGAAAAGGAGCAGGGTATGAAAGCATCCATTTGCCACAGTTAAGCTGTAAGAGACTCATTCTGCCACATTAAACCAGCACATAAAGGTGTTCTGGTAACATAAATACTCTACGCAGGTATGGTGTCCAATAAGCTACACCTGTGAAAACAATTTGAAGAGTCACAGTAAGGGCATGACTACCAAAATTAGGAACCAAATGGATACTTAACTGCATGAGAAACAACACCTATGTGGCCAACATGAACTTAAGAATACTGGTATGGTTAAATATCACTCAGATGAGGTGGAATTATTTTGTAGAAATAGTGTGCCCTGTATGAAGTCTGAAAGTATCGACAAAAAAGGAACAGCACTGTATTTTAAGGACACTTCAAGGGAGCATTTTACCCATTGTCCCCATTAGGCCTTTGTGCTTTGTTTTGGAATTGAGAATATAGTTTTAGACACAAGCCTATAGGTTCTTAAATGAATGCTTAAATATGTGGTAACAATCCTAAAGCAATTCACATCCAGAGAATATGCTAGGAGAAACACCACTGGTTTTGCCTAGAAGGTTTTAGTGGGCATGTTCAAATATTTATTTGTATTTGATTGGGGATCCAGCATGGTGTAGCAGTTTGAGCACTGGACTATGACTCTGGAGACCAGGGGTAGACTATGGAGACCATGGCTTGGCCATGGAAACTCACTGGATGGTCTTGGGTAAGTCATGTTCTCATAAGACAAAAATGACTTGAAGGCACATAACAAGAACGACAACATTCGATTAAATTTTCTCAGTTTTTACTTGTGTATTCTGTCCTTTTCTTTATAAAACTGATTAGCTTTAAAAAGAAACAATAATCTATGGTTCATGGCCTAAACAGCACATTCTGAAAGCACTCAATTTATTTCTCACTGATGTCTTAATGTTAAATAATGTACATTGCTTCTATTAAAGAGTAAGGCCACCTGGTTAATTATTAGGAAAACATGAAGCAAGCTCTTCTTTCAAGTTAGGTAAGAGCCCTTCACTTAATATAGGAGAGCACAAACAACTCATTTTAAATTATAATCAATGGCAATAAGAATACTACAAAATCAGAGATGGTTTCATAATCATTTTACCAGTTCTCAGAATGGGGATTTTTGCTACTTAGCAAGTCAGCATGAAATCAATATTGCAAGAGCTATGATATAAAACAAAATTTTAAAACCTAATTTCTTGCCCCAGTATGGCCAATTTATAATATTGTGCCACCCTACAGTTTCAGTTAAATAACTGCAACAAAAAGTTACAGGTTTATCCAAACTGTCACCATATTCCAGTTTGCCTCTTGTATGCAAGGAAAACAATGTTAAAATGGGTCTATTAAAATGGTAGGCATCAAATGCTCTCTGAATTAAGGAGTCCACACTGTTGATTTAATGGCTGAATTTGTTGAGAAATCCCAACAATGTAATATAATTTATAAATTAAAGACAAGATACGCATGTGCATGCACACAACACGTGAAATGTAAAATGCTATGGTCACTCTCAATTTCCATTCTTCATTAAATACAAGGAAAAGGCAGTAGCTTCCAAATGAATTGAAGAAATTCCTTTTCTGAATTGTCCACATTGTCTTGCTTTTCAATACATCTCCTGCATAGATCATTACTTATTAAATGAAATTGCTTCAGTAAAGTCATGCTTCAAAACAAACCAACTCTGGATCCAGAAAGAATTTCTCCATTCATAATTAAAAGCTCATAGTGCCACTATATGTTCATACCATTGGCACCTTGGATATTGGCGGTTACTTTTTACATCTAAACGTCAATTCATGAAACCTCAGATTATGAAGAAATAGACAGTAAGTATTCCATATGTCAAAAGAAACTCCAAAGTACAGATGCCATGAGCTGCTAAGTTTTGCCCATCTACTCTTTCCAGTCACCACCCAAAATACTACTTGCATGATACAGCTCTATCATATGAAAGTGGATAAAAGATGGTATGGGCGTAGGCAAGGGAGAAGGATGTTACAACAGGAACTAAATTTGGATTACAGATTGGTGCCGCAGTTCAGCTCCAACCCTACTTTTGAATAAAAGCACAGAGGTTTAAAACAAGCTTTTGCCTGGTGCCAGTTGCAAAAATGTGAAAAACAGTTTAATAGACATGCACTCACCATTTAATTTCTTAAACTGTGCCTTTCTGTCTTTCTGCCACTGTTGATTTTTTTCAATAACTCAAAATACAGCATGGGCAGATCTCAAGAAGGGTTAAACATTTTAACATTTGGAGGTTTCTCGTGATACTTTGAATCCTTTTCCTTAGTCTGGGTATTGCTTCGGGAAGGGGGGAACAGGCACTTGCATTTGTCAATGTACTATCACTTTATCAATGTTACCAAGTCTGTTTGGAAAAAGCAAGACAATTCAAAGAGATAAGGTGTATCTGGCCCATTCAACTGTGGTTCTCTTGCAGCAGACAAACAAAATCTGCATCTGTTTGATGACTTCTCCCATTAGCAAATGACTGAAAAGACGAAAGGCAAAAGACATTTAACTGCACAGACAGAAACCTGAGTGTACATTAACAAATGACATTTTTCAAGAGTCTGGCTTTGTCATGCTGTCATTGGGGTAGCAACAACCTGGGATGCCAACCAGGAAAAAATGCATTTAGCTTTGGATGTTTCTCACTCGGCAGTTATGTATCGACAGGAAGAAATGCCTTCACTTAGACTGCAGAACAAAACAATTTAAAATCACTGAGAATCTGGCTGCTCCCAAACAATTTGCCAATTTCAAGCATCATTGTGGATGACAGAAACTGAGCTGGACTCTAGCATTCGAAGCTGCTGACGCAGTGACTTCAATAAAGTGGAGACTCGGTTTCTGCATTCAGTAATGACATTGTTACTTCTATTGATACGACATTTAACTAAATATAGTTTTCAGCATGTTGAGATTTCACCCCTGCATCTCCATGCAGGTGGCATAGATTAAGACATCCACCCTTATTCGTTCAGCTCACATAGCGTAACCATACATAGTTTTACTAAGGAAGTTAAACATGTACCAGGTTTGGGGTAAACGAAGAAAGTCTTGAGTGTGTGGTTATGAGGAAAACATCATACTAGAATTCTAATGATAGAACTCTATTTGTATTGTCACTTTTTAAAATAATGATTAATTCAGTCATTATACATAATTAATTTAATAATAACAGATGATGGTAATGCAAGAAATGTCTGAGCTATCTCTGACATCAAACCACACTCATGTATCATGAAGGAATGGACTCATGGTACAGATTGTATGACTACACATTGCTTTAAAGGGGTGCTCACATCTCAATAAGTAAAAGAAATGAAATGTCAGAAGTATCTGGTTTCCTGTGCCTATCTAGATGTGAACACTCCTTTAAAGCCATATGCAGTCATATAATCTGTATGCTGAATTCGTTGTTTCATAATATATGAGTGTACAGTCAGCCCTTCATATTTGTGGCTTTCACTTTTGCGCATGTGATTATTCACGGATTTGATTAATGTGTTCTCTCTAGGAATCTCTAACTCCTGCAGCCTGACTGTATGGACAATGTCTGCAGAAATCATACTGGAGGACCAACCTAGAGATTCCTAGAAAGAACACGTCTCTAGGCATTTGTAGGCCCTTCAGCACAATTCTATGGTCAGCTTCTGACAGATGTTCACCCACAGAGTTGCAGTGGAGGACCTACAGATTTCTAGAGAGGTATTCTCTCAGGTAAAAAAAAAGTGGGCTTTTTTATTTGTGGGTTTTTCCACTTTCATGGGGGTCTTGGGCCCCTAACCCCAGCGAATGCGTAGAGCCCACTGTAGTTTGTTGCTGAACTTCCTGAATTTGTACATCCCTGCCAAAACATGTATATATGTTGGTAATTACCTATAAAGCCCTAAATGGCTTGGGCCCAGGTTACTTGGAGGACTGCCTCTCCCCATATAATGCGCCCCGCACACTCAGGTCAGCCGGGAAGAATTTGCTGAGGGTGCCAACTGCGAGATATGCGTCGACCTCACAAAGGGCCTTTTCCATCTCGGCCCCACAAAATTGGAACACCTTTCCCGATGAGCTCCACTCCCTCACCTCCCTGGATCTCTTTAAAAAGAGACTCAAGACCTTCTTGTTCCATCAAGCTTTCCCCCATGTGCCTTGATAAGTGTGGTTTCCCCCCGATATGTATCTTATACCATTGATTATCAACTCAGCTGGCTTTGATATGGTTTTTATGGTTTTAAATTGCGATTGAATTTTTATTGTCAAGTTTTAATGTTATGTCTATATCGTGTTGTTATTTTTGATTATTGTATTTTGTATTCTTTGTTGTGTACCGCTTTTCCAAAACTGATCAAAGCGGTGCACAACAAAGAATACAAAATACAATAATCAAAAATAACAACACGATATAGACATAACATTAAAACTTGACAATAAAAATTCAATCGCAATTTAAAAC
>NC_056525.1:243587448-243642450 GCF_019175285.1 Sceloporus undulatus
TCCATCAAGCTTTCCCCCATGTGCCTTGATAAGTGTGGTTTCCCCCCGATATGTATCTTATACCATTGATTATCAACTCAGCTGGCTTTGATATGGTTTTTATGGTTTTAAATTGCGATTGAATTTTTATTGTCAAGTTTTAATGTTATGTCTATATCGTGTTGTTATTTTTGATTATTGTATTTTGTATTCTTTGTTGTGCACCGCTTTGATCAGTTTTGGAAAAGCGGTATATAAATAAATTTTATTATTATTATATTATTATATATGACCATGTATTTATGGAAAGCGCTGTTTAATCTCTATGCCTGGCAGATTACAAAAGAGGGGTTAGCACAGTACAACTTTAGAATGGAAATTAAGTCCTTGCTAACCAAATCATCGAGCCCAGTATCCTTATTAGAAGGAAATGAGGAATTAGACTTCATTAACTGTCACTGCCTGGGCTGTGCGTGTGAGGAATAGTGATTAAAATTACTGGATACAAGAAAGTACGCCCAGGTAAAGAGTTCTATCTCCTGACATGGCATCTTGAAAGTATCAACAAATGTCTTAGAAATAGAGAAATCATACTGATAGGGAAAATCACCTTTTCACTAGGAACAGTCATTCAATATTTTTCTTTCCTTTTTAAAAGTTAAAGTACATACATAGTTTCTCAAATCTTAGTCATTCTTTTGCTTTTCTGTATTTTACATGTCCATCAGCAAAATGGTACATGACCTTGTGACCATGCACGATTCTGAGATATGCAAGCTTGATAGTAATAATGAGACAATATTTTTAATGTTCCTGAAATCATATAAAAGACCCTACACTACAAAGGTAACTGTTCTTTCTCTGGCTGACCATACTACTTCGTGATCCCACCGCTCCAAGAACTCTGTTGTATCTGCAAGAAGACCAGGCTTTGCTGAAGTCTGTCTGAAATGACTGGCCTCACCTAGGCTTTCAAGCTTTGCTTAAATCAATTCAAGTTGAAATTACTCCTTTTGAGCCCTGGGATTTTTGCCAGACAATTTTGTTAACCTAGTCTCTGGCCTGACATCCATCCAGAATTACAACACTCCTTAGCAGTTCTTTGGAGAAGTCTAGCAAGAAAAAATGAAATCTGTCACCTCAAATCTATTTTTCAGAGAGTGCTCTCTCAAGTTTTTCCCACCTGCTCCCTCTTTCTATGCAGTTTAGGGAAATAGCTTTGCCATTGTCACCCTTTTCTGAGTCTTTTCTCTTTCTCTCTTTTCCTAATAACTTCTGCTTAGCCCCTAAATCTGAATCCAACTCTTTGTATTCAGGCAATTTGAATCCAACTCTATAGCATCTTCAGTAACAGCCTGGGTCTTAGAATCCTCTTGAGCTTGCAAATGCGCTTTTTTCAGATAATATTTCTCCATCCTGAAGCATTTTGTTGGCTTTCTGTGTAATTCATTTATAGTTTGCCACTTGTAAAGCCCTACTACAATATTTGTTATTTCCCAGCACAATTGTTGTGCATATTTTGATTCTTGAATGTTCAATAAAATTCCCCTTTAGATAGATTTACATGGTTCCATCTGTCTAAAATGAATTGCTGAACTTAAAATATCTCTTACCAACATCTAAATTCAGAACACACGAGTTTCTAAATGGACTCTGTGAACATGAACGATGCTAAATCTAAATGTTTTAATTATTAAAGCCATTTAATAATGAAGGCACATGGAATTTGTTGTTGTTGTTCTATCAAGTCAACCTAATCTCATGGTGACCTGTGGATGAGAGTTCTTCAAGACCTCTTTCGTCTACTGCTCTGCTTAGGTCCTGCAGACTCAGGCCCATGGCCTCTTTGACTGAGTCCATCCATCTGGCATGTGGTTTTCCCTCTCTCTTTTTAATATCATTATCTTTTCTAATGATTCATGCCTTCTGATGATGTGGGCAAAGTATGACAGCTTCAATTTAGTCATCTTGGCTTCCAGGGGGAGTTTAGGCTTGATCTGTTCTAGAACCCATTTGTTTGCCTTCTTGTCCATCCACAGAATCCTCAGCACTCTTCTCCAGCACCACATCTCAAAAGAGTTTATTTTCTTCCTATTCATTTTCTTCACTGTCCAGCTCTCACATCCGTACATAATGATGGGGTATACAAAGGTTTGGGCAACCCTTGCTTTAGTATTCAGAGTTATATCTTTGCACTTTAGGATTTTATCTAGTTTTTTAATAGCTGCCCATCCTAATTCTAGCCTTCATTTAATTTCTTGACTGCAGTCTTTGTTCTGATTCCCACCCACCCCTTCCCAGGCCTTTAGCTGTTTCTCGATAGGCAGCTAAAGGCATGGGAAGGTGGGGGAAAGAGGGGCAACAGGCACGTGCCTATTCCTATTCTCCCCCACCCTCCTATCTCTCTGTGTGCCCTCAAAAATGGCTTAGCGTACCAGAGAGGGCACACATGCCATAGGTCTGCCACCACGGGCTAAACCTTCCTCTCATCTGTCTTCATATCTAGCCATCGTACCAGTAGGCAGTAAATGAATAATGAAATCATGATTAGATACTCAGTGAAATAGCATCAAATATATTTTTGGTTTTGGGTGATGCTGTCATAGATAATATTTACTTGATTAAGGGAAAACCAGAAGATGGCAGGTCCATGTTTGTTCTGCTCGGGGTCATCCATCTGCAATGACCCCCTAACACATGAGGGTAATGCAAACAATTAGGCATGCACTGATGAATAATATAAATGAGCCTTTCTTCTTGGCTACAGCTGGCATTGTGAAGAAAAGTTGATTAGTTTCTCTTTCAGTCTCAGTATATAATATTATTGCTTTTCAGGGACAGAAATTTTGGACAGCATGTCCTTAGTCAAAAGAATGTTTTCACAGCAGCACCAAGTACATCGTCAGCACTTCAAAGCAATAATTTTTATTTAAGGATCAATATTCTAAACCATAATTTACACTTTACTTCATCTAGGCCTTTTGGGCAATTAGGACTGAATTGGCATATGGGTTATATATTGATTCATTACTTAGCACAATGGTAACATCCCACTTAAAGGATGGTTTATAATGGTGTTTATGCTCTTAGGATTTCAAATTTGATTTCCCATGTACTGCAGTGAGCCACTTTGACTCTAGACTGAAAATAAAAGCTGCAGGAGTTATTTTAAAAATCTCTGAAGAGATGAGTAATCATACTGCGATCCACAGGACTATTTCGGCAAAGCAGAATTATTTACAAGATTGGCATAGCTTGTTTGCCTTGTTTCTAAGACATAACTAAAAATAGACAGACAACTGTATACTAAACAGTAGCAAAGGTTTCATATGACTTATATACATATTAAATTAGTTGCACTGGAGTAATGACAAGCCCCTTGTCAATGCTTTTTATAATACAAATTGTGACGGTGACAACGTGGCACTGCCAAAAATCTCTTAAAACCTTTCACTCTTTTACACTGTGTGCCACCGTTGCCACCAATTATGTGCCCAGACCCTTGAACTCGGATCGCTCCCCAGTGACTCCTACACTAGAACTCTCCACAAATGCCAGCCCTCTGGGTTTTAAAATCCTATTAGCTTGGCATCAATGGTTAACTGATAGCTACATACCCACTCTCTGATGTGTCCCAACTAATAAAAGTGTTTTTCTCCCTTTTGGTAGCATTTTGAATATGTTTATTTAAACACATAAGACAACTAATTGTTGAAACAACAAAAGAACTTTATTAAAACCTGGGTTGATTACAGTATCTTTATTAGTGGCTGATATCCAAGATTGATAAGGTGTATAAAAGCTTCAGTAGTTACAAGATTTAATAGTTTCCCTTACTTGACTTTATAAATGTTTCTTTACACTCTTAGTTCCCATAGAACCTTTATCTAGCCTCTGTATCTCTTAACCCTTCTGATTATCTGTGACCACAGCCAATAAGTGAACATCTTCCGTTTCCTAATGATTACTTCATCTGTCCTTCAGATTACTTTATTAATCTCCAC
Organism: Sceloporus undulatus; assembly: GCF_019175285.1. NCBI lineage: Eukaryota > Metazoa > Chordata > Lepidosauria > Squamata > Phrynosomatidae > Sceloporus > Sceloporus undulatus. Next base: position 243,591,432 of record NC_056525.1, read on the forward strand.
CGCTTCCTAGAGGTATATATCCCGCAGGATATCCACATACACTTTAACTCTGGACTTTTCTTGTCCCTAACTTGGATACTAAACCCCTTCTAACTGCACTTCACGGCAGTCTTCCCCAGCCTTCTCGGCTACCTAACCCTTCTGGCTAAAATGACACACTCCCCTAACATATACGCCTCTGCCTCTCTTTTTATAATCCGCACCTAGGAGAAGCCACCACCTTTTTCTAGTTTAACTCCCATTGGCTGTCATCATTCTCAACTGCCTGTTTCCTCCACACAAGTATTAACCATTCATAGAACATTTAATAGGTATAATCTTGTATAATTATGTGTCTGGCCAAATATTAGGAACACAGAAAAGTGCCCTAAACAAGCTCTGATTATTGTACATATACTTGACCACTGTAGACTCTGATTTACAGCAGCCTTTAACAGCCACGTGATCCTTTTAAATGGAAATGGTGGGAAATGAACTTCGGACTTAGCATTGGAGATTATTGCACTACCCTCTTATAGTGCTGCTATTCCACTTTAACTGCTCTGGCTGCCTCCTGTTGCATTCTGGGATTTGCAGTTTAGGGAGGGGCATTTAGAATATTCAGCCAGAGAATTCTTAGGCCTCTCTGAACTACAAACTCCAGAATGCAACAGGAGGCAGCCAGAGCAGTTAAAAGTGGAATAGCAATGCTTTAAGAGTGCAGTGCAATAATCTCCAATGAGAATCTCCAATGATTCTCTACCTGCTCAGTATTATTACTGGCAAACACAAAGGTGGTTTGGGACGCTGAAGGCTTTCACGGCCAGCATCCATAGCTTTTTGTGGGTTTTTCAGGCTATGAGGCCGTGTTCTAGAAGAGTTTATTCCTGACATTTTTTTCAGCAGCTGAATTTTGCCAGGAGTCAGAGCTGCTGGTGAAACATCAGGAACAAACTCTTCTAGAACATGGCCTCGTAGCCCAAAAAACCCATAAAAATCTAAAGAGGTGATTATTTCTTATTGCAAGCTTTCCAGTTAACCTTACAGTTGGCCCTCCACTTCCATGGGTTTATAACATTCACAGATTTGATTATTCCCAATGTTGTCTGAAGTACAGCTGGGAAGGCTGCATGTGTGCACCTTTCCTCCTCTCTTCCGGACTTTTCCCCTTGGGAAAAAAAGCCCAGATGGGAGTTTTGAGCTTCAATTGATATTCTCACACACAACCGGTTTGTACAGGTCTTTCTCTAGACCAGTGATTCCCAAACTCTGGCCTTCCAGGTGTTTTTGGACTTCAGCTCCCAGAATTCCAAGGCATTGGCCAAGATGACTGAGTCTTCTAGGAACTGAAGTCCAAAACAACTGGGCGACCAGAGTTTGGGAATCACTGCTCTAGACTCTCAACTCCAAACATGCATCTGGAGAAGTAGGTTCAAGTCTACAACTGCTCATGCCACCAGTTTGTTTCTTTCAGTTATTCTCAAAGGTGCTACAATATAAGATAGACATGCTTACCGAATTTAACATCTGTTTTGGGATCCTCACCTTGTCAAAAAATACACATACTCATATCTAATGAAAAGAAAGCTGCACGTTGCAAAACCACAAATCACTTTTTGAATAAAGTGTGACTGGGGCTGAGAGATACTACCCACAATTGTTATCAAACAGCTTTATAACATTTAATTTTGCAATAGCCAAAAATCTGTTTACTTCATGGATAACAAAATATAAAGCAATACAAAACATGGATTGAAACCTGATTGCAATGCTCTAACAAAGATCAAAACCTAGGACCAATTATCATAGTGTCACATTTGCATTCATTTGTAAAATAAAAGGAAAGATGCAATGCTGCTAAAAAGGCAAAACAAATGAAAATTTGAACTAATTTTGGGCAAGGTGAGCATCCCAAAACAGATTAAGCATACTGTTAAATTTGGAAAGCATATCTTCAGAGAGACCTATTTCTGGACTTTTGTTACTCAGACAACCTGTGTTACTCAGGTAACACAAATACAGAACAACCTGTGTATTCATGGGACTAGTACCTCTGGTTTCACTTACCCACTTCTGAAAAAAAAATGTCCTCTGTAGGTCCTCTAGAGCAATTCTATGGTATGCATCTGCCAGAGGTTGGAGGCCTAGAGGTTCCTAGAGAAGTGTTCTTTCTAGGCATTCCTAGATTCTCCAGCACGATTTTATGGTATATGTCTGCTAGAAGTGCTTAGTCTTAATAGGGTTCTCACTATTATTCATAGTATAATCTTTGCATGCTAAGTCTTGTAACATATCCCCGGCAGATATGTACCGATCACATAACACCGGTTTTGAAATCCCTTCACTGGCTGCCAATTAGTTTCCGGGCAAGGTACAAGGTGTTGGTGATTACCTTCAAAGCCCTACATGGCTTGGGTCCAGAATACTTAAGAGATCGCCTACTTCCATACTGTCCGTCCCGCACTCTAAGGTCCTCGGGGAAGAATCTACTTCAGCCAATAAAAACTAGGCTAAGTTCAGTCACCCAGAGGGCCTTTTCCATCGCAGCTCCGAAGCTATGGAATGACCTGCCGAAGGAGATCCATGACATTTCTACTCTTACAGCCTTTAAGAAGGCTCTTAAGACGGATCTCTTCCGGCAGGCCTTCCCTACCTAGTTCTACTCCCCATTTACTGTGACTTATGTCACTCTGTCCACCAATTCTTCTCTTAAATTTAATGAGAAGAATTAAATTAAAATTAATTAAAATAAAATCCTTGCCTCAAGAAGAAGAGCCCTCCCTCCATGACATCATCATCACACCTGGGAGGGAGTGAAAAAGAGAGGCCCAACTTCCATCAGGCCTAACTGTGAATGTACTCACTTTGCTCTCTTTAATTTTATTGTATTTTATTTATTTATTGTATTTTATTTTCTTTATTTTTACTGTTGTAACCCGCCTGGATTCCTTGTGATTGGGCGGGCTATAAATAAATTATTATTATTATTATTATTATTATTATTATTATTGGTTTTTCCCCTTTTTTAATTAGGATACTGGACATTGTTTCAAGCCATTCCCTGTAATTCACAAGTGTAATAAATTCCACAATGTTGAACATCACCATATGCTAATAAAGGTGTTAGATTTAGTGCAGAGAAAGAAATCTGATATTCTCCCAGGCCAATACTGAGTTTTCTAGAGAAGAACCTCGGTGGCTAAATAACAGAGCATGCATTATTCAGTCAATTAAAAAAAATACTCCGATATCTATTAATATGAATGACCTCTGCCCATGGCTTGTAAAAACTGCACTAATCAAAGTAGACATTACTGGCAAGACAAACAGCATGAGCTGGTTATATGAGGCAGCTTCTTACATAGTATATTCAAATCACTGTGTTCAATCCTCTGGTTCAAACAGGAGTCCCAAGGCAGCTCACAGACCATCAGTTAATCACCCAACAAAAAACAAAACTAAAGAAAAACATCCAGCAAAAGCAGGCAACAACCAAATAATCAAATCAAAGGAATGGTGAAACAGTGTAAAAAGGCCATGTAGGGCAGAGGATTCCATAACATATGTGCCACAGTTTGAAAGGAGCTGTCATAGTTAGTAAGCTGGACCTCTGAACTAGTTCTAATATGCCATGTTAGTGGTCCAACAATGTTACTTCTTCAATAGCACTAGAAGATACACTAATACTGTGGGCAAGCCTTTCACCTTTTCTCACTCTCCAGCTATTCTTCTGCACAATGTACAACCACATCGAGGAAGACAAATTCCAGTGGCTTTTTATAGACATGTAGGAGATGTGTACTAACAAGAAATTAGATCCTCCAAACAAGTAAAACATCCCCCAAAGGGGCCAAAATGGGGGGGGGGGACCTAAACAAATGTATCAGAAATTTTAAACAAACTTTATGCAATTATATAAGGATTGACTTGAAGGCACATAACAATAACAATAAGGAACACAATACATATAAACACAAGATAATAGTAAATGACAACATTCTATGTTGGACAATCTAACAATACTGTACAAAAGAATTTCTGGAGACATATTAAAGCATACATCTAGTCAAAAACAAGCAATGTAATAGGTGAAGCTTCAAGTTCTAGAAAACACAGGAGATTCCACGGTTGGCCTTAAAACCACACTAATGACAAGTACATGTCTGCATATGGGCTGGATGTATAAACAAAATAAAAATCCCCAGATAGGCTGTGTACCACAAAGGTACTGACAAGGAGCTAGCTACTCCCACAACTATGACATCACATTATATAATCTTCATCGGGGATATAATGTAGTCACAATTTCGAGACGATAGTCCAAAAGTTGCAGACAAAATATAAAAGTCTCCAATGTTTCATTCTGCAAAACAGAATCCAACCATACATACAGAGGGTAATTCCATAGCTGCAAGCGGGATTCTAGAAAAGAAGAGGCTGCAGGGACCACATTGCAAGCATACGGTGGCTAATGGAGTGCACCAAAAAAATCCAGGGAAAAAATCAGCATGAATTTTATTGACTACAGCAAAGAATTGGACTGTATAGATCTTGAAAAGCTATGGAATGCACTCAGAGACATGGGAGTGCCACCACATTTGATAATCCTGATGAGAAACCTGTATCAAGGACAAGGGGCCACTGTGAGAACTGAATTCAGAGAAAGAGTGGTTCCCAATAAGCAAAGCAGTTAGACAAGTCTGCATTCTGTCACCCTACTTGCTCAATTTATATGCTAAAAACATCATAAGAAAAGCAGAGCTAGAATCAGAAGAAAGAGGAGTGAAGATAGGAAGAAGGAAGGAATATCAGCAACCTAAGGAACGCGGATAATACCATAATAATGGCGGAAGACATCACAGACTTGGAACATTAATAAGGAAGTTCAAAGATGAAAGTGCAAAAGCAGTTTAAGGCTGAACATAGAGAAAACAAAAATAATGACCACAGAAGGGATACATAAATTCAATCCAGACAATGAGGAAATCGAAAGAGTGAAAGAATCTAGGATCAAATATTGATTGGAATGGTGACTGCAGACAAGAAATAAGAAGATAGGAATGGGAAGGGCAGCTAAGAAAGAACTAGAAAAGCTACTGAATTATAAAGATATACAACTGAGTACAAAAGTTAGAATCATCCAAGCCATTATATTCTCCATCGCTATGTACAAATGAGAGAGCTGGACAGTAAAGGAAGCAGACAGAAGGAAGATCAACTCATTTGAGATATGGTGCTGGAGAAGAGGACTTAGGATACCGTGGACAGCCAAAAAGATAAACACATGGGACTTGGAACAGATCAAGCCAGAGACCTCCTTAGAAGCTAAGATTATCAAATTGAGGTTAATAATAATAATAATAAAATTTATTTATATACCGCTATTCCATAGATCATAGCGGTTCACAACAAAATAAAACCAGTTAAAAACAACAATGTACAACAACAATCACAGTAAAACGTAACATCAACATTTATACAAAAGGCTAAAAGGTGGAATACATGACAATTTCAGGGGAGAAGAATGACAACAAGGTTCATGGGAGGAAAGCCTGGCGGAATAGATAAGTCTTCAAGTTTTTCTTGAATACATCAAGGGAACTGGACATGCGGAGCTCATTGGGGAGAGAGTTCCAGAGTTGAGGGGCTGAAACAGAATATGCCCTCCTCGTAGCAGCATAACGAACATCTGGAACTGTTAGGAGATGTTTCTCTCCCGACCTAAGAGTGCGGGGCGGATTATATGGGGAGAGGCGGTCCTCCAAGTACCCTGGGCCCAAGCCATTTAGGGCTTTATAGGTAATAACCAACACCTTGTGTTGGTTGATGTACTTTCACAATATAATGAGAAGGCACGGATCACTGAAAAAAACAATAATGCTAGGAGATATAGAGGGTAGGAGGAGGAGAGGAAGACTGTATGCAGATGGATGGAGTCAATCAGGACAGACATGGACATGGGCTTGCAGGAACTAAGCAGAGAAGTAGAAGAGAGGGGTTCTTGGAGGTGTCTCATTCACAGGGTCGCCATGAGTTGAAGTTGACTTGAAGGCAGATAACATCAACAAATGATTAAAAACAAAGCTTCAAGTGTAGATACTTTCATAGCTACAAACTAATCAAACTTACTACATTGCATGCCACCTTGTTTACACCGTAAGCTTCATCTGACAATACTGTATTTTATACAAAATAGTTAAATAAGCTTGTTGATCCTGTTTAGCTTTCCAACTTTTGTCAGCACACACTATTCCTACACAGTGGATATCAGAGGATATTGATTTCCTGAGCAACCATGCACAATTCATCAGCTGGTTGTATGATCTGAGGTTTTTGAAAAAGGAATCAGCTATAATATAAATTTTTATGAAACATGCCAAAAAGCAATGCAATTTTTAATAGGAGGGTGCAAGTTTGTGAAGTTCTTGGAAGGACGTTAAACAGAAAAACTTAACCGCATAGCTCTGAGAAATGCAGAAACAGAACTTAGTGTACACCATTTCATTTCTGACCAATGGGTAGACACTGAGGGTCCTAGCCAACAGAATGTAGCAGGTCTGCTTATCACATTTCGAAGTGAATATTATCATCTAAAGTGCGTGTGTCCACAATTCTAACCCTAAACCTAACACTGATCTATAAGAACACAAAGAACAAAGTTTAAAATGACCAAATAGTAATATTTTCTCCCGACATTTTGCTAGCATTTATGTAAATGACAACACCGATGATGACAACACCAAAACAAATGCTTTGATTCTGTTTTCCAGAACAGCAGGGAGTTCGACTGGATTGCCCTTGTGGTCTCTTCCAACTCTATGATTCTAACAGATCTCTCAGGAAATTAGAGTGGGGGGGGGGGGAATCTGGGGGAAAATCCCAAGCTCTGTCAATGGTTTTGGAGATGGGAATCATGCAGCACTCCAAATCTTGTTTGACAGCAACTCCCATCACATCTAGAAGGCTGCATGATTCCCATTCCGTAGAGACCGTCAAAATTGCCATTGCCAACTATATTTCAAGTCATCATGGCAGGGCATTGGGAAAAGTTTTCAATTAGCAATAATCGCGCCTCGGATTGACCTCATTGGTCATGATACTGCCACTGTGCAAATTCCCATTCCTAACTTAGAAGGAAGTCATTTCTCATACTTCTCCACCATCCCTAATACTGAAATATGGGCCTCTTTCTTCCTCTTTTACTTGGAAGCAGTGGTTAGAGTTGGTAAAGAAAAATAGGGAGGGTGCTGAGGAAGGTTTTGCTTATTCCACATTCTTTTTGACCAATCACACTTGTCACAGGCATTTGGGGGAGAACTATATGTACCTTACGTTATTTGCATTCTATCATACTGTCAACAAGTACGACAGAGCAAGGAAAGAATGCAAGGGAGACAGAGAAATCTCCCTTCTTTCTCATTTCTCATTGGCTTTGTCAATATAAGTGACTGATGTGTAACTTTGGGCCCGGACAGACAGGCCAAAATAAAGCTGCTTCGGGTCACTTTGGAGGTATGCTGTTTAAATGATGCATGCGTCCTAAGAATCCAGAAGCTGTGCCAAAGCCATACTCCAGTCCTAAGGAGTGAAGCACAGCTTTGGCGCAGCTTCTGGCCTCTTAAGATGTGTGTGTCATTTAAACAGCGTACCTCCAAAGTGACCCAAAGCAGCTTTATTTTGGCCTGTCTGTTTGAGCCCTGTAAGTCAAGGACATAAACTTCATAAATATTGTTCTGATAGGCAAGAAAGATGTTGCCATTTTACTCCTAGATGTGAGAAAGTCAACACAAACTGCAGTTTCTAAAGACTATTAGAGGTTTGGGATTTATTCTGTGCAACAAGAAAATGTCTATGGTTTTTCCTACCCAGAAGAGAAACATACACAACAACATTTCTATGCAAAACACCACCAAGTTTACTGGGCAAAAAATAAAATATATGTGCAGAATATGCTGTTTTGTGAAAGAAAAAATTTAAAATATTTTCCCCTTGGAATAATTCCTGAATTGCAATGATTCTCCCCCATCTCAGCCTAAGTGCAATGATTCCCCAAGTCAGAGTTTCCTAACACTTGAGAAAACTATTTTTATACCAATTTTGAAATATTTTTGAATAGTGTTGCCATCTCTAGTTTGTTTGTGTGTATGTGTGTGCGTGTGTGCGTGCGTGCGTGCGCACAAAAGAGAGGCATGCAAGGAACAGATGACTAAGACAGACGGAGCTTTTCTGCCCAGTAGTGTTTTGCCCAGTGGTGTTTTGCACAGAAATGTTGTTGTGCATCCAGAAAATGTTCTCTTCTGTATAGGAAAAACCACAGACATTTTCTTGTTGCACAAATTAAATCCCAAACTGCCAATCATCTTCAAAAACTGTGTAGTTTGTGATGACTTTCTCACATCAAGGAGTAAAATTTCCTCATTTAACCTTCTCCATAAATCAGTTTTGAAATCCCTTGAGGAAGCTTTGCTGGAATCTTTAATAAATAATATTAAGTTTAAAAGAAGGCCCATGCAATGCTGTCACAACAGCATGTTTTGAAATGTTGTCATAGTACATCAGTTAATATACCTCTCCTAACTACTGTATGTTTGTTGGTATAACAACTCCCTTGACTGAGCCTTGGGTTTGCTTATATGTTTTCTGCCTTACACTTTACCACACAGTCAGCGCTCAGCTCCCTGCTAAGCCTCTTTTGTGATTTCTTAGTCCTGTCAATCCATGATCCAGTAAATCAATATTTAAAGCCTTTTCAAATGTTGGATACTGTAGCATTCAAAACTGTCTTATTTTTCTTCAGACTGCGGCAAAGTAGAGTACAGTAAGCCCATACCTCTGTAAGGTGACTCTTCTATTACTTATCCGTCTATTTTATTTTATTTCTCATTTATTTTATTTAATTCTCATACATTAAATTTAATTAATTTAATTTAATTGATGTGAGCCAGGATGGTGTAGTGGTTTGAGCACTGGGCTGACTCTGGAGAGTAGGGTTTGAATCTCTGCTCATCCATGGAAAACCAATGAATAACTTTGAGCAAGTCACACACTTTCAGCCTCAGTGGAAGATAGTGGCAACTCTCTTTGAACAAAACTCACCGAGGAAACCCGATAATACGGTAGTTTAGCCTTAGGTTTTGCCAGAAGTCGGAAAGAACATGAAAGCACACAACAACAAAAACAATTAACTTATACCCTGCTTATCTCCCATGTGGAACCCAAAGCAGTATCTCTCAGTAAGTATTTCACAAGCAATCTAAACAGTATTTCTAAATATTTTTCTTAGGGCTCAGCAGGAAGTCTCCAAAACATGTCTCCATGTCCCAGAGAGGGTACTTGGGGGCAAAAAAAATGTGATTTGTTTTGCAGGAGCAGATGTGATGGGGCTGTGGTTCCCAAGGTCTCCTGGAGGGTTAATGTAGCCCCCTAGTCTTTCACAATCGCTTAGTCCTGCTCTGGGATTGGGAAGCTCTCTCTTCATTGGAACTGTAGCAGACAGTGAATTTGTTTTACATTTTACCCGGCTTCTAAATAATTTTCTGCCCTTCTCTGTAGACTTCATATATAATGTCTCTGATTATGAGGTGCTTGTCTTCTTTTGCTTTATTTTGTTTGTACACTGCATTATTTTCAAAGTTAAATTGCTACCTGCCTTGGGGGATGATTTCTTATGGAATGAAAAGGTGGCATCTAAATATTTTAATTTATTGGTTACGGATTTGCTTTTTGTGATGAGCAATATGCAAAAAATCAGTTAGCAAGCAGAAAAGGAGAGTTTTAATGATTCTAAATTATTTAATGAAATATCACAGTTATTTTAATTAACTTGGTAGTAGTGAAATTTCAAACCACTGAGTAAGACAACTATTTTGAAGATGCCACATGGCTCTGGGAAATGGATTCAAACTGACAAAACCAATAAACTGCCTTAAAACCATATGTGATCATCAGCTCATCCAGCTCCTTCATTTCTACTCCAGTGATTCCTCAATTCAGGAACATTAATAAAACTGGAAAGAGCTTCTAGTGTGCTGAAAAAAAGAATTAAATAATTAAAGATTTGTATGAGACTCTTTTTTATTCCATAAAAAGCATGTATTTCTTTATGTCTGCACTGAGAGTGACTGTTACAGACTGCCAAAATAAAGTTGCTTCGGATCTCTTTGGAGGTATGCTGTTTAAATGATGCATACACCCTAAGAATCTGGAAGCTGCACCAAAACTGTGCTCCAGTCCTTAGGAATGAAGTGTGGCTTTGGCGCAACCTCCGGACTCTTAGGACCCATGCATCATTTAAATAGCATACCTCCAAAGAGACCTGAAGCAGCTTTATTTTGGCAGTCTGTAACAGGCCTTAGTAACCTAACCATAACAGGTTCAAACATGCACTAAAATTAGCTACTCTCAGAGGACAGAAGTCACTATATCTCTACACTCAGAGTTCTAGGTAGAGCTCTTCTTCCAATCTGTAGACCGGGGGCTAGAACAGAGTGGCTGCAAAAGCTGGCTTGTGGGGGCTCACAGGCACAGCATTTTAACGCTGCACACCCCCAGATGCCCTGAAGACACCCAGTCAACCATATGGCAGTAGCTTCAAAATGCTCCGGAGACATAGTGTTTTGATGCCACACGCTGCTGGAGTGTCTGGAAGTTCCACCAGGGCCGCCTAAGGCAACCCAAACACAGCCCAAATAGGAGTAGATCTTTTTCTTTCCTATTTGGGCTGGCAGCAGAAGGCACCTTTGGGACCACAACACGTGTTTGCTGTCATCCCAAGGCATCTTTTGCACAGTTAGTCCCAAAAGTGCTACAAGATTCCTTTGGATACTGATATTCCAGACTAATACAGCTATGTCTCTGAATTCCTCCTATCAAGTACAGAAATGGAAATAACAAGTTAGGTGTGTAGTCCTAATGAGAAAAATAACTACTTCATATACACATGTATAAGTCTGGAAATTTAAGTCTAAAAATTGTCCCAAATAATCTGAGTAGACTTATCCATGGGTCAGTGTAAGTACTGTACCTTTAACTCTTACAAAAAAAGGAACCAATCCCTGGTGAAAAGCAAAAATGTAATTTATCCTGGAAGCACTGCCCCTCATCTGTTTTCATCCAGCCAGCCTTTAGTAGGAACACAGTTATGTCTGCTGGAATTGTTTAATTTCTTTGGCATCGTTTTTCTTTGCTTCATCCTTTAGATTCTTTGTTGCACGCTCCTACGTTTTACTCTCAACTTATCCGTGTGTCATATTAAAATGCACAATTTGGCCCTCAAACCTGCCATTGACTTATACATGAGGTCATAGTCTCTATGTTCTGGCCCTCCACAAGTGTGTTTTTATCATTGTGTCTTGCAACTATAAAAAACAGAAAGACAAGGAAACAAATGAGTTATGTTTGGAATCAGCAGACACAGACGTAATGCATACTGCCATCATATCACAACCAATCAAAGGACTCCTTTCATTTAAAGCAGTGATGGTTGAACCAGCCAAGCAAATATTAACACAAATGACAATATATATTCTAGCTATTCCTTCAGGAAAAGACAGTTTAGCTGCTTTTAGTTCAGAAGGGGAATCATACAAAATTTCAGAACAAGGACTTGGACAACATGTAAGCTGGCAAATTATTTCTGTGGCGATCTGTCAGACCTTCAAGGCTGTAAACTAACTTCTCCTGTACCAGACCCATTTAGGTTGCATCTGGATCGAAACTAGCAGAATACACAAAGGCTAGGAAACAGATGATCACATTACTACTTTAAAGCTCAAACCCTCTGTTCCAAAGTGACAGTAATAAATAGCTATTTTAAGAACTGATATCGGATTTTCTTTCCAGCCTGCCCTCAGTAGTTGACGCCACTCCAGATTGCAATCCAGCATAATTCATTTGACTGACATATTGATAAATGGCTCACTCTCATCACTGAAGTCATTGTCCAGGGAACAAACTGAACCAATTACACTTCAGAGGCTGCCAAATGGCAGATTCACCCAGGACTGATCAGATCCAACAGGGCTCTCCTTATGTTCTTAAAGGTACAGTACTGCAAAGAAAAGGTATTAATTGTAGGTCTGAGGCAGAGGGGAAAAACTGGTCTTCTGAATGGTGTAATATGTTTTCAGTTATTACAGTATATACTCAATTATAAGTTGAAAAATTTATGCCCAAAATTGACCCTAAAATCCTGGCTCAATACAGTAATACTGGGTAGAAAGGTACTGAAAGAAAGCACCGCCTGATATCCACTCTCCATGCTTCCACAGTGATTTCTGAAAGAGATGCTGAGGTGGGAGGGGAGATAGTGACTAACCTTTTCAATCCAATGTTAAAACCTTCTCTGCCCACCAAACACCCCATTTAACTCCATTTCCTTCCCTATCCAATGTTAAAACCTTCTCTCTCTCCACCAAACACCTCATTTAACTCCCTTCTTTTCACGACCTGATGTTAAAACCTTCTATCCCCATCAAACACCCCATTTTCTTCCAGTTCCTTCCCAATCAGAGTCCTAGTAGGCCTCCCCTCCTTCGTATTCTGCAAGAGGACTGGCTAACGGGGCTTTTATCTTGTTTTATTACATTGATGTGTAGTTAATTTTTGATGTTTTATTGTAACCTGTATTGTTTTTATGATGTAAACCGCCCTGATCTCAGGAAGGGCGGTATATAAATAAAATTTTTATTATTTATTATTATTTATTTTTAATCCAATGTTAAAACCTTCTCCTCCAGCGACTGGGAAGTGGTGTTAAGTGGTTGGGAGAGGTCTAGAGAAGGACAAAGAGGGAAAGAAACTGTGTTTCCCCCTTTGCACCCTTTGTTACCTGCCCCTAAGTTATAGCCTCGACTTATCCACAGGTCATGTCAAAATCCATGACTTTGGCCCTAAAACCTTCTCTCGACTTATACATAAGGTTGACTTGTACACAAGTATATTTGGTAGGGCCTAGTTTGCTTTGAGGAGAACAGTAATCTGTAGTGATCAAAGTCAGCACATAGTTTATAGATGTCAGATGTTGACCCAGGACAACAGAAGTTTACTTGATAAAACCCAAACTTTCTCTAAAATGCTGTGGCTAAACAGTTTAGTGATACCTGGCAGTTCCAGTTATCCTTCTATTTTGATCTCAACTATGAAGCAACTTATGATACCTGACAAGGCCTGTTGCCCATAGGTATGATATACCTGGTTATCTGATAGGTTAGTGACCAGAGGACGGTCAGGAAGTGGAATAGGCTGAAAAGTCAAACCAGGATATCTAAAAAACTTCAAGCCAGAATATCTGAAAGACCACCTCCTCCCATACGAGCCTGCTAGAAATTTGAAATCATCAAAGAAAACCCTGCTGAGTGTCCCAACACCTCATGAAGTTAGTTTGGTAGGTACACATAACAGGGCTTTGTCTGCAGCAGCACTCAACTGTAGAACTTTCTCCCCAAGGAAACTAGGCTGGCCCCATCTACTTGAAGCTTCCAGCAGATAATCAAACAGTACTGTTGTGAATGTTATGAGTAGTGGCTGCATATCTTTTTGTTGTAGATGGGCCACAATTTCTCCAGGCAGATCGCAGTCCTTGTGTGGCTGAAGCACCTACTAGCATAACTGACTCAAGGGCATGAGGGTCAAGGAGCCAAGAATAAAGATTTTTTTGTCTCTGGGATACAGTTCCTGTCAGAATACTTTATGCTGAGGCCACAAACACCTACGTTCACAGTACATCTAGCAAGTACAGATAATTATCTTTCTAGGCAATTCAGAAGCATCTCAAAAAGTTAGACAGGTGAAAAACTAAATGCTGATATACAGTTGTCCCTCCTAGTTTGCAGACTTCTCATTCACGGTCTTGAATTTCTGCAGACAGGAAGCCAGGAGGGACAAAATGGTGTGTGCACCCATTATATCCAATGGGGCTTGGATATTTGCAGTTTTTCTAATGGGGGGGGGGTTGTCTGGAACTGATCCCCCACGAATTGGGAGGGACAACTGTATTTTGTTGAATACATTCTCCTCTGTTCATTTCAAATTGATTTCTTCCTCTATGTTCCACTGATAACCTTGAATTTAATGTATTTTACATTAAGGTGCTATGCTATTTTTGTGTAAAGCCACTTTTGACAAGTGTTCTTTGACTGGCCACCAGCACAATGACCTAAACAATAGCAATAGCAACAGCAGTAGCATTTACATTTCTACATTGTAAGTGGTTTAGGATAATTGCCACCAACAAGCTGGTACTCGTTTTACTGACCTACAAAAGGATGGAAGGCTGAGTCAACCTCAGAGCCCTGGGATCGAACTCACAATGTTATGGCTGCAGGACTGGCACTTAACCACTGCACCCCCAGGGCTCAAGGCCTGTATCTGGACAGGGATGTTTGGATTTGACACACTTCTATCCCTTGGCGACAAAGGGCCATACTCTGATTATACAGCAACTGCCAGAATAAGGTAACAGAGGACTACATCTCCCATAGGCCATCCAAATGATAATTACAACACTGATTTCTGTGTTTCCTTCTAAGATTAAATAAAGGTGCATCTTGATTCTAGTGATTCTCTTTTATTATATTTTGTATCTGTGCTACATTTAGAACAGGAAATGGGATTTTATTCAACAGCTTTAATGTGCCGTTATCACTCTCTAAATTGCTTCTAAGGAATTAAGCAGCTAAAGTGATGTTGATAGGTTACACAATGGTAAAGGATGAATTCCAGTTTCCCTTCAGAAATCACATGCAAAACAAATGGCTCTTTCCCATTAAATCATAAATGGACACTAACAGGTATAAAAACTACAGGATACAGAATTTTAACACCCCCCCCATGAACTTAATTACCCTACTTCTCTGTTGAAATGTTTGAGTTATGCTCTATTAAGATATGTTTAATTGTGTTTACTAAATGCAGAAGTATCTATTTTTTTTGCCTTTCTCGCAGACAAAAACAATGCAGGAAGTATACCCACCTCCAGCATAAACACAAGGTAAACAGAATACATCCAATCTTTGCAAGAGAGCAAGACACACACATCCAAGCTAAAAGAACAATCACCGCATTCTTTTATCACTGCTAATCAAAAGAGAATAAATGTTGTTCTCCTAAGAAAAACAACAACATCTCTGCTGCTTAAATCAACAGCCTAATTCTGTCCATATCTATCTTATTTCAAAGCCACAATATTAACTGCAATGGGACTAAAACAAATCTAGACCTGGACAACAGGGGCAAAACCCTTTAATTATTATGGTGATTATGTTGCTCAGCTGCATAACCCAACATTACAAACAACTGCAATCTATTTCAGCAGTTTAATCTTTTCCTATTACATATGGGTCCTTGGAAAGCCACTGCTAGATTTAAAATTAGATACTCAACTTCTTCTTGGATAGTCTTATTTTTATGGAGACATATTGTTTGCAGGGAGAAAAGTTGCTTCTAGAGGTTATGTACAAATAGCAACAAATACTTATTCAAACCAGAGGAAGACTTTCCAAGTCAGAGGCAGATCCAGGTGATTCTATCTGAGTTTACGCACCCATTTGTGGATGGTGATAATCTATTCACCCGTGATTATCACTCAGAAATGTATGTTGGAGTAATGCCACTGTGAATACAACTGAGTTCATACCCATTCCAAAAAACAGAACACAACCAAATGTAACCCAGTTTTCACAACATTATACTATTTGATTTATAATTATGACATGTAGGACAGCAAAACCTAGACTAACTGGAATAGGGAAGGAGCAATTTGTGTAACAAAAAACAACCCTATAGGAATCGTTTTTCTCTGTTGTTCTACTCAACAAAAATCAGAGTGCATCTACACTGTAGAAATAATGCAGTATGGCATCACTTTAACTGCCATGGCACCATCCTACAGAATCCTGGGATTTGTAGTTTTGTGAGACATGAGAACTCTGTCAAGCTAAGGATTCCATAGGAAAGAGCTGTAGCACATAAAGTGGTGTCAAATTGCATTATTTCTACAATGCAGATGTACCCTCACTTATTTTCTAATAGGATTATACCAGTGGCAATTATTCAAGGCGGCAAAAATCAAGAATTCTATTGTTTTCTAATGGAAAGAAAAGTAAAGAAAAGCTAATGAAGAGAAACCAATAGGACCTGTTATTTCATTTGGAAGCACAATGACAACACTTTGTATAAAGTAATCAATATCTCACTCCCTTTTTATAGCTGTTGGGTTGGTTCGAAAGGTTTCATCTTAACAAGTGAATGTCCCTCTGACACTGGAACCAGAGATATCACTCACCAAAAGTTAAGTAGTCCCAGTGATTTAATATTTAGCATAGTAACAGATGCATATTTCTTTACTCCTTTCCAGGTTCACTCTCATACTTCATGAATCACGTTTGCTTCATTCATTCACCCAAGGCCACTACTTTAGTGCAAAAGGAAACAAAAACCATTTGCATTGGGAGAAAGGTGGAAGATAACTAGACAAAATCAATAAAATCATGACACAGAGGCTACTTGAGAGAGAGAAAAAACAACTTCATAACCTCTAGGATTCATTGTTCATCAACTTTCCATCAAGCAACAACAGAGTAAAGACAACTGAAGAAGTGGTACCAGGTGAGGACTTTCAAAGCATCTATCTTCTTGACATGTTGTACCTCAATGAACTTAGAAAGTCTCTGAATTTTCATCTATTTCCATTAAATCAAACTGAATCAATGTGAAATCAATTTAATTCAAGCATCAGCATAGTGCATTTTATAGTGCCTAGCACATTTCAACAGACTTTTGTTTTGTTGGTATCTTTATGCTATTAGGCTTTCATATACTCCAAAATTTTGTGCTGGTCAAAGAGAGAAATCTAAACAAGATTTTTAATTTTTTTTTCTTCCAAGTTTTCTTCTGTTTTTCTGCTTTGTTGTTGCTATTAACTGCTGTGAAGTCAACTTTCACTTACAGCAATCCTATGAACAAGAAATCTCAAAGACTCCAGTCATCAACTGACCTGCTCAAGTCTTGCAAACTCAGGCTGTGGAATTTAAGATGGATAGAAGTTAAGTCTATCCACCTGTAATTCATATACTCCAAATACCTGACTGTTCAAATGGCATAATTCTTTCCCAAGACACAGAGAAATAAGAGTGTGTTGTATTTAGCCTATAGAAGTCACTGGAGTGCCAAAAGAACTGGAAAAGAATGTCATAAGGGAAGAATAATCGTAACAAAGGGGCAGCCTGTATCCGGCCTCTTCCCCGCCAGATCGGGGCCTCAGCTGCCACACCAGCAGCCTCTGAGGCCTCAATCCGCCGCTTTCCAGGCTGGGGGGAAGTGACAAAGGGCCGCTTCCCCGCGGCCTGGAAAGGGGTGTCCTTGGGATTTCATGCCCCAAGGACACCCGACAGCGGCAGGGATGCTGAGAAAGGGGCCGCTCGGCCCCCTTCTCATTTGCGTTGCTGGTGCAGCCATGTAGAGGCTGCGCCAGCGACACAAATCTGGGAAGGAGCTCTGAAATGGAGCTCCTTCTGGTGCCGTGAAAAGAGCGCCCCAGGCACCCTCGCGCAGCGCTGGGACATCACTTCCATGCCATCCCGTTTGGAGGCGGCACAATGGTGACATCCCCATGGCGGTGCCCATGTGTATAGGGTGCCGCCATTTTGTACATCCCCAGGACATACTAGGGTTAGGGCGTCCGGAATGGATGCCCTTTCCTAACCCTAGTACGTCCTGGAGACATACTTTACACCAGTCTGTAATGGGCCTAAGTTATAAGACAGTGAAGAATATTTGCCTGTTACAAAAAAAGGGTCAACTGCTGTAAGAGCTTTTGTCCTGTTAGAGTGAAAAGACCATGACTCCATACTTGGTTATGTTTTCTGTGGATTTATTTAAAAAAAAAAATTCTCTGGCGTGTAAAGAAATTCCTTTGGCACTATCTCTGCTTCTCTCTTTGCTGGAAGTCTGTGCATACATTAATGATTCAAAAATCACAGCAAATCTTGGTGAAAGGTAAGAAATAAATTGCTATCCTTATTAGCCTGTTATTGGGATTACTGCAGGTACTGTAGACAGTGAGATCGCAAATTGGATCATTTTTGACAACAAGAAATAATCTCTATAGAGAATTTTCACCTCAGAAAGAAAAATAACCTAACCAAGAGGCTTAGTTCAATGATAACTTAGGGACAAAATTAAGTTTCAGAAATCTGTTCTCTATTCCAAAAATTTATTCATTGTTGTTGGAAGAGCAAGAGGAACTACTGTACGCTGTTGTTGATCCTTTTATTGGCTTCAGGTTAACTCCAATTTTGTCAAGGCAATCATTCTGAAGCATCAGTTTTGGGACACTTAAAGACAAACACATTTTATTTGGCATAAGTTTTCACAGATTCAAACTCACTCCATCCCTGTATGGAAAACAGTCTCATCTGATAGATATTTATACACCTCCTGGGGAGCAAGACTAGAAATGAAAACTGTAACTGCAAGCCGTTTTCTTTCTGAATTGGATACAGATTTTTCACTGATGTACCTGTATTAATCTCTACATTAATACTGGATTTTTCTTCAATTTTCTTCACCAAGATTGCCTGTTAAGAAAACCACTTGCTAGTACCTTTTGTATTTCCAGCCTCTCTTATTTTCTCCTCCTACTGTGTGCAAATATCTATTAAGGCAGGTTGCTCTCTATGCATCTTTGTTAACTTTATCTACAATAGCCTACCTTGACTACACAAAATCTTTTAAGGGTCATTCCACACACAGTGAATTACAGTAATTTGGTCAGACCATATGTTTTGCTAAGGCATGGTCTATATTCTCTAGAAGTGGCTGGCAAACCTTCCAAAGTTGGTACACACACAACCCCCCCCCTCCACACACACACATTTCTGGCTATCAATAATGACACAGACTCTGCTAGGGATATTCTAAAATTGTGCTTGATGCTTTGAGGGAATGCAACTATGCCTAGGAATAGCTAGACACTACCATCTACATCTGCAGACATCCCAATACACATTTCTGTGATGCTTGAGTTGTGTTTCAGCTTCCTTCTTCACTTTATTTCTATATCAATGAATTTTCAGTCCTAAATAATAATAATAATAATAATAATAATAATAATAATAATAATAATTTGTATTCCGCTTTTTCACAAAGGAATCAAAGCGGATTCCAACAGCATAAATAGAACATCAAACAATTAAAAACTAGCAAGCTGTGACAACTGCCCAGAAAATAGGAGTAGATCATTCTGCAAAAGCCAAACTTTTCATGTTGAACATAATAATGTTGGTGTCATATAACAGTAAATATTTTACAGTAATGGAATGTGTATGGCCAAGTATGATCCAAAAGTGATGTAGCAGAAGGGTATAGGGTCTTTCCCTCTGTTTCCTAACTTGATTAAAATTTGGCAGGCTTGATAGGCTACTGATAATTAATTATCCTGTTCCGGAGTATATATAAGTAATTTTCTGTAAAAAATAACAATAATAAATACTGATTTTTTAAAATATCTCTGGAATGTCAGTTGAGGGCATGGTGTTTCAGCAGCTCTAATCCACTGAGGAGTGGCTAGAGGCTGTGTTGGTTCCACACCATTGGCCTTTGTGGTGTTTCAAGATTTCATCTTGTCCTCCATACTTTTCAACATCTAGATGAGCCCAAAATGCTGCTCCTATTTGGGCCAGAAAAAGCCAGCTGTGCAAATAAATGCCATGCAGCTGGAGTGCCGCAAAGCTTCCCGCCATGAGGCTTGGAGGAGGCGTCAGAGCATGCAGCGGTGAAATGCTGCAAAGGGTCTGTCTGTTTCACCCCTTTATCTAGATCTACATGACTAGGCAAGCTGTGATTATTTTAAAAAATTAACACAATGAATGTGTGTATATGGTTGCTGAACTAACAGTAAGTGTAATTGTGCATTTGTACAGCATAATCAATAATGCATTACTGCAAATATTATTTGGTCCTTGATTTCTGCTTCTTCAGTGTGTTTAAAATTTAATGGTAATGAGTCATTTAAAAAAGCATACCATTCTTTATTTTCCATATTATAACTTCTTGTGCTTTAAGTTAGTCCTTGAAATCAAAGACATACATTTGTAAAAAAAAAAACTTTGTTTTGTACTAGTAATGAATTAAATCCAGTGCCATGCACAAAATAATGTAAAACTATATATCTTTGATTGGTATTATTTAAAAGAATTAATTGATTAGATATGTCAAGTGATATGAAACAAGTCTGACAGAGAAGAGAAGAGAAGAGCTAGCACCAGTGTTAGATCTTTCTAGATCAGTGGTTTCTAAACTGATCTTCCAGATGTTTTGGACTCCCAGAAGCCCTGGCCAGCTTGGCCAACAGTCAGAAATTCTGGGAGCTGAAATCCAAAGCATCTGGAGGACTAAAGTTTGGAAAACTGTGGCGGTTTACAGACCGCCAAATAGTACGTCATCAATACGTACTAGGGTTAGGAAGGGGCGGTGCTTCCGCACCCCCCTAACCCTAGTACGTATTGAATACGTACAAGATGGCGGCGCCCGGTTCAACCGGGCGCCGCCTTCTTACGTACTGGACGCACAGCGTCCAGACGTGTTGCGCCGCTTGTGACGTAGCGAGCGCGCCCCTGGCGCCTCGCTACGTCGCAAACGCGATGGTAAAAGAAGCTCCATTTTGGAGCTTCTTTTTCGGTCCGCGCGGGAGTCGGGCCGTCTGAAGGCTCCGGCTCCCCCACGGACCTACTGGCGGCGGCGGCAGACCGCCGCAAAGCGGCGGTCTGTACCCCGCCTCTGTTCTAGACAGAAAGATCGGAGACTCATTCAAAATACTACATAGCAGAGATCCTGAACAAAGCAACAGCATCAATTAATCTTCTATGCTGTCTATCTGGTATATCAATATCAGTCTGAGTTTGATACTTGGCTATCATTCTTTCTTTGAAGCTTCCTTTTAGTAAGTATACTTTCTAGCATCCAAAGTATCCATATAACATGTTTTTGTCTCTACTCTTTCAAGCTGTTCGTCAGTCTATATTTACAAAGTATACATTTACACTTCACCTTTTCAAGTATTGGCAAACAGGTCTTATTTTTCATCGTTTGTTTGTTCACAAGCATCTTTTTGGGCATAATTTTTCTTCTCCATTCATTTATTCATCCATTCCGTTTCATCTTTTCTTCCCCATAGTGAAAAATTCACCTATTATATACTAGCTCAGTGATGGTGAACCTATGGCATGTGCCGTCACCCCAGCACAAAGTTTGCTAGAGTTTGTTACTAGAAAGAAAGAGGGACATGGCACTTTGCAATAAATAAGTGGGTTTTGGGTTGCAGTTTGGGCACTCGACCTCTAAAAGGTTCACCATCGCTGTATTAGCTACTCCAACTAAATATTTTCCAACTTCTCCTGTTCCCTTCACCTGTTTCACTTGCTCCTACTGCTACAGCTAGCTTTCCTCTTTTTCTACTTGAGAATAAACAGCTCATTTTCTCTTCTACCACTTCACCTTTTCCCTGTGGGCATTTTCCATTACTCTGTTTTCTACTCGCCTTCTGTGTTTGCTAAAATGCAGGTTTCACCTTTCTGTTTCTTCTGGACTTTATCTTTCTCAGTTGAAAATGCTGTAATTAATGACTGTTCGATGTATTTTCTTTTTTTGTTAATCCACTGCTAAAGTACCTCTGAGAAATAGGCATCCAACATCTGCTTAAAAACTTCCAAAGAGGGAGTATACCACCTTCCATGGAATATATGCTTCCACAGTTGAACAGCTACCATTTTTTGAAAAACCATCTTTTTATTACATTCTTTGGAAGCCTGAGCTCATTTTGAGTTGTAGCCCTCTTTAATCTTCAATTTCTTATTCACACACCCATTTAAATCTCAGATCATCCAAATTTTATTTTGCACCCACACTAGTTTCTTCAGGTCCCCCCCCTTTTCCTGCTTATTCGAATTGTTTACCATTATGCTTTCAGTAACATTAAAAAAAAACTTCCTTCCATCATAAACACCCTTCTTTTTTTAAGCCACATCTGCAGCTTTGGCTTTTGCAGATTTGATTAGGATGTTCAATCTATGAATCTCTAAATGCCCAGTGCAGCTCTTTCAGATGTTAAACATAGAGTCATGCTGGAGGACCTAGAGATTCCTAGAGAAAACACTGCTCTAGGCATTTGTAGGGTTACCAGCATGATTCTATGGCCACCATCTTGCAGACCTAGAGATTCCTAGAGAGGTGTTCTCTCAGGTTAAAAAAAGGGTTGATTTTTATTTGTGTTTTTTCCACTTTCACAGGGGTTCTCAACCCTGAATCCCAATAAATGTGGAAGGCTCACTGTATTTCTAACCAAAAGGTCTCACTCGTTGTTTTCTTTAAAAAGATTGAAACTGGTTTTTTTACACAGTCAGCCTCCATTTTTGCGGGGATCCGTTCTGTCACCTCCCCCACCCCCGGAAAAACGGAGACTCACCGGTATTCAAACCCCATAGGCTTCAATGGGAGGGCGCGCTGCGGGGGGCGTGCCCCATTGAAAATAACAGAGGTCACCCCTCTGTGAATATTTATGACCGTGGACCTCAAGTCCGTGAGAAAGAAGGACGGATTGTAATCCAGAGTACCTGTCTGAATACATCTGCCTTTATTTTACACAATGAATCCAAATGGGAAGTGGTCATTTTGATGTTCACAATTTGCCTTTCTTGCTCCAAGTAAACATTCCTTATATATAACATTATTCCCTATCTGTCTGATGTATTCTTTTTGGTGACATACATAGCACAAATAATCCAGGCTGACACCACTTTAACTGCTATGGCTCAGTACTATGGAATTCTAGGAACTGTAGTTCGTTGTGGCACCAGAGCTCTCTGACAGAGGAGGCTACATATCCCACAAAACTACAGTTTCCAGCGTACCACAGCATTAAGCCATGACAGCTGAAGCGGTGTCAACTAGGATTATTTCTGCAGTGCAGGTGCAGCCTTAGAATAGATTATACCCTTCAATTCTTACATTTGAATCATGAATTCCATTCCACTATGTTTCAGGGATGCCTATTAAATCATACCTCCCTTCCAGCATTAAGTGAGGTTAAGAAGAGATTCCACTTCAACATTAAGAAAATGTACTGACAGTAAGAACTGGGGGGGGGGAGTGGAATCTCATTTTTGGAGGTTTTTAAACAGAGGCTGGATGGCCATCTGTCAGAAGTGCCTTGACTGTATAATCTTGCATGGCATGGGTTGGACTGGATGGCCCTTGCGGTCTTCCAACTCTATGATTCTATGATTTTAAGTGATCAAGTTTATTTTTCATACTCTGCATATTTGCACATCTTGGCACTTTCCCTTTAGCCACTTCCATATTATTTTCTTCCTCCCTTATTTCCTTCATATAACTGATGCCATTATTGCCCTCAATACCTGGTGTCCCTGTATCCTCTAAAATACTATCTTCCTCCCTGTAGGATTCAGTATAAATTTATTTATTCATTTATTTATTTAATTTACTGACTTTATATTCCACCTTTCTAACAAACACTTCCTTACCAAATTCCTGTTAGGTATAACCCATTTTCTTGCCAGAAATTCTTTTTCATGTTTTTCAACATAATAATCTATGAAACATAATCTGTGTTCATCTGCAGTATGCTCTTAGCCCATAACATTCAAAAGGAAAATGTGATGAGAAAATATTGTGTGCCCCAATATTTCTCAGCTTCCTATCCTATAGCATCAAAGTCATTTATAAAATGTTTAAGTGTGTGTCTGGCAACATCATTATTTCCCACATGGATCAGAAAGAATAGTACACAGTCAGTTGATCTGATGAATCTTGGCAACAACTTGGTTATGCCTTGGATCTTCACACTAGTAAAGCAAGTGCCTCTGCCTTCCTTAATAGGGAATCGCCGACAGTAACATCTTTTTTCCCATTCACCAACAGAACCCTCCAAGGTTATGCCCATGCTCCCTGACTCTGTAGCTATCATCCCAGTTCTGGAAGAAAGTGCAAGGAAACTGATTAGGTAGTTCTAAGATATGGCAGGGTTCTACTTCTGTGGGTCATAGGCTTTCTAGTGTTTGGTTTGTGGCCTCTCATAATCCTCCTTGTTGCTAATTGTATTCCCATTTACTATTGTTCTGCAAAGGTGACTACGGCTATCCATTTCCATCCCACTTCCACTTCCAATAAAAAGAAAAACAGATGAGAATATGGTAAAAACTGAACATGGATATGTGGGTTATCCTGCATTTTGTAGAGTCATATGTATGGCTATTAGTCTATTCAACAGATGTAATGATGCAACTACCTCTAAGGGGCCATGTTTGCTCCCTTGAGGCCTAAGTAACTGACCTGGAAAAGCAGAGAGGGCCAGAGATGTCCTAGCGACATATTCTTCCCAAAGTGACAGCTTTTCTATTGAGTATAAAGGTCTTGAGGAAGCAAAGTGCCATTCTGAGAAAGAGGGAAACCATCCTTTAGAAAGAACACTTTCTTTGGAGTATTAAACTATATTCTCTTATGCCAAGAATATGCATCCAGGGTAAGGAGGAGTGGTACCCTGGTAGTGATCATTTTTGGGATGGGATGGGTGAAATCATCAGACCTGAAAAAAGAAGCAGGGAG
The DNA here is from genome assembly GCF_019175285.1 of Sceloporus undulatus. NCBI lineage: Eukaryota > Metazoa > Chordata > Lepidosauria > Squamata > Phrynosomatidae > Sceloporus > Sceloporus undulatus. The sequence continues at coordinate 243,616,029 of NC_056525.1, forward strand.
GTAGAGATTGGCTTCAGTTTTACCCATTTATTTTAAGGAGGAAAAATATTAAAACCTAAAAGTGTGTGTGCTTTGGATGGGATTAGGGTGGGGGAGTGAGCAACATAAAAATTCACGTAACAACTAATTATAATAGACATGGCTCTGTCCTGGCTAGAAGTGTGCTGAAATATTTAGCTGTATATAATGGAGACCTCTTCCCACCCCTGCCCTTTCAATCTTTTCTGTAAAATTAATCTCCTGAATAGCTTATTCTTCATGGTGGGCCAGCTGATTCTCTAATGCAAATGACAATAATGACAAATTCAAAGAAAATGAGATGAAGGTTTAAAGGAACAAATTACTGTGAATGCCAATCTCAAGTTTTTAAAAATCTAGGAAGCTTAAATTTTTCAGCTTTGTGAGTCCAATCTCCACAGCAGTTTTTCCAACATCATCAGATATTATGTATAAAGGAAAGAAAAAAAATAGATAATGAACTTGTCTATTACCAGTTAAAAATAAATCTTAGTTCTTCTTCAGCTGAGCAAAGAAAACAAACATGAAATGCTCAGTGGCATCCAAGACACTAAGCAAGTGTTTTTATAGAGGACTATGTTTATACAAATCGAACACAGAAATCTTTATACAATCAGCCAGATTTGCATCAACACTCAAACATTATGCATTAACATTAAAACACTCAAGGCTTAGGGTAAAAAAAATTAAATTCCAATAAGCAAATCTGGATTTTGCCATTTTAGATAAGGGACACCATCTTACTATGCTATTGCAAATAATGGGACTTGAACATCCATGGATTTTGGTATCCACGGGGGGTCATGGAACCAAGCCTCAGTGGATACTAAGGGCCCACTCTACTTCTTCTCCCATTTATTCTCAGAATTCTTTGAAGCAAATCAGTAATGCTCCCAAGTTCACAGATGACAATTTTTTTATTTACTTTCTGAGTTATTTTTAGCAATAAAACCTTGAACGGTCAGCTATGATAGAAGTGCAAGTAATACACTGAGTGCAAGCACTGCCTAGCTAATGTAGTTGTTATGGGTGATGCAATATCTTGTGCAATCGCTTGCACAAGTAGAATAAAAAGCACGGAATTTATGATTTGTGACAAGGGTGAAAACTGGGTTCCACAAATGGCACAAGCTTTGCACTATTAGAATAATACCAATGGATATAAGTTAAACATGTCTTTGATATCATATTAGTGAAAGTCAGTTTGGTTCATGCCATATACTTTTGTTTTCTGAAAGAATTTTATTATACTGTAAAGTATACAGCAACACAGCAGTTACTCAAAGATAAAACATGTGCTAATAAAGCCTGATTACTACTAGGGTAACCACTAACCACTACTCTGATGTCGCATATGCTGATTTGCACCAAAAATTGACATACACAAATTTTGCATAAGCACCTGCAGAAAGGAAACAGCTACTATCAGTTGTGAAAAGGCTGCAGACATTCTTGTTTAGTGCACATGACTGTTTTATCTAATTCGAAAAAGACCTTAATTATCAGATAGTATTTTGAAGGAGTGCTGTACCTTGGAGATTTTCCTGGACAGAGATAAGCCAGCCACAGCACTTTGTATACTAATAACACTCAAATCTGACTAGTGCAATTTTTATAAATTTTTTATAAACCAAATCATTTAGTATAAATCATTTTTATACTTCTAAGAACATGCATCATTTCCATTTTAATAACTGTAGTGTTGTGTTTCAAATGTGACTGATGAGAAAACAAAACAAAATCACATTTTTTTCTTCACTCAACATCAGATTGCATTATGAAAGTCAAAGGCCCCAGGTCTTTTCTTCTATAGCTTGTGGATCACAGTCTGAAGAATATTCTTTAGTTCACTTTCATTGTTGTTGTGTGCCTTCAAGTCATTTTCGATTTATGGTGATCTGGGTTGAACCTATTATGGGATTTTCTTGGCCTGATATGTTCAGAGGGGTTTTTCCTTCGCTTTCTCTGAAGCTGAGAGTATGTGACATGCTGAAGGACACCCAGTGACTTTCCATGGCTCAGCAGATATTTGAACCCTGATCTCCAGAGTCATAGTCCAACACTCAAACCACTATATCACGCTGGTTCTCATCTACAAGTAATGTCTACCATACCATTAAGATTTTACAAACTGCACAAACAGTCTGGGCTGTACCATCAGCACTGTATTTCTCAGTATTACTATATTTTTATGACTTATAAAATATACTGTAAAATTAAGACAGAAAGATTCTGAACTATACAAGTTGATAAAAGAGATAAAAGAAGAAAGATTTTCCATTATTGTGGAAAGCCTATTACATACTTTCTTCCTGCACTATTTCCCCAATTAAAATTAACTTCATGAAAATGCATTTCTCTGAGAGTACAAAACAAGTTCACACCCATCTAGAAACTATCAGCTAACAGAGTAGGGGTTAATCAAGACATCCTAATTTACATATTCTTCATCAACGGATTCAACCAACTATGCTTTGAAAATTTCCACACACAAAACTTCCCGTAAGCAAGCCTTGATTTTGTGGTTTTATACAAAGGACACAATTATACTGCACTGTTGTATACAATGGGACTTGATCATCCATGGATTTTGGTATCCATGGATGGGTGGACCCTGGAACTAAATGCCAATGGATACCAAGGGCTTACTGTAATAATATATAAAGAAAAGATAAGAAATAACTCAGTTAAACGTGAAGAGAAAAAGCAGGCAGCTGGCCAGATGCAATTCAGTCTTGCAGTCACCTGAGTCATTTATGATGGCAGACAGCCAAAACAGAACACATCTCTAAAGATTCAACTCCAATTGACAGAAGTTAAAATGAGCAGGTGCAAAACAAACAAAGACTTAGGCAGCAGTAATACTCTTTGCTAGCTAACACCAGTAAAACCTAACTCTGATTGGATGAGTGCAATCCAATCCAATCTTGTAGGGGGGGAAAACTAGTGAATTTTACTCTTGATAGCTGGATGAACAGATAAGGAGGGACTAGATAAAATATAAAAGCTGAGCATGGAGAGACAAAGTTCAGGCAGTGAATGACTGCTTCCAGCAGCTGAATTCCCATGGATGCTTCTTAGGCTATCTCTCGGGGTAAAAATACTGGGAAGAGAGGGAGGGCAAGAGAGCCACCTGTCTGGATATCAAGGCAAGGTAGATAGGATGGGTTTCTTCTCAGAGTATTAAGTTCATCTACAGATGAATAAAGAGAGATGCTTGTAACAGAGGCCTGCTTAAAGGTACATGCCTTTCTGTCTCTCTGTATGTGAACCTAGAACCTTTTAGGAGCTAAGTGCCCAAACTAAAAAGTCTTCCAACACCGGGTGAGCTGGATTAGTGACCAAGCTCCCTTCATCAGGTGCTGAAAAAGAACATGGCACTGGAAAAGTGTGAAAGGATCTCTAAACTTGTTTCTGGTACTGGTCACTAAATCCAGGACTGATAATGTACTTCTGAGTCACTGTTTTGCACTAGGATCTTATTAGAGGCCTCAGCTTCTAACGTACCAGATCCTACAGTCTCAAGTCTGTGTATCCTCAATCAACACACTTACGGATGGGTGGGGGAAAAGGTTAATGTCTTATTCCCAAGTGGCAAGGCCAAGACCAAGTTAAGAGAGAGACACTGTAAGAAAAGGATGAGAAAGCTACAGTACATTCTATTTGCAATAAGAGAGAGATAAGAAAGATCTTCAGCTGTGACTCTAATTAGATGGAGAATCAATGAGGCAAAGAGTTACAGAATGGATGTGCCAGATGGCACAAATTACGGAGTACATAATAGTCTTGCACCAAAAGTGGTGAAATGGTCTTATATCACCATACAAATATTAGCTACGACATAACGTTTGGCGAAAGCTAAATAATCATATGGAGTGTCCCTACATCTGTAAGATGCAGTTAGATTACATAGTAATTCTCCACACATAACAGAATATCAGAAAGAGATCAGAGTCAGATGTGGAGGAATGTAAAGGTTGCATGAAGAAATACCTCCTTCCCTGATATACTAAGCACTAAAAAGATCCTGTCTACACAGATGCTTCTGTTTTACTAATCCAGTTCATCATTTTAATTTAAAAAATGCAGATAGCTAGGAGCAAATTGTCAAAATCGTGGTTAGTTGATGGCTAGGTAGTCACAGTATACCAGACAGTAAAGGTATACTGGAAATTTATAAATCAGTAGAAAGGTTGATGAAAAAATTATCAGGTGTGCCTGAGAAAAGTGCTACCAATGATTTATTTTTCATTTCCTTTGAACAGCACATGCTGCTTTCATACCACAAAGTGCTTTTGAAATTCCTTTCCATTTTATTTTAATGCAGGGTAACAAGAGCACAAGTCCATAGCTTTTATCACGTGGGAGAAATATTTGTACAGTTACTCTTATCCTGTCCAAAAGCTGTATCTGCACTGGGACAAAGTCTCTGAGAGGACAAAGTATTTACAGTATTAGTATAAGATTGTCAGGCACATATTAATGTAACATTAACCTAAATTCATTATCTATGAAGTCTTAATGACTTAATGATTTAGAAAATGCTTGATCCTCTCTAGTTTGATTCCTCTCATACTAGTCTTGCAATGTGGTTTCTTAAACTTGAATTTTCAAGGGGTTGCAGAAAAAGCAACCAATAGTTTTCTGGCACCTTAAAGATTATTTGCTGGAAGCTGCCTTGTAACAATGTTCCCCTAAAATACCTAGATGTTGTTTTTTCTTCCATCTAAAATTCAGCACCATATTCTGAAACCTACCCTGCAGGAAAGTCAAGAACCACTGCAAAACAGTAGTTCCTGATATTCCTCTTGCAAGTGATGCAAAGGAGTTTGATGGTATTAAAAACCACCGAATAGTCCAGGAAAGTACGATGCATTCTTCATATCTCTTTCTCAAGATAAGGTGTCAACTAAGAGGACCAAGGAGTTTCCATCATGAAATCCAGTATGAAGTGACAGGTGATAGAACTTTTAGCTTACTTTATTTATAGTAATATAATAATAATGCCTATTTATTTATACCCCGCTCTTCAGCCAAGGCTATCAGAGTGGCTTACAATTTGTTAATTAGACATTTCCCTGCCCTCAGGCTGGTTTATATCTTTCTTCCAAAATGAGATCCAAAGCATATTGATTTATGTGTGAAAAGGATGCCAGGTGGGAGAAGGGGTTTGGACAAAAATAAACGTTGCATCAGAACCAGAAAACAGGTAAATTTCTAACATCTGCTATAGCTTGATTTTTTTTTCATTCTCAGATATGACTGCTAAAGAAAGTGATATGGGATTCTTTGGTAATATGATAGTGATGGAGGTCATGAAGAGGAGGGGGAAACAGAGGAAGAAGGGAAATAATTCATTCTCCTAATCAGCCTCACCTACATTCAAAGCAATTTAAATTTTGAAGCAAAAGCCAAAAAAGTAGCATAAACTCACAACTGAACAACAGCATGTTCATAAAATCAATTATTATGACAGAAAGTGGAATGCATCCAGTTTCAATCTCTGGAAATGCCATGATGTGTGTGCATTGTCTACACTGTATTGCCATCGTGAGTTCACAGTAAGATTAATACGACTTTTGTAGGTACAGGTTCAGTAAAGACTAGGTTAAATGCTTCATATTTCACAATAATCTGCAAAAGAAGCACTGACAAGAAATTACCACCAGTCATTTTAAAAGCCCATAGGCTGTGTCAAACTATGTCAAACTAACTATAGGGACATGGAAAAGCTGAGATCATCCCTTGAAGCACTGACTGTGGATAGAATTTATAAGAGTGTCACAGATGGTGGAATCTGAGGGAAGGTGGATGAAACAAATAATAAAAGAGAGGCACCCTATTATCAATATGTCAAAGTCAAATTTCAGTACAACTCAATTAAAGAAGACAGGTGATGTGAAAAAATGTTCTGTTGCTTCTATTTGTGAGAAAAAATGAAATATGCTTTAAAATGTATTTCATCAGAATAAGTTATTATATAGTGTTAGAACTTCCCTGAGGATGAATAAGAGATCATTTTGATTACTCTGGATTACTAGCAAAGAAACAGAACTTGTGAAGTGTTTCAAAGGTGCTGTATTATGCAAATTGGAAGACAATCTTTTTACCTTGATTATTACAAGAGGAATGCTGTTAAGAGCATTCCTTTCAGTTAGTCTGGGGGGCAAGTCCTGACTGCTCAGTTCTTTTCGATGATGATGATGATGATGATAATAATAATAATAATAATAATAATAATAATAATAATTTTATTTCTTACCTGCCTATGAATAACCAAAGAGATCTGCATCATGAAATTAGGAACAGAAAGTATGTAATGTTGGATCATATAATAAATACTGTTACTGTATTAATTAACATATTAAAGCTGTGCCACCTAATTTAAAGACAGCACACACCACTGAGTTCCACTATGCATCTTACAAATAATTTGTTCCATGGTAATCATTTGTAGTTTGATTTTAGGATTAGTGGATTTATGTTATTGTTTCCAGTCATCCACTTCTTTATTTAAAATGCTGACTCTTCTAAATAAACAAATAAAACTGCTAAAAATCATACTGAGTTCACAGATCAAATTCGTGCTCTATTAGTATATTAGTATATTTTATTTAATCTATTTGCTCTTTTCCCTATGCATGATTTTATGGTAGTACAGTGGGTCCTAGGTATCCACTGGGGCTTGATTCCAGGACTTCCTGTGGATAGCAAAATCTGTGGATACTCAAGTCCCCAATGGCATAGTAAAATGGTGCCCCTTATAGAAAATGACAAAATCAAGCTTTGCGTTTTGAAATGGATATATTTGGGTAGTATTTTCAAGCCATGGATAAGAAGAAAATCTTCTAGAACATGGCCACATAGCCTGAAAAACCCACAAAAAACATGGCTAAGGAATCCATGGATATTGAGGGCCACCTGTAGTGATAGGTGATAGAAGAGTCAACCCACAGGCTAGGTGATCCTGTTACAGACTGCCAAAATAAAGCTGCTTCTGGTCTCTTTGGAGGTATGCTATTTAAATGATGCATGGGTCCTAAAAGTTCGGAGGTCGCGCCAAAGCCATACTGCATTCCTAAGCACTGGAGTGCAGCTTTGGTGCAGCTTCCGGATTCTTAGGATGCATGCATCATTTAAACAGCATACCTCCAAAGAGACCCGAAGCAGCTTTATTTTGGCAGTCTGTAACAGGCCATAGTTAAGGTAATCCAGAAGCAATAGAGATGATGATTCTAAGACTAACTAGGCATCTATTAATTCCTTGCTTTAGCTACTTTTAATAACTGTCTTGGAATATTCTGGAACCTGTAAATCAGATCAGTAATTTCTCAGCATCCCTTCCCATGTAAAACTGAATGGGAGACTGATAGGTATGGAGACTTAAACTGGCCATGTGGGTTGGGGATGATGATGATGATAAATAATGTTAGGATTACATTTCCCATCCCTTCAGCCAGCATGGCAACTCTGTCAGAATCACCAATGTTGTACTGGAAAACATCCAGAGGGCACCAGATTATCTACCCTAGAGTTAAAATATGCATTCATTGACTTTTTATAGAAGTCTTATACGTGACATTTGAAAACATCTGTCAATAATATGTGAAAATGACCTGTCTAAGAAAAACAGACCAGGTTTTTGGATAGTTGTTAGTTACAAGATACTCTGGTAACATTTTGTTGACTTCTGAGTGAGATCCTCAGCGTATTCTGGTTTAGGGTAAGAAGAAATGGGCTTAATTGCACATTTCCATTTTCAAATGAACAGGAAAGCTGAATAAGCTTACCCAAGTTAAAGTACTAAACAAAATGAGAAATTTATCAGCTCATTTTATTTAAGGCAAAACTGAAAGTAAAGCAAATAAATATAATTATAACTTTGCTTTGGAAACACTTAACAAAGACTCCTCCAAGTGGAAGGAATAATGTGTGCCCAAGGATATCTAGATTTTCTGTAGCACAACAGAGCAAACAAATGATGTGTTAAATAGGGACTGTTTGCCACATCGCTCCACAGTCTCCAATGTCATTTGCACTCTAAATCAAATTAAAATATATAGGGATCCTGTAAGAATAACTTGCAGCAATGGCAAGGTGGCAACAACAACTGTGACAGCGACAAAAAACAGAATGGAAAATAACACACTAAGGAAACAGCTGAACTAAAAGGGCCATTTTGTTCCAGTTTATTACATGATAAACCCAGCAGAATAAACTCTGTTCTTAAAGGAGCCAAGCAGTTTTAAGCTTGAACACTTTGGGCTGCAAAGTGTGATTGGTCAATCCCCACAACATAAACCAAGAGTGAGCAAAACAAAAAACAAAACCCACAGACAGCCCTTGGGGCTCTGAAGTTAGCTCCCCAAAGCCCTCAGACCACCTTAAAAATATTAAATTCCAGGTGATTTCTTTTGCCCCATGCTGCAAAATTCAGTGCTTTTAGGTCTCCCAAACCCTCTTCCACATATCTTAGAAACATGAGAGAATCCCCCAATAAGCTGAAAACTGGGTAAAATTAAAATCAGATGAGACGCATGGTGTTGGATGGTAGGGATTAGGGCTGGGGGAATGTGCACCACCTCCAGGCCTCTCTCACTCAGATATAATTGTAAATGTTGAGGTTGAGGCTTGGGAACCCCAATGCTAAACACCAAAAACAAAAAAGGAAGCTGTACTATACCAAGTCAGATTGCTTACACAAGATTAGGACTGTCTGCTTTTACTGGCATTGGCTCTTGGGAATTTCAAACAGACAAACTTAACCTCAGACATTACTTAATTGTTCTGGCTCACTAGGAGAAGGCATGAGGGGTTTGGCGGGTTGGGGGTGTAATTTCCTTCTTCCTTCATTGAAATCCTCTGACTCCAGGCGGGCTAGAACCCGTGTCTGGGCCCATAGCAGCTGGGACTAGGCACTTCTCTTTCTACTGTGACTTTCACCCGCAAAGTGCTAAACTGTGGAGTATTTCAGGTATCCACATTCTTCTCAATAATATTAAGTAGACTTTTGGAACGGGGCCATACATTTTCATAATTCAGCTCTTTCAAATGGCATAATGTTTTGGTTGTTTTCCTGAATTGTCAATTATATTTTATAAAATATTCAATGCCAGAAAGATCCAAAGAGCACATATATTGATTTCCATTTTGGCATTAAAATCCTTCCCACCTTTCATTGAGAATGGGGCTAGCAGACATACAATAATACAGTACACAGTTTTATACGTACAGAACATACTCAACACAACACATACATGTGCTAAAGAACAAGATCTACTCAAGTAAATATATAAATAACCAGCCATGAGTTTCAGCAATGAGTTTTAACAACATTGTAACATGCTTTAACACCCCCATGTACAAATGTGTAAACAAAAGCATCACAAAAATAAATAAATGAATGAATGAAACCTCATATTTCAAAAATTTTGAGAATCTGGAAAGCCATCAGCCCAGAAAACAAATATACTACTGAATTTATAAATAAAACCTAATTATGAAAATTCAGATATATATATCTGCTGTTCAATGTTCTTCTAAGTCTACCAAGCTGGATATGCTAAATGAAGGGGGGAAGTTTAGTTCATCTGTAGGTCAATATGTTTCATATGCAGGACATCCCAGATTTGGTCATCTTCATTCAGGACTGGACTGCAGTCTTCTCCAGACTTCTAGAGATCAGAACCACTATAAATCACTCTACTAGGATAAATGGTCCAATGAATTGACTTGGCATAAAAGGTACGTTCTGTATAATCCAGGGTTTTAAAAGATGCAAAATTGCAGCTAATGAACAGAATTCCAGAGGGTCAGCTCTAAATCAAACAGGGTTACTGGGGTTAGATCTTGTGGAGAACAGCACTGCATTAAGCAAATCTTTAACGTGAAGTACTTTGTACATTGTGGTGAAAGTTCTCTGGACTGTACCACTGCAGAGAGCTGGTGGATTTAAATGATTTTCAAATGCTCCCTACATAAAAGACATTTCCCTAGGTGAAACTGTCGTATCAACATGATACATTTGCTTTTGTGTTGCTAATAAAAGCTATCCTGGTATTACACTTAACAAGAGAGAATTGCCATTTGGTGTTTTCATAATGCATACACTGTGGTTTTTCTTTTCTTTTATATTTTAATTAAAGTATTAAATTTCCCTCATAGACTCAGCTGGTTCTACTGCACTGCCTGAATCCCAGTACATCTAGCTGTATTACGCACCCATTTTTGTTTCCTGGGGAATAATATGCTACACTTTCATCTCAGTAAAGGTGCTTTTTATGATATCATTCTGTTAATAAGAAGATGCTACTTTAAGGCAGAGTATTTGGAGCAATGTCTTCTCCTGCATTTCATTGTTGACATTCCAAATGTGATGGTTAAGCTAATTCACCCAAAGTAATAAATAAGAGATCTTGATGATATTATAGAAACAATTTCCTTCTTTTAAACCATGTTAACTTTCCAGTTCACTAGCTCTCTAGTTTTGAATTTAACCCTTAAAAATGTTTGGGAATATATTATGAATAGTCTTATCTGACTTGTACAAATCATGCCATCCTGAAGCTACAATAGCTCCTTCTCTATCTTCGGAGAAAGACAGGATAATTCATTAATTAATTAGAACAACTAATTCCCACCTCCTGCTCCACACTGAAGACCCAATGGCTGAACTGCACTGCAGAAATAACCCAGTTTGACACCACTTTAACTGTCATGGCTCAATGCTATGTAATTGTGGGAACTGTAGTTTGGGCACCAGAGTCAGTGAACCAAGGGCTAACTCACTGTCCAGTAATTGATTTAATGGGGCTACTGTAGTCAGGACTAGATATTGGGCTTAGGCAAGTGTATGTGTTTTGGGCATATATCTAAAATACCGATGAAATTTTCCTTACACCCTTCCCCTTGTTTGCAGATTTTTCTGACCATGAACAAAAATAACATGAATAAGATCAAAACATAAAGTCAGGATTCTCGTGCTTCTTATTTCACTTCACAGAATCAATTATTCTGTTTTGTCGCATACTTTTGAACTTTTCACACAGTCTTTAAAAATTACACGTAAAAGGAATAAGTCACCTCGGGTTCTGAATTCTGCATACATCCATCTGTAAGTATCCAAACTTTCCTTCCACAGTTTTCAGTCTTCAACATTTCTCCTTTTAATAACTGAAAATTTAGGATCAGATCAATTCACTAGAGGTACAACTGTGTCTCCAAAGGATACAAACAATAGTGCTTTCTCTGTGCAGCAGGAATGCAGGTGCAACAGGAACCTAAGAACTTAAGATCTATGCTGGATCAAACACTTATCTAGTCCAGCATTCTGTTTACATAGTGACCAGCTGATTGCCCATGAGAAGCCCACAAGTAGGATATGGGTGCGATAGCACCCTCTGTCCCATGTTCCCCAGCATCAGATACAGAGAGGAATAGTCCCTATGGTAATGAAAAGAGCATATACCCATAGTGACTACTAGTAGCTACTTTTAGACCCATCTTCCACAGACTAATCCATTCCCTCTAAGATCTGTCTACGTTGGTAGCCCTCATAACTTCTTAGGGCACCAAAATTCTACAATTTCAGTATACATTACACAACAAAGTATTTACTTCTATCTATCCTGCTGCTCTTGTCCGTTTGGAATTACAGGAGATGCAGCACTTCCCTTATGCTCCTCAATAAACCAAAGCTTCCAACTCATATTCCTTCATGTACCAGAAAAAAGATGCTGGGCTGAGATGAGAAAAATACAGACAGGCTTCCAATCCTCTCTAAGGGCCCAGTAAACTGAGTGTCTACATTGCATAAAGCAAAGGTGAAGAATAAGACTGTCATTCAAAGAGGTCTGGTGACAGAGTGGTTAAATACCTGTAGTGCAGCCACTCACTCATAAACCACAAGGTTGTGAGTTCAATCCCAGCCAGGGGCTCAAGCTCAACTCAGCCTTGCATTCTTCCGTAGGTTGCTATAATGAGTACCCAGCTTGTTGGGGGAAATTGGCTTACACACTGTAAAACACTTAGGGAGTGCTTAAGTGCATTGATAAGCGGTATAGAAATGTACAGTCGCCCCTCTGTTTTCGTAGGGGATCCATTCTGCCCCCCCCCCCCCCCGCACAAAAATGGAAACTTGCCTATATTCAAGCCCCATTGGCCTGAATGGCAGTGCACGCCCATGGGCGCACCACAGGAACATACCCCCATTTTGTCCCCCTCTGTTTGCCACCTGCGAATGGGCAAGGGATGCAGATTTCAAGTCTGCGAAAGCAGATGGATGACTGTACTTGCTATTGCTATTCCCCTAGGAAAACCCGCCACAAGCAGATATTGCACCCACAATGAGCTACATTCGTTTCTTAATTTTAAGCAATAATTTAAATATCCTTCTGTAAAAAAATCCAAATTAAGCTGAAAACAGTTTAAATACCAAGGAATAATAAAGGTTTTGGGGGAAATCGTGTTTTCAAATCAACACAATGCTAAATCTTAATAAAGGATTATACAATCAGTTTGTATCCATGGAATATTTCTAAGTCTCTTCTAAACAGAAAAAATATATATATCAACCTTGAGGTGTCATAATTCTAAGCCTCAAACTCTTACAATAAATGGCAAACAAACCACCTTATAAAAATAAAAGGTTAATCTGAAACAATCCACATAAAGGAAATTTCTAACACACTCACAACTGTGTGAAGTTGAAGGCTTTCACGGCCAGCATCCATATTATTTGTGGGTTTTTCAGACTATGAGGCCATGTTTAGAAGAGTTTCTTCCTGACGTTTCGCCAGCAGCTGTGGCTGGCATCTTCAGAGAATCTGTGAAGATGTCAGCCAGAGCTGCTGGCGAAACGTGGGGAATAAATTCTTCTAAACACAGCCTCATAGTCCGAAAAACTCACAAAAAAACAACACTCACACCAGCTTTCATCATACATGGAGTTCTTATGGGGCTGGAAAGAGAGGGGAAGGGATGATTTATAGAGGCTTGTATTTAATGTTTCACCTGTTGGTAAAAGACAGCCATTCTGAAGTATCAAAAATACTTGGAGGATGAAGAACTTGCCACACTCCTGGTCCTTTGTCATCTCAAATGGGGGAGCTTATATTCAACTATCAGCCGTTCACTTTGCAAAATTCAAAAGTTTATAATCTTCTGGCCATAGGTGTATCAGTAAGGCATCAGAATTATTACAGACTGTTAAAGATGTGGCTGTTCAGCTGCTCTACTACAAATTGAATTATCTCTCAAGATAAATACGGGTATATTTTGCTTTAAAAACACAGAAACAACCGAACTGGTAGCCCTGTTTAAATATTTGGAGGGATGTCATATTGATGAGGGAGCAAACTTGTTTTTTGCTGCTCCAGAGACTAGGCCCCAGAGCAATGGATGCAAGCTCCAGGAAAAAGATTCCAACTCAACATTAGGAGGAACATCCTGATAGTAAGAGCTGTTCGACAGTGGAACAGACTCCCTTGGAGTGTAGTGGAGTCTCCTTCTTTAGAGGTCTTTAAACAGAGGCTGAATGGCCATCTGTCGGGAATGCTTTGACTGAGAGTTCCTGCATGGCAGGGGGTTGGACTGGATGGCCCTTGCGGTCTCTTCCAACTCTATGATTCTATGATTCTATGGTATAATAGCTGAGTCTAGCCTTCAGTCCCCTCAATATACTTCTTTACATCTTCCATACAAATATCCCATCCTGTATTTCAATCAAATCACTAAAATGCATCATTCTCTACATCCAGCAGTTCTACATGACATTTCACTAGCAGGATCATAACATTTTGTAATTCCAGCAATTCTCGCCATATTTCCTCTTCTTAACTGCCATGTCCAAAAATAGACCAATTCTCCAAAGATCTGAATGCCCTTGAGATCTTCTAATTAAAATCTCAGGTGTTCCCTCCTTCTGTTTAGAGAAAGAATTAATTGGCTCAGTGGAGCAAGAAAAAGATATATGTGAATATGTACAGCAAGCAGGTTCTATTTTTACCGTCACTTTATATTTGTTAAATTATGAAATTCAAAGAGCTTTAACAAATTTGTTTGATATCCTTTTATAGAGAAAAAGACTAGTTATTCATTATAACACAAGCAACAATTTAATAATATTATGATAGACTGTCAAGTTAATCTCTGTTTGCATGAGATTTCAAAGTGTACAGTAAGCACATCTGAGCAGCACTGTAATTTGCAACTGGCAATCATCAGTAAGAAGCTTTAATATTTCAACTGGTGTTTCATGAACCAATATGTCATACACTCTTGATTCATTCTTGTCAAGAAGGGCTCTGTAGAACCTTTTGTTTATTACCATTTTTATATAATAATAATTATATAATAAATAAATAATAAAACTTTTATTTGTATACCGCTTTTCCTTCCGATCAAAGCAGTTTTACATCATTAAAACTCTATGATCCAAGTCATAGTACAATATATCAACAGTGCATACAATTTCAAAAATAGAACCAAAATTTTTAAAAAAGATATATAACAGCAGTCGGGCGTTAGGTAAAAAAGTTCATCCATCCATTAGGGACCAGCTTTACAAATCGGGAGGGTATGCTATCCGGAAGAGATAAGTTTTTAGGGCCTTCTTAAAGGATTCCAATGTCGAGCTAAGTTGAATCTCTTCCGGGAGCGCGTTCCAGTGAGTTGGAGCTGTTGCGGAGCAGGCTCTTTGATGGGTTACTGCCAATCTTACTTTTGGCCATTCAAGGACATATTTCCCTGTTGTTCTGAGGGTGCGGGGCAGATTATGTAGGGAGAGGCGCTCCCTCAAGTAACTCGGGCCTAAGCCATGTAGGGCTTTATGTAAATGTTAAACAGCATGGGAGACAAAATGGCACCCTGGGGGACGCCATATGTGAGCTCTCTTTTACGAGAGCAAGTGTCCCCCAGCTTCACCATCTGGAACCTTCCTGAGAGATAGGATCGGAACCACTGGAGCGCAGTGCCCCCGATGCCCAATTCCCCCAGGCGTTCCAGAAGGATACCATGGTCGATGGTATCGAAGGCCGCGGAAATGTCCAACAGCACCAACAGGGTTACGCTTCCTCTGTCAATGCCCAGATGGAGATCATCGACTAAGGCGATCATGGCAGTCTCAACCCCATGTCCCACTCTGAAGCCAGCTTGAAATGGTTCCAGGTAATTGGTTTCATCCAAGACAGCTTGGAGCTGAGAGGCGACTGCCCTCTCAATTACCTTGCCCAGGAATGGTAATAAGAAGACCGGCCTATAATTACTCCTTAACAGGGGGTCAAGGGAGGGTTTCTTCAATAAAGGTTTTACTATAGCCTGTTTTAAGGTGGATAGGAATATCCCTTCCCGAAGAGATGTATTTATTATGCAATGTAATGCAATTTTTACAACATCTCATCCCTGCACGGTCAACCAAGAAGGGCAAGGATCGAGGGGGCATGTCGTTCTCTTCACGCGACCAAGTAGCTTGTCCACATCCTCAGTACTTACAAACTCAAAGCGATCCAGAATAACCTTGTTTCCAGAGTCACTGGACGCCTCTCTTACATGTTCTGTCATAAGACCAGCGTCAAGATCAGCCCTTATCTGAGAGATTTTATCGGTGAAAAAGTCATTAAAAGCGTCACAGCAGGCTATAGTTGGTTCCAATAGGGGGTTCAGGGTGGCCGGAGGTTGAGTTAATTCCCTAACCACCCTGAGCAGCTCTGCTGGACGAGACTCTGCTGATGCAATCCGTGCAGCACAGAACGAGTTCTTTGCTGCATCGATTGCCACTCCGTAGGAACGTCACATGTTCTCATGGAGTGTCTTGTTGGATAAGTTCTGATGTTTCCGCCAGTGGCTCTCTAGTCATTGCGCAGCCCACTTCATCTGGCGAAGATCTTTAGTATACCAGGGTTTTTTATTTGAAGCGGGCCGGTAAGGACGCTCAGGAGCGATACTGTTTATTACCCCGGTGAAGTTCGTATTCCAATTATTAACCAGGGTGTCAACAGGATCGCCATCGTTCCCAAACATAATACCCTCTAACACTTCTTGGAACCTTTTGGGTTCCATCAGCCTTCGAGGGCGGACCATTCTAATCGGTCCTCCACCCCCGAGGGGTTTCTGGATAGTGGCTTTTAGTCCTACTTTTGTGTTTCTTGTGTTTATATCATGCGTCTTCTCAAAAGAACTCAGAGCAAAACCGCCCTTTAACATTCACAACAGGCCTCTGAGGTAGACACCATGGGGTGTCCTGGAACTAAATCCTAATGGATACTAAGGAACCACTGTAGTTCTTAAAGCTAATTTAGCTTTCACTTTACCCATCTTTATGTGCTTCATCAAGAGGAGTTTCTTCTCTATATTATTATTATTATTATTATTATTAAACTTTATTTCTAGAGCGCTGTAATTATACTATACTATACTATACTATACTAAAACATCTGCCAACAGTTGCAGTAGCATGACATTGCGAGGTTTTCTACTTCACATCAAAAATGGTCTGCAGGTAGAGAGTAGCTTAGAGGGAAACAATTCTGGGCAACTGTTTGTATATCCCACAGTGTAAAGGTGGCAACTTCTCAACACGTGATATGGCATCATTAGTTTGTGAGTGTTCTTGTCCCCATGACTGATGTGAAGTAGAGACAAAGAGTCTTATAGTGTGATGTCATGTAATGTAACAAGTATCTGTAGATACTAGAGTGCATCTGGATGCCATTTCTCATACACTGGTGCCTCGGGATACGAAATGATCGGGTTACGAAATTTCCGGGATACGAAAAAGTTGGATTGGCAAAAACTGTTTCGGGTTACGAAATATTTTTCGGGTTACGAAATTCATTTCGGCGCGAAATTCAAATGCTGCAAAGTGCAGCTATAGGCTTTCCAGTGCTAACGGAAAGCCTTCTCGGGTTACGAAATTTTCGGGTTACGAAAGGAATGGTGGAACGAATTAATTTCGTAACCCGAGGCACCAGTGTATTAGACCCTAGAGGCCATTGTAACTAAAGTGAATAACGACTGTTAAAGGAGAGCCTGAGTAGATGGGCCAGGAAAGCATGGGCTATGCCAGTGCTTTCCTGGCCCCAGTATTCACCTGGGTTAGTCCCTGGGTCAGTGGAGGATGGGCAGGTGTTCACACAACCATACCCACAATTACCCATGACCTGGGACCAGCGTACTGCTCCTTATCTTTCTGGTGGTCGATCCATCTGAGAGCCTCCCAGTTGCCAAATCTGGTGTGGAAACAGGGTGCCTAGTTGCACCCACATGGCCAGGCGCCCCAGGGGTTCTGGTTTGCATCATCTACAACTCAGGAAGATGGGGACACAACCTTAATTAATTTCCAAAAGTAGGAATTATAGTAACAACTTTATTATGAATCTTTGACTTCAGTGTATACCCAATAACTACAGAATAAGCCCTACTGAGCTTAAGACTTGCATCAGATGTGACAGGTGTATACTTGTGCTGTCCTTATGATGAAAATTATTAAGGACGATAAAAAACTAATGTCAAATAGAAATGTCCTGCCCAGTGGTGTCCTTCATGTCTATATTAATACTAGTAGTTTTAAAGTGTGTCCACTCTACATTTTAGGGTTCTAATGTTAATTTGAATGTATTTTGAACAAGCTGTAAAATAAATAGCTGAGCACAGATGGGGATATTATTGGCAAAATGAACTTTAAATTTGGGTTCATAGAAAACAAAGATTAGAAACAAAGATTCTTGGATTAGAATTAGAGTGCTCTTAATATCTTTCTTCTACAGAATAGATTATTATATTTTAACCTCTATGTTTTTGAAATCATTACTGTCACGGGGCAGTAAGTGTGAAAAAAGAGCACAAATTCTTTCATGTGAACATCCCTTCATCCACATGCTTTAATCAGACCTCTAATGGGACAGCAGGTTTAATCATTGTTTGTGCTCTTGCTGAAGCCATGTCAATGTACCTTTGAAAATTAATGCAGTGATATCTCTGTGATTTTTAATAGATAAGGTTTTGATAAAAGGAAGAGGAAGTAAGAGGGGCAGAGTAAAGAAAATAGGAATTCCAATACTGAAACGCAGATTAAATTGGCACAGTAAAAAAAGAGAAAGTTGCAGATGTGGTTCATAATCAATGAGTGATTCAGTGTTTGGCCCTTAAAAACCATTCCTCTTTCAACGTGTGGGTGTTAAATCTGTGACACTGTTTATCCTTTGCAATCAGCTTTGCTAAATAATTTGTGCTGTCACCTCCTACTTCGAAAGCCATTTCCAAAAGGCTATACAACTAATGGATATTTCTTGATTAATGTTTGGATCCTGGTGAAAGAGTGAAAACTTTTTAAAGTCATGAAGTCACTGTTACCAAAACACACATATATATATACATTCTTAATTTTGCCTCTTATAATTATCTTAACAACTTAATTAATCACTGTACACCTCATTTCTCTTGGTGAAGGACTGCTGGGTTGAATACCTTGCTCAGGTTCTGGTTGGGTAGGAAATCTTTAGGTTACCATGTCCTCTCAGTGCTGCAATGGAAAATATTCATGTGAATCTGAGTTCTGAAAAAATGAGCTTCCAATTCTCAATGGGTAAAATCACTGAGACAACAAGAGACCCTGGTATGCTACTGTGCCTTTGTTGTGTTTTTCTATTTATGATTTTCAATTTCAAGGGGGGGGGGGGGGACAGTTCATTTGAGATGGGGGGCTGGAGGAGTGTGTTGAGGATAATGTGGACAGTTAAGACAAACAAGCGGGATCTTGAACACATCACCTGTGAAATCTCCCTGGAAGCCAAGATAATCAAATTGAAGCTGTCATATTTTGGCCACATCATGAGAAGGCACAACTCATTAGAAAAGACAATAATGCTAGGAAAGTTATAGGGTAGAATGAAGAAAGGAAAACTGCATGCTAGACAGATAGATTCAATTAGAGAGCTCATGGGTCTGAATTTGCAGGACCAGAACAGTGGAGGACAGGGGGTCTTGGAGATGTTTCATCCACAGGGTCACCATGAGTCAGGGTCAGCTTGAGAGGAGTTAATAACAATAAATCCTATCATCTTTTAATCTCCCCATTTCCAACATACCCAGCTCCCTAAGCTGTTCCTCACAGGGTGTGATACCTAGACCTTGGTTGTCCTCCTCTGGACATGTTCCAGCTTGTCAACATTCTTTTTGTACCCAGAACTAGCCCAAATCCAAACCAACAAAAGACGGCGGGGACATGTTACAGGAACAGGAAAATGGAATGAACCAGAAGGAGGGTGAGGTAACAATATAGTTCTTAAGATGATGGTTTTGGCCTGTAAAATTGAATGAAGATGTTTGTACCTGGGGAAAGAATGAATGGCCTGGAGAAACTAAAGAAATAAAGAAATTATGTGATCAGAAAGAGACAGATGTAATTATCAGAGGAACCATTGATGTGAACTTTGGTAGAATCACGTCTCTCCACAGACCCACATCCACCAACTCCAAAACAGTCACTTGCAGCCCTCTTCAAAGAGAATGTGCTGAACACCAACTTTTAGACTGAGGCCCCTAAAAGCTCATGACACATATCTCATTATCAAAGGAACCAGTACAACGTGACTCAAACTGATCAATTACCAAGACCAAGTTGCTGAGGGAGAGTTGCATGGACATCAGAATAGCTATGGGAGTTAAAAAAAATCTTGGACATGAACATGAGGAATGTGATTGGAACCAAGTCCATGGGATAATCCATGTTTGATTTGTAACTCCTCCAAAACTGTTCTACATGAGCAGTGGTTCCCAACCTTTGGACCTCCATTTGTTTTAGACTTTAGATCCCCGAGGCCCCAACAGTCAGGAATTATGGGAGCTGAAGTCCAAAACATCTGGAGGATCAATGGTCCGGAACCACTACACTGAGCATACTTGTACACACCTCTTCACATGTTCATGACATTTCTATAGCTCAAAATAAAGCTCATTTTGTAACCTCCAAAACAGATGCCACACACATTTTTAACATTACTGTTGGAAAACATTTTACTCAAGTGTTAGCATTCAGAGGACATCATCATCCCACGCACAATTACACAGGGGAAAAAGCATTAGAGGGAGCCATAGCACAAAGCGGTATCATCCCTGCTCTGATTGCCTTTAAGCATCCAAGCAAGGTGAAATAAAGGGATTACTATTCTACAGCATTCCAGGAATTCTCTGCACATTGTTCACTAAGAAGGACTATACTTGCCTCACTTTGTTCTCTACATGGGATTTCAAAGTAATTACAAATCCTATTTTTCAGAACACAAGCTTTCCTACCGCCTCCCAGAAAGGCAGAATATACCAGCTAAAGCACTTCCCTTATCTTTTATGTTATTCTCAACTCTTAGCTAGTTCATCACAATTATATCAATACGCTCAAGCTAAATAACAATGTTGTAATCTCTTCTACATTACCATTTTAACATAAATCTGCCATACATGACCTACTGCAACCAAGACAGCCCCTATCCCAATTTTCAGCTGCCACTAAGTATGCAAAGAATACACTCTATTTGTTTCTCAACAGAAGAATAGGCTTCCAGACAAGAATATCCAAGATGCAAGATTTTTGTGCCATTTTCCCCTACATTCAAACATTCCAAGATATAAGAGAAAATATTCTGTGCAGAAATATACATGGGATTTACTGAGCAAAAATTACCTTTATGAATTAAAAATACTATTTCCAGAAACACAGGTGGGGAAGGAGGTGAGTAAAAAATGTGGACTTTGCCCATAACAAAAACACATGTATTTCTGCCCAAAACAATTTCCCCAAACATGTAAAGCTGTGTGAGTATCAGGCAAAAACCAGGCACAGATTTGGGTTTTATTTCACTATGAGCAGAAACTATAGAAATTATTCAACTTTTCATGCAGAGGATCTTGTAAAGAGGCAGTTTACAAAATGGTCAGGTTAATATTGATTTAGTAAATACTAATGGAAATTCACTGGAATTACAAAAATCATGATACTTTAATTTGTCTGGCTTTGTATATTGTGACTATAAAGTAATATGACAGTACATTTAGCCAAGAGAACAACAGCCAAATCCAGCTACTATTCTGTTGCTGTTTTCACTGCTGTTGTTTTAAGTATACATATAAGAGGGCAGTGGAGCCAGTGTGGCATAATGGTTTGAATGCTGGACTATGACTCTGGGATCAGGGATCGATTCCCAGCTTGGCCATGAAACTCGCTGGGTGACCCTGGGTGAGTCACACTCTCTCAGCCTCAGGGGAAGGCAAAACTTACAACGACCCTAAGGCAAATCTTCCCAAGAAAACCCCATGATGGCTTTGCCTTAGGGTTGTGGTAAGTCAGAAATGACTTGAAGACACAAAACAAGATTGTAGTATCTTATTATCATGGAAGATTATTCCTAGTACAAATGAAACAATTCTCAGAGTGCACTTTTTTTAAAAAAATTCTTAGTGATTTTGTAGTTTGATGATCTAAATCTGAGACTAAGGTTGTGACCAAGGATTTCATTTAAGGAAATTCAGTACTGAATCAGCGAAGTCACCTGACATTGATTTTCCTGATGTTTTTCTTTTGTGTGTGTGTATGTGTGATGTACCTTCAAGTTGTTTCCGACTAATGATGACCCTAAACTTTTCCTACAACATAAGAATTATCTATTTGCCCAGTTCTAAAGACCATCTAATTCTGCATTTTTAGCAGCGATGAGTCAAGATTTTTCTGGAAAACTCATTATAAGATATGAAGGCAACATCCCCACTCATGTTATCCATTGATATCTTGTGCTGAGAAGCATGCTATTTCTTAACGTGAAGGTTGCATCTAACTGCTGTGACTAAATTTCATGGTTGACAGTCCAGTCCTCCATGAAATTATTGAATCTTTTTGAAGTTCAACTTTGTTACTTCTGCCATTTCAACTAGAGACAGTATGCAAACAAAACAAACCTAGATTCTTTTTCCCCTTCCAGGTTGTATATGGCTGAAACAGAGGCATGAGAAGCAATGAAACACATGAGCGGCAATGAGTGTAATTTTTAAAAATACAAACAATACATAGTTTTTTGTGGGTTTTTGGGCTCTGTGGCCATGTTCTAGAAGAGTTTATTCCTGACTTTTTGCCTGCATCTGTGGCTGGCATCTCTGAAGATGCCAGCCACAGATGCAGGCAAAACATCAGGAATAAAGTCCTCTAGAACATGGCCACAGAGCCCGAAAAATCCACAAAAAACTATGGATGCCAACCATGAAAGCCTTCGACAAACAATACATGTTGGAAAACCTGGATTCCAATATTGTATAACGATAAATGTGTGCCTTCCAGTGGTCAACAAGATGGATGCGATACAGATAAATTCAATTCAACATTTATTGCAAAGTAGTTTGTTTTAAATTATGTTTTGACCCAAAAACAATTTGCAACACCTTCCCTCTTTTCTCTATCTACATTACAAACAATACATGGCAAGAAACATGCATCAATTGACCTTTCTGCAATTCTGCCATGCATCCAAGGAGTTTGATGATATTTTTATTATTGTTTATGATTACTATCATTCTTTCTTACCCGCCTTACGGATCAAGGCAGGGAACAGATTAAAATACAGCAACATATAAGACATAGAATGCAGTTAAAATATGATCACCAATTAAAAATACATGATCAGTTAAAAGAGCACAACATCAGTTTAAAAAGCATACATATTAAAAGTAGTCAATCCATAATCTAAAAATTCATAAAGTAAAAATCATATGGATAAGCCTGCAGGCATACTTAGCTTGTATAGGCTCTTGAAATAATGATCTAAGGATAACTAAGGCAAGAACCAGCCTCTGCTCCATCTTTTGCCTCTGAACAAAGATGAAGCTGGAAAGAGCAAAGAAACCAGGCAAACTAGCCAAGAAAGTTTTTGTGTGGGTGTCAGATGGTTTGTTTGTTTTTAAATGCATGTTTATGCTCTGTGATATGAGAAATCTTAAATTTCTGATATCCTCTGCCCCTAGCTGCCCCTTACCCTGCAATGAAACCTAAATGACATCCAATTCATTCCTAAAACTGCTTTCCAAATGAATCTCAACCCTACAGAATGGAAATTCTCTGTGCCCTGAACCAAGTCAGAATAATTTCCATCAGCAAAATGGGAAGGTACGCAAGAGGCAGAATCACAGATTTGAAAGGTTACAACTAAATTAATGTACCATGAAAAAGGCTCCAGTTTAAGAACAATGTGGATCAGTCCTCACTCAGCCCTTAAAGTTCACGACGGCTGCATCTGCACTGCAAAAATAATCCAGTGTGATGTCACTTTAACTGGGAATTTCAGTTTGTTGTGGCAGCAGATCTTAGAGATAGGGCCAGGGTTAGGTTTTTGTGGATTAAAGGAATGGAAAACATTCCATTCCATTCCATTAATATGCTGGCTTTCTTCCAGTGTGGTACCTAAGACAGCTCACAAAAAGCAATACATTGCTTCAATTCCAGTTACTTCACAGGCAGCAGAAATGCCATTCTCCTTTGCCCTCTGAAAGCATGTAAGAACAACATATCCTAGGTAACCACTGGAAATTGTATGAGTTGGAAAAAAGAACAAAAAATGTGCCCGTAATCAAAAGTGGGTCTCAATGTCAGCTTATTATTGATCACATTGGATAGTGCACATTCAAAAGATCTTAAGATTCTCAACACTCGATTATTCTATGCCATGAGGGTATATTGGAATAATAAATCTGAGGCTGAAGAAAGCTCCACTGAATGCCCATAAATGGTTTAAATGAATGAAAACACTTTAAAAAAATAGTGGTGACTGCATGAGCCAATTGTCTCTTTTTGTTCACTAAGTGCACTTTCGCTATCTTCTATTTTTCATGAAGGCTTGCAGTGCCCTCATAACAAATCAGCTCTTTGTAGCACACTGATTTTTCCCAGATAGACAATTAACAGTTCTCAAAAAGTGCTGACATTCTGTGGAAAATTCCATGGGAATGCAATTTTTGCAAGTGCTATGCAATATGAAGAATTTGCTTTGTTTTTCAAGTTATGCTGTAAAGACCATAACTTAATTTCCTATTCCTGGCAACATTCGTTGCCATCAGAAAACAAAAAAATATTTTTTGTTTCATCAACTATTGATAAATGACTAAGAGCACTCCTCCTTAAGTACAAAGTCATCCTGTTAAAATCATAAAATGGGAAGCATGAGAATGGAAAACTGATATGTAATTCTTAAGTGTGGGGAAAAACTACTATCACATGACAGAGACTCCTTTTTGCAAAGGACAGAAAGACACAAGCTTGTCTTCACACAAAAGAAAAATGCACACATAGTTCTTTTCTACTTGCCAGTCATATTCAGATAAAACCACATGGGAAAATGCAAACAATAACAAAATAGCTGTGGCACTTGCGAAACTATAGAAGTATTTACTCAAAGAAATATTCTAAGAGCTGATCCACTCTGAGAAGAACATCCGTCATCAGGTATCTTTCATATACTTTGTATAGATGTCAAGAATACTCACAAATGTTCTCATCTTCATCAAGAAAGAGTTTGCTGACCTATTTTTCACGTTGTGATTTCTTTTAACAATGTTAGCTAAAATCTATTTGGCATATAACATCTTCTACACAAAATGCATTGTTTTTGAGAGAAATACTGTTTAAAAAAACAACAACACCATGCCAGCAATTTCCCACCTCAAAAAAGTCCTCAAATGAGCAGGAGTCAAAAGACTTGCAAAAAGGTAGGTTCCTTTTATCGTATGGTTGCTGTTCCAGTTGTATATTGTCTCCTCATATCTTGGAAAAGTGATTCTATGGATTATACATCCCAGAATTTCCTGGCATGATCATTGGGCAGTTATAGGAACTGTAGTCACAAAATTAACCCAAGGTCCATCTCATTCCCAAAACTAGACAGCAGCAGGGTTGGGAGTCTTATTGCTCCCTCCCATCTTTTAGATGTTCAGATGGGTCACAGACCAGGAAAAGGCTGAGATTTTCTTTCTTTGTAAGGGAGTAGATGGAAGAAGAGAAGAAAAGGAGAGGGGGAAACATGCCATTCATTGGGTTAAACCTAATTAAAGACAGAAGACATCTTGGTTTGATATGGACTGAGGTGAAAGGAGTTGCTCCTAGTTGGTAATACAGTGAGCCCTCTGTTTCCACACATTCTATATCCACAGACTCTACCATCCACAGCATGAAAATATTAATATATACATATAAATTCTGAAAAGCAATTTTTGATTTTGCCATGAGATATGAGATACCATACCATCTTACTATGCCATTGTATTTAATGGGACTTGAGCATCCAAGGATTTTGGTATCCACAGGGGGGTTCTGGAACCAAACCCCAGAGGATACCAAGGGCTCATTGTATGACTTTTGTGATGCCATTGAAAGAGAAAAAGAAGAGAAGTATAGGAGGTGCTATGGCTGGGGACCCTAAAGCCCTCAAGCCAAGCATCTTGCATCAAGAACTGTGAAACTCTGAAAAGATGATTCCAAGTGTATTATCTGAAAACACTAGGTGTATCTCATAGAGAGGGACGCTTGAACGGGCGAAGAATAGTAAGCAGCTAAATAAAATTAAAAGTAAAATAGAAATTAAAAGCACTGTGAGAGCTGAGTTGCTAGCTGACTTGGCAGAGTAGAAATATTTAGAAGGCTAACACAGGCAATTCAACTCAAGATATTCAAAAAGTAATAATTAAGTCGCTAAAAAGGATGTTAATTATGCAACAACATTTATTCAGAGCACCAAATGAACAGCAGGTAATTACGCAGGAAATATAATGAAATATCAAACCAATTACAGGGAGAATACGTGGACAATTTGTAAACAGATGGATGGCAAAACTAATGAGGTGCTAGCTTACTATGTACAAGCTAAATAAATCAATGTATTCCTTCTATCAATTGGAATAATTGAATCAAACAGATCTAAATAAAATTTCAGAAGTAAATAATTTGGCATTCAGACACCATTAACTGGCAACTGAAAGAATATGAACAACAATTTGGGATACAGAGCAAAAAGAGAAAAACGGGATCAATGTATATTACTACTGTATTAATTTATATACCAGCTTTTCTCAAAATTAGAAAAAATACAAAAATTAAAATAAATATAGACAAAAGTACATACAAAATTAAACTATCTCTAAAATTAAAACTTTTCAAAACAAATCTATTAAAAATATAAAAAGTCAATAAAACATCCAGGCTTCCAACTGAGATCCCGCTAGTAAAGGACCTTGTGAAGGGGGTTTTGTCCCTTACTTGGATCCATGGGGAGGGGCAGGTAAGTAATACAGAAAGAAATAATATCCCAATATGCATCATTTTAGATTATGCATATTGCCTTCAGTTTTCATTTCATCAGAGGTTAACACAACTGTTTATTGT